>NC_060148.1:50024185-50339185 GCF_021461385.2 Schistocerca piceifrons
TATTTCATTTTCCTTCCTCTAGTGAAATACGCTTCGAAATCCTTCCATTCCCGCTTAGCCATTTTGCGCTTCTTGTCAATCTCATTTTTAGACGTTTTTATTTCCTTTCGACAACTTCATTTGCTGCAGTTTTATATTTTCTCCTTTCATTAATTACATTCAATATGTCCTGTGTTATCCAAGGATTTCTATTAGGCTTCATCTTTTACCTGCTTTGTCCTCTGCTATCTTCAGTATTTCATCTCTCACAGTCACCCATTCGTTTTCTGCTGTATTCATTTCCCCCGTTCTAGTCAGTAGTTGCCTAACTCTCCCTTTGAACTCTCAGCAACCTCTGGATCTTTCAGGTTATTCAGGTCACATCACCTTAAATTCCTACATATTTGCAAATTCTTCAGTTTTAATCTACAGCCCATAGCTATCACATTACGGTTCGACTCCACATCTTCAGCTGGAAACGTCTTACGATTTAAAATATGGTTCTGAAATGTCTGTTTTACCATTATATAGTCAAATTGAAACCTTCCAGTGCCTCCAGTTCTATTCCACATATATAACCTTCCTTGACGATTCTTAAAGCAATTTGATGATTAATTTATGCTCTGTGCAATGTTCCACGAGGCAGCTTCCTCTTTCATTCCTTTCCCCCAGATCGTATACAGCTACAGCTTTTGCTTTTCTTCCTTTTCCTACTATCGAATTCCTGTCCCCTATAACTCTTAAATTTTCGTCTTCCATAACTATCTAATGAACTAATGTGGTGGGTGTTGGCTGTCTTGGCTATAATAATGCGTTCACTATGTTCTTCATAGTAGCTTTCCCACATTTCTATGTCCTTACCAATTATTTAACCTAATCCTACATCACTCCTATTTGATTCTGATTTTATAATGCTGTATTGATCCGACCTGAAGTCCTGTTCCTCCTGCCACCGAACTTCACTAATTCTCACTGTATTTAACTTCACACCTATCCATTTCTCTTTTTAAATTTTCTAACCCACCTGTGCGATTACATGATCTAAAGCACCACATTTACATCTACAGAACGCCAGTTTTGTTTCTTCTGATGAGTAGTCCCTGCCTGGAGATCCGAATGGGGGACAGTTTTACCTCAGAAGTATTTTACCCAAGAGGATCATTTAACCATACGGTAAAGCTGCACGCCCTCGGACAGAATTATGGCTGTAGTTTCCCCTTGCTTTCAGCCGTTCGCAGTACCAGCACAGCAAGACCATTTTGGTTAGTGTTACAAGGCCAGATCAGTCAATCACCCAGAGTGTTGCCCCTGCAACTGCTGTAAAGGCTGCTGCCCCTCTTCAGGAACCACACGTTCATCTGGTCTCTCAACTGATACCCTTCTATTGTGATTGCACCTGCGCTACGGCTGTGTGTATTGCTGAGACACGCAAGCCACCCCACAAACGGCAAGGTGCATGGTTCATAGGGGGGTGGTCGCGAAACATACATGGGGGAAAAAATAGTTTGTTACCCAGTCAGTTTGTCCCACATACATTTCGCGATTCCTCCACGAACCATGGACCGAGACATATGTGGGAAAAAAGTAATATGTTGCACAATTAGTTTTCTGACAGACACTCCCTGAATTTCGACAGTAAACTTTTCTGTGGCAGCATGTAGCATATGCCACCGGAGTTTGTTGATCATCTCTGTACCGCACTAGCGTTCACTAAAAAAAAAAAAAAAAAAAAAAAAAAAAAAAAAAAACCGCGATGAAATGCAAATGCATTGTTCCTCGTTGTCTACGCCTTCTGTTAATCCAACCTAGTAAGGGGGCCAGACTGATGGGCAGTCTGTTATAGTAAACGGCTAATACGGTGCATGATCTCAGTTGCAGGCTGCTTATCTAACGACTTCCAGGAACAACAAGAATTTGATTTTCACTATTTCAAATAATTAATGCCCGAAATCAAAAAATTTAAAATGTTGTCGTAATCTGCTCACTAAGCGGTATAATTCTATATCACACGTTTAACACATTAAGGAAAAAATTATAGTTGGAAACTGTGTGAATGTCTTGAGGCAGTGTAACTCATGGCGCGCAATTTACCCAGACTATATTCATCCATCACAGCCTATGAGAATGTGAGCACTTAGTGACTCCCAACAAACTTTAAATATAAATTCAGATAGTTTCTAAACTTTCTCTGCCTTACGTGCTTAACGTCAAATATTTTATTAACTCATTCATATAGAAATAATAGGAGGTCTGAAGCTGTTTCACACGTGATACTTCGATTCTTTAAGGAATCAGGAGTGGGAGGGGTTTACTGGTACTCATGGGTCGGTCGAACAAGTGTCTTGTAAGCCGCTCCTTTCGTGGATGAGTTACATTTTCTTAAGATACTTCCAACGAATCTCTGTCTGGCATCTGATTTTCCTGCTATTTGTATCGTGTGGACGTTCGAATCCAGGCCGCTCCATGCGATCACTCCTAGCTACGGTATGGTAGGTAGTTACTGTTTGTGGTTACTTGCCAACAACAGCATAATGGGACACCATGGATCCCTTCGCCTATTTACGCAAAGTACGTTCCGTTTATCTACGGTCAGGTTCAATATCCAGTCGCTGAACCAATAGCCGACCCCCTGCAGATCTTCCTACGTTTCGTTGCAGCCCTTCTGGCGTCGCTACCCCAGTGTAAACAACAGCGTAGACCCTGATTAGCCTCACGGAGCTTCAGACGCTACTCACTAAGTCATTTATGCACGCGATAATTCGAAAGTCATGTCCTATTGGATAAATAGGATGAACCAGAACTCCCTCAACAAACTTTTGGAGGTGGCAGTAAGTACAAAAACAAAAAAAAAAAAAACAAAAAAATACCTTCAAAAGTATCCGGACACCTGGCTGACTTACAAGTTCGTGGTGCCCTCCACCGGTAATATTAGAATTCAGTATGCCTTGATGACAGCTTCCACTCCCTCAGACATGTGTTCAATCAGGTGCTGAAACGCTTCTTGGGGAATGGCAGCCCGTTCTTCACGGAGTGCTGCACTGAGGAGAAGTATCGATGTCGGTCGGTGATGCCAGGCGCACAGTCGGCATTCCAAAACATCCCAAAGGTGTGCTACAGGATTCAGGTCAGGACTCTGTTCAGGCCAGTCCATTATAGGGATGTTGTCGTGTAACCACTCCGACACAGGCCGTGCATTATGAACAGGTGCCCGATCGTTTTCAAAGATTCAGTCGCAATACCCGAATTGCTTTTCAACAGTTGGAAGCAACAAGGTGCTTAAAACATCAGTGTAGGCCTGGCCTGTGATAGTGCCACGCAAAATAGCAACGGGTGTAAGACCCTTTCATGAAAAACACGACCACACCATAACACCACCGCCTCCGAATTTTGCTGTTGGCACTACACATGCTGGCAGATGACGTTCACCCGTCATTCGCCGTACCCAGATCCTACCAGCGGATCGCCACATTGTGTACCGTGATTCGTCAGTCCACAGAACGTTTCTCCACTGTTTAATCGTCCAGTGTTTCCGCTCCTTACACCAAGCAATGCTTACTTTGGCATTTACCAGCGTGATGTGTGGCTTATGAGCAGCCACTCGACCATGAAATCCAAATTTTCTCGCCTCCCGCCTAACTGTCATAGTGCTTGTAGTGGATCCTGATGTAGTTTGGAATTCCCCTGTGATGAAAGATGACTAACTGAAACCCTCAGCTGCCGACAGGTGTTGTTGATATACCTCGATGTCGACAGCTGAAAATGTGTGCCCCGACCGGGACTCGAACCCGGGATCTCCTGCTTACATGGCAGACGCTCTATCCATCTGAGCCGCCGAGGACACAGATGAATAGCGCGACTGCAGGGACTTATCCCTCGCACGCTTCCCGTGAGACTCACATCCCCAACTGTCCACAATTCTACATATGTATTGTATCTTATAGACATTTGCCCATCCACTCATTACTCGCGCACGCTTTGGCGACTCCCGTAAGAGTTTGGGCAACCTGTGCGCATTCGCACAAACTAAGGTCAATGGCTGGGTAGCCTTTAACTATATATATGAAGACAGTAACTGTTCTCGAAAGAAGCGTGCAAGGGATAAGTCCCCGCAGTCGCACTATTCATCTGTGTCCTCGGTGGTTCAGATGGATAGAGCGTCTGCCATGTAAGCAGGAGATCCCGGGTTCGAGTCCCGGTCGGGGCACACATTTTCAGCTGTCGACATCGAGGTATATCAACAACACCTGTCGGCAGCTGAGGGTTTCAGTTAGTCATCATTTATTCCACGGAAAAGCTGCACGGTCATCAACAGTATTCTGTTCTTTCGAGAACAGTTACTGTCTTCATATATCCCGTGTGATGGTCTGGATACATGTCTGCCTATTCCACATTACGACCCTCTTCAACTGTCGGCGGTCTCTGCCAGTCAACAGACGAGGTAGGCCTGTACGCTTTTGTGCTGCCGGCCGGGGTGGCCGAGCGGTTCTCGGCGCTACAATCTGCAACCACGCGACCTCTACGGTCGCGGTTTCGAATCCTGCCTCGGGCATGGATGTCTGTGATGTTGATTAGGTTTAAGTAGTTATAAGGTCTAGGGGACTGATGACTTCAGATGTTAAGTCCCATAGTCCTCAGAGCCATTTGAACCAATTTGCTTTTGTGCTGTACGTGTCCCTTCACGTTTCCACTTCACTGTCACATCGGAAACAGTGGACCTAGGGATGTTCAGGAGAGTAGAAATCTCGTGTACAGACGTATGACACACGTGACACCGAATCACCTGACCACGTTCGAAGTCCGTGAGTTCCGCGGAGCGCCCCATTCTGCTCCCTCACGATGGTATGGAGTACCTGGCAGTAAGTGGCAGCACAGTGCACCTAATATGAAGAACGTATGGTTTTTGGGGTGTCCGGATACTGTTGATCACATAGTGTAGCTTAACAACTGCAAGTCAGTTTCACAATACAGTAAGACTTTCAATTAAGTTATTACAGTCATTCTCCTCAGTCACGTTCCGCCTTCCAATTCCAAGTCGTTTTTATTTGAACAAATTCTAAATGTGTCTCAGTCAAAAATCTTGCATTTTCGCTTTCGAAACTGTAGTAGTGCAGAGAGCAGGAAAAAAAAAGAAAAAAAAGTGGTTCAAATGGCTCTGAGCACTAAGGGACTTAACATCTGAGGTCATCAGTCCCCTACAACTTAGAACAACTTAAACCTAACTAACCTAAGGACATCACACACATCCATGCCCGAGGCAGGATTCGAACCTGCGACCGTAGCGGTCGCGCGGTTCCAGACTGAAGTGCCTAGAACCGCTCGGCCACATCGGCCGGCCAGAGAGCAGAACAGTGCATTACTCAAGACGACAACAATACGAGTGTTTTCGCACAGGGATCACTTTTGTACTTATTCAGTTTTACAGGACCTTAGTAAGATCGAGTAGATCTGAACGTACTTACCTCTTATTTGTCATTATCACGAACAGGTTTTCATTAGTTTGCGTTTATGGGTATTGCCTTCTTGCTAGTAGACAGACTGTTCAAAACTGGGTAGGGTAAATATACAGATATACGTAATTAGACACGCAGTCAGCACACCACTTGATATAACTGTTCTTCGTGAGACATGAAGATCACACCTTACTTTAGATGTAAACGTTACGGTGTCACAGGAGATTCCTGAGATTATTCTGAAAAATTGTCAACTGTTTTTGTGTATTTGCCTGGTGCTCCAGTAATCTGAATCATCCGACATAATAGCTCCACGCGAGCATAGGGTCGGAAATTGTCTTTGCTGTACCGGAGATCTTCACCAAAGCGATCGCCAACCCTTCGGGCACCTCAGCCACGCGTGCAGCCTACACTGCCCCTGCACACATCAGCGTCGCGTACTAGCCCCGTCGCAGTAACAGACGGACACTACACAGACACACAAACGTGACTAGGAAATAGTGCCGCGAGAATTCCGTCACCTTCCGCCATATAGGTCGGCGCTAGAGCTGCACAGGTCAAGTCTTCCACTTTCGACAGTCTCTCCTAACCTCTGGGCGAGTGCTACACACCCCATCGTCTTAAGATGCTGTCGAAGCCCATCATAGGAACCGACGCCGGGTTTATACAGCACTCGTCGTTGTCTCCCTTGGTGCAATCGGACTGCATGCAGGACAGACTTTTATGTTCCTGTGCTAATCTCCATCTACATCATACTCTGCAAGTCACCTAATGGTGTGTGGCGGAGAGTACCACAGAGTACCACAACGTGATCCGTCCAACCCTGTTCCACTCGGGAATAGTGCGTGGGAAGAATGATTGTCGGTAAGCCTCTGTATTGGCTCTAATTTCTCGAATTTCCTCCTCGTGGAGATGTATGTTTCCTACTGAAAAGTGCTGTCCCGAAATTTCAATAGTAACTGTTACCGTGATGCCTAAGGTCTCTCTTGTAACGTCTGCCAGTGGAGATTGTTTAGCATCTCCGTAACGCTCTCCCGCCATCTAAACGATCCCGTGACGAAACGCTCAGTTCTTCGTTCGATCTTCTCTATCTCCTCTATCAGTCCTGATAGGGGTCCCAGAGGGATGAACAGTACTCAAGAATCGGGCAAACAAGCGCCTTATAAGCCACTTCTTTCGTGGATGATTTACATTTTCTTAAGATTCTTCCGATGAATCAGAGTCTGGTGTCTGTTTTTCCCACTATCTGTTTTATATGGTCACTGCATTTAAGGTCTGGTCTAGATAGTTACGCCTAGATAGTTACTCCTAGATATTTTACGGAAGACGCTGTCTCCAGCTGTTTGTCATGAACAGTGAAGTTGAACAGTAGTGGATTTCTTTTCCTACGTATGCGAAATATGCTACATTTATTTACGTTCATTGTCAACTGCCAGAGCCTGCACCATTCATCAATTCTCTGCAGGTTGTTCTGGAAGTCCTGACTATCTTCTAGCTTTGATACTTTGGTATAGACATGTGCATCATCTGCAAATAGCCTTAAAGGGCATCCGACGCTTTCTACTAGATATCGTAAACAGCAACGTTCTCATCACATTTTCCTGTGGTACTCCGGATATTACCTTTACATATGTCGATTTTGTTCCGTTAAGAGCGAGGTGTTGAGTTCTCTCGGCAAGAAAGTCTTGAACCCAATCGCAAGTCCGCTCCGATACTCTGTAAGCTCGTATTTTTTTCATTAAACGGCAATGTGGGACGGTGTCAAATAGTAAGTAGGCTGTTTAGGTTTTTATGTTGGTAACGCCACGTAGCGCTCTGTATGAAAATCACTGACTGTGCTGTGTGCAGTCTGTGGCTGGTTGGCATTGTTGTAATATTCGCTAGTGTAGTGTTGGGCAGTTGGATGTGAACAGCGCATAGCGCTGCGCAGTTGGAGGTGAGCCGCCAGCAGTGGTGGATGTGGGGAGAGAGATGGCAGATATTTAAGAGCGGACGATCTGGGTGTCTGTCCGTCAGAAAATAGAAATCTGTAAGACTGGATGTCATGAACTGATGTGTGTATATATATATATATATATATATATATATATATATATATATATATATATATATATATATATATATATATATAATGACTTTTGAACACTATTAAGGTAAATACATTGTTTGTTCTCTACCAAAATCTTTCATTTGATAACTGTGCCTATCAGTAGTTACTGCCTTCAGTAGTTAGAATCTTTTATTTAGCTGGCAGTATTGGCTCTCGCTGTACTGCGGTAGAAACAAAGATTTTTGTGAGGCACGTGATTCATGGAAGGTATAGGTTACTGTTAGTCATGGCCATTCTTTTGTGGGGATTATTGAAAGCCAGATTTCGTTGCGCTAATAATATTGTGTGTCAGTTTAGTGTTGATCAGAATAAGTAAAGAGCGAAATGTCTGAGTGCGTTCTATTTTGCTCAGCTGTTTGAAAATCAAATAACGTAGAGGTTTATCAGCACAGTCATTAATAATTGTTCAAAGGGGACGTTTCAAAATGTCTTACTGAAATCAAGAAACACGGCATCAACTTGAACGCCATTGTCCGAGTTTCGCAGGATCTCTGTTTGCGGAATCCATGTTGATTTTTACAGACATGTTCACTTTCCAAATACGCCATAATTCTAGAGCATAAAATACACTCCTGGAAATTGAAATAAGAACACCGTGAATTCATTGTCCCAGGAAGGGGAAACTTTATTGACACATTCCTGGGGTCAGATACATCACATGATCACACTGACAGAACCACAGGCACATAGACACAGGCAACAGAGCATGAACAATGTCGGCACTAGTACAGTGTATATCCACCTTTCGCAGCAATGCAGGCTGCTATTCTCAAATGGAGACGATCGTAGAGATGCTGGATGTAGTCCTGTGGAACGGCTTGCCATGCCATTTCCACCTGGCGCCTCAGTTGGACCAGCGTTCGTGCTGGACGTGCAGACCGCGTGAGACGACGCTTCATCCAGTCCCAAACATGCTCAATGGGGGACAGATCCGGAGATCTTGCTGGCCAGGGTAGTTGACTTACACCTTCTAGAGCACGTTGGGTGGCACGGGATACATGCGGACGTGCATTGTCCTGTTGGAACAGCAAGTTCCCTTGCCGGTCTAGGAATGGTAGAACGATGGGTTCGATGACGGTTTGGATGTACCGTGCACTATCCAGTGTCCCCTCGACGATCACCAGTGGTGTACGGCCAGTGTAGGAGATCGCTCCCCACACCATGATGCCGGGTGTTGGCCCTGTGTGCCTCGGTCGTATGCAGTCCTGATTGTGGCGCTCACCTGCACGGCGCCAAACACGCATACGACCATCATTGGCACCAAGGCAGAAGCGACTCTCATCGCTGAAGACGACACGTCTCCATTCGTCCCTCCATTCACGCCTGTCGCGACACTACTGGAGGCGGGCTGCACGATGTTGGGGCGTGAGCGGAAGACGGCCTAACGGTGTGCGGGACCGTAGCCCAGCTTCATGGAGACGGTTGCGAATGGTCCTCGCCGATACCCCAGGAGCAACAGTGTCCCTAATTTGCTGGGAAGTGGCGGTGCGGTCCCCTACGGCACTGCGTAGGATCCTACGGTCTTGGCGTGCATCCGTGCGTCGCTGCGGTCCGGTCCCAGGTCGACGGGCACGTGCACCTTCCGCCGACCACTGGCGACAACATCGATGTACTGTGGAGACCTCACGCCCCACGTGTTGAGCAATTCGGCGGTACGTCCACCCGGCCTCCCGCATGCCCACTATACGCCCTCGCTCAAAGTCCGTCAACTGCACATACGGTTCACGTCCACGCTGTCGCGGCATGCTACCAGTGTTAAAGACTGCGATGGAGCTCCGTATGCCACGGCAAACTGGCTGACACTGACGGCGGCGGTGCACAAATGCTGCGCAGCTAGCGCCATTCGACGGCCAACACCGCGGTTCCTGGTGTGTCCGCTGTGCCGTGCGTGTGATCATCGCTTGTACAGCCCTCTCGCAGTGTCCGGAGCAAGTATGGTGGGTCTGACACACCGGTGTCAATGTGTTCTTTTTTCCATTTCCAGGAGTGTATGTTCCATAATTCTACAATAGATTGACGTCAATGATATAGGTCTACAATTGTGTTGATCTTACGGCCTTTCTTAAAAACAGGAATGACTGGCGTTTTTTTCCAGTCGTTAGACATATTTCAGTAGCTCAAGTGAAGCACGATAACTTACTGCTAGGAGGGGAGCAAGTTCTTTCACATAATAGTATTCAGGATAGCTTCACCGGACTTAGAACATTTTCTATACCAGCGTATTTGTCAGATTATGGCATTACCATGCTGTCAAGTCTTGTAAGGTGGCATGGTCTCCTGACCTTCATTTCTTACATATTCCGACCTCATCATCGTATTCTGCGTATCAAGACGTTTCATTTGAGACCAAACTCGATAGGGTAGAGTCAATTTTACATATTTCCATTTAATCGATATGCAAATCCAATAAATAAATAGCAAGTGTGCACCGAGATTAAAAAGTCGAGGCTGGCGTATAAAAACATTCAAGACACGACGACCACAGGAGTTTTTGTTCGGCGGAGGCAACCAGCCCGCTGGAAAGTCCGTAGCAGGGTGAGTTAGCACGAAGCTGCGCCAGCCGGCCGTCTGCCAAGGGACCAAAACAGTTTTCGCCAGAGAAAAGGGATAATAGCCTGTATGTTCACCTTAAACGCTAAACCCACTGTATTGTTTGGGAGAGCCCCGGCATACGCATTTTTTTGACAGACCTAGTTCACAGTTTCAGATTTCTCACAAGTGGACAGTAAACGCCTAATACAGATGCTATACATTTCTGGATTGATCGGCTTAGCCATTCTCCCATTTGTAAGAGTAATGCTGATTGGTGGACTATTTCTGACGCAATGAGCCGGAGGAATGAAGGGATGATATGCCCTTTCGCTTTTTGCTCTGAGGGAAGTCGTTCCGGTGATATTCTTGTAGCGGGAACACGTAGCGTGTGCGATTGCGCTCGTGTGTGTATGCAGAGAGCGAGGAACAAAGTCTCTGCTCAGTACTGCTCTGAGAGAGCACCTCTGTCGCTAGTGAATCGGAGTGATGCACTATATTGAGTTGCTCGCGATTAAGCGTTTGTTCACTGTATTGACCACAATACGTAATGTGCGGTGTGAACATAAAAGGTAACCTCCCATTCCGAAAAGAACCCGGAAATTTGTGTATCACTTTATAAATAAAAGTTTCACTTGACTTTCTTAAATTTTGCAATAAATAGTATTTTCCGTTCGTTTAATGTTTTTCTTGCACCAACTTTCAATACTCCACACCCAAGTATCCCACTCGTTACATAAGAAAATAATATATTTTTGTGTCTTTTCCGTTCAGCGGACGACTCCAGAAGATATTTACTGCTGAAAGTTTTTCAGGGATTTCTTTTTGGTACGTTAGGAGCGTCCGTCTGATTTCTGTAATAGTGTGGGGTGGAAATTGCTTCTTGCAGGAGCCAAAGTGTACTTGTCAGATCAATACGTTGTGCAGCTCGTCAACGTAACACCCACATACTGACAGTCTTCATACCTGTAAGAAAATACAATTACAATTTTGTTGTTATTGGGGAAACAGACGTTTCTTTCCTTGCTCAATGAACTTTTGCAAATTTTGATCACTAATTTTGCTGTGTCGGCGTGAGCGACATACCAGCCTCATTTCGAATTCTAGAGTCGCTTCGTGACCGCTGCACCGTAGTCGAGCAAAATACAGAGTACGGGTACATTTGTCCAGCACACCAATGCGGCTGGAGTTCGGCATATGGTTGAGATAGGGCGGGCTGTTACCTCACCTGGAAGAGCTCGCCGAACAAGATGACGGCGCCGCCGCCCTCCAGCGGCTCGCCGTGCTCGCTGATGATGGTGCACAGCTCCAGCATCTCCTTGTGCACCTGCGATGACGCCTTCTTGCCTCGCAGCTCCGTCTTGGACCCAGCCTTCGGCCTGAGGACAGCACATTCGTCTTAAGGAAAAGTACGATACCTCTTGACCCTGCTTACTGGCAGGTCATCTAGACTAGTATGGCTCTGAGCACTATGGGACTTAACATCTGTGGTCATCAGTCCCCTAGAACTGAGAACTACTTAAACCTAACTAACCTAAGGACATCACACACATCCATGTCAGAAGCAGGATTAGAACCTGCGACCGTAGCCGTCACGCGGCTCCAGACTGAAGCGCCTAGAACCGCACGGTCACACCGGCCGGCGTCTAGAGTAGTACTCCATGAGGAAATAATTACAGCGAAATAGCTCCACAGTCGTGTTAATGAACATCAAGTCACTTGTTACTAGCTGCTCATCAACACTACTGGCCATTAAAATTGCTACACCACGAAGATGACGTGCTACACACGTGAATTTTAACCTACAGGAAGAAGATGATGTGATATGCAAATGATTAGCTTTTCAGAGCATTCACACAAGGTTAGCGCCGGTGGCGACACCTACAACATGCTGACATGAGGAAAGTTTCCAACCGATTTCTCATACACAAATAGCAGTTGACTGGCGTTGCCTGGTGAAACGTTGTTGTGATGCCTCGTGTAAGGAGGAGAAATGCGTACCATCACGTTTCCGACTTTGATAAAGGTCGGATTGTAGCCTATCGCTATTGCGGTTTACCGTATCGGAACATTGCTGCTCGCGTTGGTCGAGATCCAATGACAGTTACCCTAATATGGAATCGGTGGCTTCAGGAGGGTAATACGGAACGCTGTGCTGGATCCCGACAGCCTCGTATCACTAGCAGTCGAGATGACATGCATCTTATCCGCACGGCTGTAACGGATCGTGCAGCCACGTCTCGATCCCTGAGTCAACAGATGGGGACGTTTGCAAGACGACAACCATCTGCACGAACAGTTCGACGACGTTTGCAGCAGCACGGACTATCAGCTTGGAGACCGTAGCTGCGGTTACCCTTGACGCTGCATCACAGACAGGAGCACCTGCGATGGTGTACTCAACGACGAACCTGGCGCACTAATGGCAAAACGTCATTTTTTCGCATGAATCCAGGTTCTGTTTACAGCATCATGATGGTCGCATCCGTGTTTGGCGACATCGCGGTGAACGCACATTGGAAGCGTGTATTCGTCATCGCCATACTGGCGTATCACCTGCCGTGATGGTATGGGGTGTCATCGGTTACACGTCTCGGTCACCCCTTGTTCGCACTGACGGCACTTCGAACAATGGACGTTACATTTCAGATGTGTTACGACTCGTGGCTCTACCCTTGATTCGATCCCTGCGAAACCCTACATTTCAACAGGATAATGCACGACCGCATGTTGCAGGTCCTGTACGGGCCTTTCTGGGTATAGAAAATCTTCGACTGCTGCCCTGGCCACCACATTCTCCAGATCTCTCACCAATTTTAAACGTCTGTTTAATGGTGGCCGAGCAACTGGCTCGTCACAATACGCCAGTCAGTACTCTTGATGAACTGTGGTATCGTGTTGAAGCTGCATGGGTACTGATTTCTCAGGATCTATGCATCCAAATTGCGTGAAAATGTTATCACATATCAGTTCTAGTATAATATATTTGTCCAATGTATACCCGTTTATCATCTGCATTTCTTATTGGTGCAACAATTTTAATGGCCAGTAGTGTATATCGAGAGCACATTAGCATACACTGATGAACCAAAACATTACGACAACCTCCTTCATGGCTTGTTTGTCCCTTATTGGAACGAAACACATTACTTATTCCGCTTATGAGGTATCCGACAGATATGTGGCATTAGATGCATATGCACAGGTCATGTAATTCGCATAAATACTGGGCCGCTGCTTTGTGTACGCAGTGGTGGCGCCTGATAGCGACCAAGGTTGCCTCCATACGATTCACATGAGTCGAATTTTGAGTTCACTATAACGCTCTCAAAACAACTGTAGTACGTTTCTGGCTTCGAGACACTGATAATTACACTTCCGAAAGATGATATGGCCATCGGGGAAGGCACCAAGCGTGAAAGGATGCACGTGGTTTGCAGTTGTCAGCGTTGCTTTGGTTACCACGACAAGTCCCATGGAAGCGCAGAAGAATGTCTTCCATAGGCCAACACTGCTCCCACCAACCTATGTCAGTGGTGGGCCGCAACTTTAGAACAGCCATGCACCTTGGTGACAGGGTTCATGGAGACGACCAGCCACCTAGTGTAGGAAAAACGTGATTAACCCGAAGAGGCGACTCGTTTCCATTGATCAACAGTCGAATTCTGATGGTCCCGTGCCCCCTGCAAACTTAATTGACGATGTCGTCAGGCCAACATGTTGACATGTGACCATGTAGGGCTCCACGTTTGGTTATGTACGATGAACACTATGCTCCAAATCCCTTGTACACGCACCAGCGTTGTGCTATTTTGGCTGCGATGGCACAGTTCAGCGTCTGTCCTACTTTACAGACCCCCCGTTCTGTGAAGAGTTGTTTACGTCCAACCATTCAGCGCTAAGTGGTAGTTTTACTGTGCTTCTACAACTTTCCATAGATGATGATGTTTCGTTTGTGGGGCGCTCAACTGAACGGTTATCAGCGCCCGTACAAATTCCCAACCTTTGCCCAGTCCAATATCGTCACTTTCATGAATGATGATGAAATGATGAGGACAACACAAACACCCAGTCGTCTCGAGGCAGGTGAAAATCCCTGACCCCGCTGGGGATCAAACTCTTGACCCTGTGGTCGGGAAGCGAGAACGCGACCGCGAGACCACGAGCTGCGGCCGACATCCCATAGTTGCTCACGACAGTAGCGCGTGAACATTCCACCAGCTTCCCCGTTTTCGTGATACTCGTTCACAGGCTCTGCGTAATAATAATCTGCCCTCTATCCCAGGCCATATCTTCGCTAGGGTGGTCCCAAGTCCATGTCTGCTCCGCTTACATACTATCGTTACCGCGTCACGTGCCTACAGGCCATCAGGTGGCATCCAATATCAGGGTGGGCAGTGGTCATAATATTTTGTCTTATCAGTGTATACCTTGCAATGAACCTCGGCATTACGCCACACTAGATTTGGTGCAAAACGCGATACACCATGTTGCTGGCAAATTCCTTCCAATAAGACTATGTCAGTAAACACCTTCCAACAAAACTGTAAATTGTCTCACACTGGCTCGAGTGAAGAACACTAGGTACTAGTCTACATTAAGACTATATGAGTATATACTTTGCAATGCAACTGGCACCCGTTTTAGTGAAGAGCACGATCCGTCAAATCACTTGTTACTAGCAGGTGATCTATTATAAGAACACATGAATATAGCGACTAGATTCTTTTAGTACTGTGCTTGCATTTTTGTCCTGTTTATTTCTGCTGTGCGCTTCAGTCCAAAGACCAGTTTGATGGAGTTCTCCACGGCAGTCTATCCTGTGCAAGCAAATCAAAAATGGTTCAAATGGCTCTGAGCACTATGGGACTTAACATCTGAGGTCATCAGTCGCCTAGAACTTAGAACTACTTAAACCTGACTCACCTAAGGACAACACACACATCCATGCCCGAGGCAGGATTCGAACCTGCGACTGTAGCCCTGTGCAAGCCTCTTCATCTCTCTATAACTAGTGAAACCTACATTCAGTTAAACCACCTTACTGAATTCAGTCCTTTGTCCATCCCCCCTTCCTTCTGTTGTCGGATTGACCATTCCGTGATGCCTCAGGGAGTGTCCTATGACCCGAGCACTTCTTTTCGTAAAACTGAGCCATAAACTTAATTTTTTCCCCAATTCGATTCGGTTTCTCTTCATTAGTTACTCTATCTACCCATCCAGTCTTCGGGATTCTTTTGGAGCATCATATTCCAAAAACTTCTATTCTCCTGTTCTCTGAACTGTTTACTGTCTATTTTTCGTTTCTGTACAGTGGTACATTCCATACAAACACATTCAGAAAACTTTTCCTAACATCTAAATCTGTATTCGATGTTAACGGTTTTCTCTGTTTGTGAAATGCTGTTCTTGCTACTTTTGCCTTTCAGAAAATAACAAGACGACCGTATGCGCCATTTATGTCGATACCCTTGGCTAGTTAGTTGTTTATTCATCCACAGCTGATATATGAAAGTATGAGACATGTAAGCTTAGTTGAGAAAACGAAGCAAAATAAAAAAGGACAAGTGTGATCAGGACTCGTGTAGCGAGGGTTCAGTACACACTTAAGTATATAGGTACTTCATCCATTCCGAGAACAGTGAATTTCGACGACTTTTGGGTGTTATCCATATCGGTACTGGTAAGATATCAAAATATGCAACGTAAATGGGGGTATCTTTTCATTGCGTTTCCGTAGAAGAATAAATTACTTACACATTCAATTGAGTGTAGACTTTATTAAGTGAGATAACATTTAAACTTGATACATCTACTTGTTCATGATAAATAGTGCTTTTAACAGACGAACACGAAGACATACGAAAAACATATGACAAAAAAGGTTTTTTGGGTGGTACAATCAAAAACTAAAAATTTTCGGATTTTTTTTTCCTTTACTTGTGAAAGCCCGCTGCTTGCCAGATTTCATGATTCTAGGTAAACGCGAAGTGTTCCGCAAGTTCTGATGAATGAGTTTGCGAGGATCAAATTACGAGGGTTGGAACTTAAACAGTGGTAACTATTTATTCATAACCGATACAAAAGAGTTACATGTTTGCACCTGTTACTGTCGTTCAAAGTGTTTGGGTTGGGTTGTTTGGGGAAGGAGACCAGACAGCGAGGTCATCGGTTTCATCGGATTAGGGAAGGTTGGGGAAGGAAGTCGGCCGTGCCCTTTCACAGGAACGCCTGGAGCGAGTTAGGGAAATCACGAAAAACCTAAATCAGGATGGCCGGACGCGGGACTGAACCGTCGTCCTTCAAAGCAGTCACCAGCGTTGTGTAGAACCCGTTCCCAGTGATGTGAAAGGTGTAGCAGAGCCTGTTCTGTTGATGGTGCGAATGGAGCGGTCTACTGCCTGTCGAATCTCTGGAACAGTTCTGAAGCGAATGCCACGAAGTGGTTCCTTCATCTTCGTAATCAAATCGAAGTCACAAGGACTCAAGTCCGGGGAGTACGGTGGATGGTACAGTACTTCCCAGTCTCATGGACCGAACAGAGCAGCCACAGCTTGCGCTGTATGCGCCCGCGCATAGTCGTGCAAAATGATGGGTGGGTCACGCAGAAAGTGTCACAGATTCTTTCGCAAAGCTGGTCGCAGGTGATGCTCCAAAAACGAACAGTAATACCGTGCATTGACGATCTGCCGTGGGGGAACGTAATGCGTCAGGATAACAGCATTACAGTCGTAAACGAGAATCACCACAACTTTCACCATACTGGGGCTCTGACGCACTTTCGACTTTCGCGGCGGCCCATAATGACGCCTTCCGTTGGACTGGCGTTTCAGTTTTGGCTCGTACGGTGTGGCCCACGTCTCATCCAGTGTTACGATACGGCGCGGGAAAGCCTCTCCTTCGCGCTCGTAGCGCTCCAAGTGCGTCTGAACAAAGTCGTAACGGATCCATTTCGGCATTTCCGTCAGGTCATGCGGAACCCATCGTGATGCAATTTTTTTGCATGGTCCTCCAGGATGCGAAGCACAGTCGTACGCGCTAATCCGGTTTCGTGGACGAGGTCACGAATCGTGTGGCGTCGATCACTGTCCACTAACGCGGCAACAGCATGCACTTCTTCTTCAGAGACGCTGGGACGACCTGCCCGATGCACGTCTGCCGCAGTTTGCCGACCTTCGCTTGAGGCATTTACCTAACGTGCCACTGTTCTGCACGGCAATGCCGATTCCCCACACGCTTCTCGAAGACCTCGATGACGCTGTCGTGCTGCACGACTTCTAGCACATTCAATCTTGGTCCAACTCGGTTGTTCCTGTTTCGAAAACACGGTGACACCGATACGTTAGACCGCTCGCTCACAAGTGACTGTGTTTCCCTCGATTGTGCGCACGCCGGTGACGTGGGACGGGCGAGTCCATTTGCTCTGAGGTGAGGTAGGTATGTCAACTACAGATGGGCAAAACTGTTCTTTTCAGAGATCGGATCAGAACTGTTCACTCCCTGAAATGAATTAGCTCTTTTTCATGACTCACCACTCATTTACAATAGAAAATAAATGGAAGGCACATTGCCCTTTAAACTTGGTTTATTCCAGTACTATACCTGTATTTTGATCTTATTTGATCCTATTTTGAAGTAACACAGATAATGAGTAAGAATTTTGTATTGTTTATTGAAATTTCCATGATATGACAAAGTTTTTGATTATTGATATATTTTGCACTATCGCGTTTTTTTGGGTGATCGTAAAATGTTGTAACTTGAGATTTACATTAACAATATATTTGGCTATAATGTATTAAAATTTCATTAACCTCGTACAAATACATCGCAAGCCATACATTTTTAAAGTGAATGTTTCCTTCCGAAGACGCCTAAAATCGCAAAATCCGTACCAGAATAAGAAAAAAAATATATAAATTTGACTGTAAAACGAAAGTGCTGCATATAGCCTTACGCAGAATAAAACAAGGAAAATATTGGTGTATCACATTTTGCAATACGTTTATCGGTTCGCTCATAATTAAAGCATAAATTCGAGTGTCCATAATAGAAATCCTATAGTAAGAGGAGTCGTCAGGAACCTAATCTGATCAGTTTAAACAAATAAAAATAAAATAAAAACAAATGATGTATACATAACATAATAATGTAATATACATAGCGGTATTACTACGAAGAACAATATCCAGTAGAGACGAACTCCGATGCAGAGGCGCTGAGTCGAGCAGGTCGAGCCACGAGCTGTATTGCTGCGTGAGCTAAGACCGCAGAGACCAGAGTGACACCTGAGTTGCTTTGCTCAACGCTCTAGCTAGAGTCGAGACGGTGGGGTGACCGTCGAGCGGGCAAGTTCCGAGGGTGGGGGGAGCGGTGAACGGCCACCACTCACCCACTCCGAGACAAATCGTCCGTTCCCTTGCGAGCAGGTTGTTGCAAGTAGTTCCTATGTTATCCGCTAGGTGGCTCTCTGTCCTGTTGCTCGCATCAACTGCCCAGAGGGCAGGAAGTGCGACTGAAACGATCGCCGACAGAGTGCGATGCGAAGTTAAGCTGTGCCAGACACTGCACGCGACAGACGACGCACAGAGACGGCACGGCATATGTGAAACACAAAATCCAATGGGGCACTGCACAATGCAGGCAGCCAAGGTAGAAGCAGGGCAGAGGCCGGCGCCGGCTGTGTTGTGTGGCGTGCACTGTGCTGTGACCAGCAGAGGCGCTGCTGATATGCTCCGTCTCTCTCTCTCTCTCTCTCTCTCTCTCTCTCTCTCTCTGCCGTGGGAAACGTTTGGAGCTACCGTTCTTATTTTCTGAATCACTGATTGTTCACTCCTTTGAAAGATTCAACTCTATGAATCAGTTCAAGAGCGGATCCCCCATCTCTAATGTCAACAATGTGTGCTATCAGCGACAACAGTAGATTCCATTGCATAGTGTCTCCACAGCAGTGTTGCCACTATTTAAGTTCCAACCTACGTATGTGACATGAATGGCCGTGTCTTTCGATTGCATTGACTTGGAAATTTGCATTTATTACAGTGTCAAGACAACGTTGCTGAGAAAAAAAGGTTTTTAACAGTCAACAGACAGAGCGACAGACAGACAACAAAGTGATCTCGTAAGGGTTCCGTTTTCACGTACTGAGGTACGGAACTCTAACCGCAAATGCATGCATACAGTAATGACATCCTGTAAAAAATTATTTTGCACTATTCATTTGATCACATCACTGGTCACTGACCACACAACACTACAGTCTACACTACACTCTACGCACTTCACTGCACACTACACTCTACAGTACAGTACACTCTACACACACACACACACACACACACACACACACACACATACATACACACATTCTTTCAGTCGACAATACGTTGGCGCTTCTGCAGATCTATCCGATCATTCCGTCGGAGAAAGCTAAAGCAGCGCTTCACACCAGTGAATGACGTGATGAGCTCCAGAAAATCGAAAGAGGTGTTATCCATCATACATCCTCGGGCATAGGATTTTACAGAACTGATTAAACTATGACAGCTCACTGTAGAATGTTGTCGTTGTTGTGTTCCTCAGTCCTGCGACTGGTTTGATGCAGCTCTCCATGCTACTCTATCCTGTGCAAGTTTCTTCGTCTCCCATTACCTACTGCAGCCTACATCCTTCTGAATCTGCTTATTGTATTCATCTCTTGGTCTCCCTCTACGAGTTTTACCCTCCACGCTACCCTCCGGTACTAAATTGGTGATCCCTTGATGCCTCAGGACATGTCCTACCAACCGATCCCTTCTTCTGGTCAAGTTGTGCCACAAGCTCCTCTTCTCCTCAATTCTATTCAATACCTCCTCGTTAGTTATGTGATCTACCCATCTGACCTTCAGCATTCTTCTGTAACACCACATTTCGAAAGCTTCTATTCTCTTCTTGTCTAAACTATTTATCGTCTGTGTTTCACTTCCATACATGGCTACACTCCTTACAAATACTTTCACAAGCGACTTCCTGACACTTAAATCTATACACGATGTTAACAAATTTCTCTTCTTCAAACGCTTTCCTTGCCGTTGCCAGTCTACATTTTATATCCTCTCTACTTCGACCATCATCAGTTATTTTCCTCCCCAAATAGCAAAACTCCTTTACTACTTTAAGTGTCTCATTTCCTAATCTAATTCCCTCAGCATCACCCGACTTAATTCGACTACATTCCATTATCCTCGTTTTGCTTTTGTTGATGTTCATCTTATACCCTCCTTTCAAGACACCGTCCATTCCGTTCAACTGCTCTTCCAAGTCCTTTGCTGTCACTGACAGAATTACAATGTCATCGGCGAACCTCAATGTTTTTATTTCTTCTCCATGGACTTTAATACCTACTCCGAATTTAATACCTACTAACACATACCTACGAGAAAAGTTTCGACCATTCTAGTGATCTTGATACGTTATTCCGTCTGACATTTGTTCGAGAAAAGTCGCGAATATTCTGCTGTTTTCTTGTACAGAGAATCTTCGATATGGAGCGTTATAAATACGGGCTATTCGCCGAATAGAAAGCTAGTTCACGTTTTGAAGTAGAAATATTAAGACTGAAGAATGAACAAGTATAAAGTCCTATTTGTGGCAAGTGCATGTGTGAAGATTAGTCAAGAGTGAGAGTGATTAGTTGATTGTGAAGTATTAACAATAGTAACTCATAGTAATTTCTCGGTAAAAATATTGTTACGAAACTCGTAACAATATTTTTACTAATAACGTAACAATAGTTTCCCATACCTAAACTGGGAAACTACTGATGTGTGTATCTCCCAGTAATAATGACGACTGACATGAAAGAACGTTTTGCTGAAGAACATATTTGTCATCTAAAATTCAACATACAGAGTTATTACAAATGACTGAAGCAATTTCACAGCTCTGCAATAACTTTATTATTTGAGATATTTTCACAATGCTTTCCACACACATACAAAAACTCAAAAAGTTTTTTTAGGCATTCACAAATGTGGGATATGTGCCCCTTTAGTGATTCGGCAGACATCAAGCCGATAATCAAGTTCCTCCCACATTCGGCGCAGCATGTCCCCATCAATGAGTTCGAAAGCATCGTTGATGCGAGCTCGCAGTTCTGGCACGTTTCTTGGTAGAGGAGGTTTCAACACTGAATCTTTCACATAACCCCACAGAAAGAAATCGCATGGGGTTAAGTCGGGAGAGCGTGGAGGTCATGACATGAATTGCTGATCATGATCTCCACCACGACCGATCCATCGGTTTTCCAATCTCCTGTTTAAGAAATGCCGAACATCGTGATGGAAGTTTGGTGGAGCACCATCCTGTTGAAAGATGAAGTCGGCGCTGTCGGTCTCCAGTTGTGGCGTGAGCCAATTTTCCAGCATGCCCAGATACACGTGCCCTGTAACGTTTTTTTTCGCAGAAGAAAAAGGGTCCGTAAATTTTAAACCGTGAGATTGCACAAAACACGTTAACTTTTGGTGAATTGCGAATTTGCTGCACGAATGCGTGAGGATTCTCTACCGCCCAGATTCGCACATTGTGTCTGTTCACTTCACCATTAAGAAAAAAATGTTGCTTCGTCACTGAAAACAAGTTTCGCACTGAACGCATCCTCTTCCATGAGCTGTTGCAACCGCGCCGAAAATTCAAAGCGTTTGACTTTGTCATCGGGTGTCAGGGCTTGTAGCAATTGTAAACGGTAAGGCTTCTGCTTTAGCCTTTTCCGTAAGATTTTCCAAACCGTCGGCTGTGGTACATCTAGCTCCCTGCTCGCTTTATTCGTCGACTTCCGCGGGCTACGCGTGAAACTTGCCCGCACGCGTTCAACCGTTTCTTCGCTCACTGCAGGCCGACCCGTTGATTTCCCCTTACAGAGGTAACCAGAAGCTTTAAACTGCGCATACCATCGCCGAATGGAGTTAGCAGTTGATGGATCTTTCTTGAACTTCGTCCTGGAGTGTCGTTGCACTGTTCTGACTGACTGATGTGAGTGCATTTCAAGCACGACATACACTTTCTCGGCTCCTGTCGCCATTTTGTCTCACTGCGCTCTCGAGCGCTCTGGCGGCAGAAACCTGAAGTGCGGCTTCAGCCGAACAAAACTTTATGAGTTTTTCTACGTATCTGTAGTGTGTCGTGACCATATGTCAATGAATGGAGCTACAGTGAATTTATGAAATCGCTTCAATCATTTGTAATATCCCTGTACTTTTGCCCTGACAGCTACTGAAACATGCCGGTAATGATGACGCACATAAATTGTATCAGTGCTTAACCGAACTGCTGTTCTTTGAAGAAGAGTCACTAGAAAGGGACTAATGGGAGAGGTTCTCCAATACAAGCAAACGAGCATAAACGTCTTTAATGATCGTGATTATGTTATGCAAGCTCTGTCTTTTTGTCCTAGATCTGACTATCCTACTTAGCGCACGCTGTACAAAATATATGCTTGACAACTGCATCTGTTGCTACAGTAGAAAAAAGTTTCTCAACATTGCGGCGTACAAAGACGTGACCGAGGTCGACAGTGAACGAGGATCGACTTAATGTCTTGGCTCTGACATTGATTCTCCTATTGACGTATGTAATTAACCAATTTGCTAGGTATTCTTCGTTGGTCCGGTGAACTGCGATGAACTGCTGATACATGGGAGTAGGTTCTTTCACACAGTGGTGGATACAGAATAACCTCAAGGAGGGGGCGCTAAAGGTATCTTCAGGTATCTTCACTTTTACCGCAATAAAAACTAATCAAGTCACATGCAAAGTTTAAGAAAGTTATATTGAAACTGATTAAACACGTACAGAAGACGATGCCATCTTGTAAAAGAGTTAAAACTGTGGTTCTCTTCCTTAAATGATAATGCACGACCGCATGTTGCAGGTCCTGTACGGACCTTTCTGGATGCAGAAAATGTTCGACTGCTGTCCTGGACAGCACATTCTCCAGATCTCTCACCAACTGAAAACGTCTGGTCAATGGTGGCCGAGCAACTGGCTCGTCACAACACGCCAGTCACTACTGTTGATGAACTGTGGTATCGCGTTGAAGCTGCATGGGCAGCTGTACCTGTACACGTCATCCGAGCTCTGTTTGACTCAATGCCCAGGCGTATCGCGGCCGTTATTACGGCCAGAGGTGGTTGTTCTGGGTACTGACTTCTCAGGATCTATGCACCCAAATTGCGTGAAAATGTAATCACATGTCAGTTCTAGTATAATACATTTGTCCAATGAATGCCCGTTTATCATCTGCATTTCTTCTTGGTGTAGCAATTTTAATGGCCAGCACGCCTGTGTTGGTTACAATATTGGTGTCATCTGCAAAAAGAATTAATTCAGCTTCTTGTATATTAGACGCATTTTCCTTTACATATACAGGTAGACCTCGAGACACACGCATTCGTTATCCGTGGTTTCGTATATACGTGATTTTAGTTTTTAAACCCGGTGGTGCCATCTGTTAACAGTACGCGGAAGCAGTAAATACATTAGCACATCTCACCCCGCGTCTTGTGTCGTACTTGTCGTGATGTGAATTGTCAGTTCAGATATTAGAGCTTCGGTCTTGCACTTTATAGGGTCTGTCGCAAAACGTCGGGTAAAAGTAAAGGAAGTGAGCCTGTTCTACATCTACATCTACATGACTACTCTGCAATTCACATTTAAGTGCTTGGCAGAGGGTTCATCGAACCACAATCATACTATCTCTCTACCATTCCACTCCCGAACAGCGCGCGGGAAAAACGAACACCTAAACCTTTCTGTCCGAGGTCTTATTTTGTTGTGATGAGCATTCCTATCTATGTAGGTTGGGCTCAACAAAATATTTTCGCATTCGGAAGAGAAAGTTGGTGACTGAAATTTCGTAAATAGATCTCGCCGCGACGAAAAACGTCTCTGCTTTAATGACTTCCATCCCAACTCGCGTATCATATCTGCCACACTCTCTCCCCTATTACGTGATAATACAAAACAAGCTGCCCTTTTTTGCACCCTTCCGATGTCCTCCGTCAATCCCACCTGGTAAGGATCCCACACCGAGCAGCAATATTCTAACAGAGGACGAACGAGTGTAGTGTAAGCTGTCTCTTTAGTGGACTTGTTGCATCTTCTAAGTGTCCTGCCAATGAAACGCAACATTTGGCTCGCCTTCCCCACAATATTATCTATGTGGTCTTTCCAACTGAAGTTGTTCGTAATTTTAACACCCAGGCACTTAGTTGAATTGACAGCCTTGAGAATTTTACTATTTATCGAGTAATCGAATTCCAACGGATTTCTTTTGGAACTCGTGTGGGTCACCTCACACTTTTCGTTATTTAGCGTCAACTGCTACCTGCCACACCATACAGCAATCTTTTCTAAATCGCATTGCAACTGACTGCTCTTCGGATGACCTTACTAGATGGTAAATTACAGCATCACCTGCGAACAACCTAAGAGAACTGCTCAGATTGTCTCCCAGGTCATTTATATTGATCAGGAACAGCAGAGGTCCCAGGACGTTTCCCTGGGGAACACCTGATATCACTTCAGTTTTACTCGATGATTTGCCGTCTATTACTACGAACTGCGACCTTCCTGACAGGAAATCACGAATGCAGTCGCACAACTGAGACGATATCCCATAGGCCCGCAGCTTGATTAGAAGTCGCTTGAGAGGAACGGTGTCAAAAGCTTTCCGGAAATCTAGAAATACGGAATCAACTTGAGATCCCCTGTCGATAGCGGCCATTACTTCGTGCGAATAAAGAGCTAGCTGCGTTGCACAAGAACGATGTTTTCTGAAACCGTGCTGATTACGTATCAATAGATCGTTCCCTTTGAGGTGATTCATAATGTTTGAATACAGTACATGCTCCAAAACCCTACTGCAAACCGGCGTCAGTGATATAGGTCTGTAGTTCTATGGATTACTCCTACTACCCTTCTTAAACACTGGTGTGACCCTCCCAATTTTCCAATCTGTAGGTACAGATCTATCGGTGAGCGAGCGGTTGTATATGATTGCTAAGTAGGGAGCTATTGTATCAGCGTAATCTGAAAGCAACCTAATCGGTATACAATCTGGACCTGAAGACTTGCCCGTATCAAGCGATTTGAGTTGCTTCGCAACCCCTAAGGTATCTACTTCTAAGAAACTCATGCTAGCAGCTGTTCGTGTTTCAAATTCTGGAATATTCCATTCGTCTTCCCTGGTGATGGAATTTCGGAAAACTGCGTTCAATAACTCCGCTTTAGCGGCTCAGTCGTCGGTAACAGTACCATCGGCACTGCGCAGCGAAGGTATTGACTGCGTCTTGCCGCTTGAGTACTTTACATACGACCAGAATTTCTTCGGATTTTCTACCAAATTTCGAGACAATGTTTCGTTGTGGAACGTATTAAAGGCATCTCGCGTTGAAGTCCGTGCCAAATTTTGCGTGTCTGTAAATTTTAGCCAATCTTCGGGATTTCGCTTTCTTCTGAACTTCGCATGCTTTTTCCGTTGCCTCTGTTGAAGGAAAGAAGCTTGTATGATGGCCGTTTTCGTTAGAAACAATTAGAGAAAATTTGGATCGCTATGAGAAAGGTATTGTTGATGTTCACCGGACTTTGGGACTTAACAATTAGTGAGTACTCTGTGGCAACGCACAATCAATTTAAAAACTGTAGACTTTTCAGTTAACCGTGTCTAGAGTGACCAAATCTTGCTCGGATGCAGTGTAAAGATTGAAGGAACAAAAGCTAAGCCACTGAATTAAGCACCGCAACCAACAGCGGATGCCTGTTTCTGCAGCTGCTTCGCCAGCATCTCGTGGTCGTGCGGTAGCGTTCTCGCTTCCTACGCCCGGGTTCCCGGGTTCGATTCCCGTCGGGGTCAGGGATTTTCTCTGCCTCGTGATGGCTGGGTGTTATGTGCTGTCCTTAGGTTAGTTAGGTTTAAGTAGTTCTAAGTTCTAGGGGACTGATGACCATAGATGTTAAGTCCCATAGTGCTCAGAGCCATTTGAACCATTTTTTTTTGCAGCTGCTTCTGAAGCTAAAGGCAAGTGCTTGTAGGCAGATTTAATAAAAGAAGACGACGTTCCAGTTTCAAATGGTCCAAATGGCTCTGAGTACTATGGGACTTAACATCTGAGGTCATCAGTCCCCTAGAACTTAGAACTACTTAAACATAACTAACCCAAGGACATCACACACAACCATGCCCGAGGCAGGATTCGAACCTGTAACCGTAGCCGGCGCGCGGTTCCAGACTGTAGCACCTAGAACCGCTCGGCCACTCCGGCCAACCCATTATTTAGTGCAATAATATCAAAAAGGAGTATTTAAACAACACTTATAATTGTAAAATTTTCAAATGTGTGTGAAATCTTATGGGACTTAACTGCTAAGGACATCAGCCCCTAAGTTTACGCACTACGTAACCTAAATGATCCTAAGGACAAACACACACACACACACACATGCCCGAGGGAGGACTCGAACCTCCGCCGGGACCAGCCGCACAGTCCATGACCGCAGCGCCTTAGACCGCTCGGCTTATCCCGCGCGGCTATAATTGTAAAAATAGGTATTATATAACTTAAATTAAAAATTTCACTTCGTTTGTGGTGTCATTCTCGCGTTAAACATGAGGGTCTCATAGACCTCACCTTATAGAATACGTTGCGGAAAAGTCACTTCATAGTTTAAGGGTCAAAATAACGACTTAAACAAATTGTGGAAGAAAATGGCTATACTGCGAAACACGTGTTCGACCTTGATGAAATGAGAATATTTGGAAATGGAGTCCTAGCTGCAGGTTCATATAATTCGAAACCTGGATTTAAGACCGATACACCCTTCTTTTCGGAGGAAATGCTGTAGGAGATTGCCAGTTAAAACCCATTATGATCTACCACTAAAAAATTCTAGGGCACTAAAAGGATTGTGACAAGAGCAGGTTGGGTGTTCGTTGGAAGTGGGATAATGATTTCAGTGTCTTATTAGGTGTATTAGGTGTTTCAGTGTTAATTTTTTAGGTGTATAAATTTTCCATTAAAATGTTTTTCAGAAAGATGATAACGGTAATTTGTAGTTACAGTGCTAAGGAACTCTGCTATTTAAATTTAATATGTGTGTAAACGAGAACCTGACCCATATTTTACGTACAAAAAGACACTCTTTTTACGCTAGTTCGGCACGTGCTGCTATTCCATGGAACGTAATTGTCAGGTATAACGAGATTTACTTGTATGAGGAACAATACTGGACCTAAGGTTGAGCCCTGGGGAACCAGGTTTGTGATTTCTGCCCCATCAGAATAATACCCTGAGGCTACATTGGACGAATTACTGAGTACAAATTCTTGCATTCTTTTGGTTAGATATGACGTTAGCTGCTACTTGGTTAATCCATCACCCCCTTAAGAGGTCAGTCTGGGAGAATATTGCAGTAATAATGATGACGGCAATGCTGTTGCGGTCAAATGTTGTTGTTGTTATTGTTGTTGTTTTGGTCTTCAGTGCTGAGACTGGTTTGATGCAGCTCTCCATGCTACTCTATCCCGTGCAAGCTTCTTCATCTTCAAGTATCTACTGCAGCCTACATCCTTCTGAATCTGCTTAGTGTATTCATCTCTTGGTCCCCTCTACTATTTTTACCCTCCACGCTACCCTCCAGTACTAAATTGGTGACCCCTTGATGCCTCAGAACATGTCCTACCAACCGTTCCCTTCTTCTAGTCAAGATGTGCCACAACCTCCTCTTCTCCCCAATTCTATTCAGTACCTCCTCATTAGTTATGTGATCTACCCATCTAATCTTCAGCATTGTTCTGTAGCACCACATTTCGAAAGCTTCTATTCTCTTTTTGTCTAAACTATTTATCGTCCACGTTTCACTTCCATACATGGCTACACTCCATGCAAATACTTTCAGAAACGACTTCCTGACACTTAAATCAATACTTGATGTTAACAAATTTCTCTTCTTCAGAAACGCTTTCCTTGCCATTGCCAGTCTACATTTTATATCCTCTCTACTTCGACCATCATAAGTTATTTTGCTCCCCAAATAGCAAAATTCTTTTACTACTTTAAGTGTCTCATTTCCTAATCTAATTCCCTCAGCATCACCCGACTTAATTCGACTACATTCCATTACCCTCGTTTGCGGTCAAATGTCGAGATAAAAATATGGCCCGAGTAATAGCACCTCGAAGGCATAGTGTGCTGACGACACTGTAGAATGTTCGCCAAGGGAACGGTGCGTCTGCGTTGCGTCACCAGCGACTGGTCTGAAGCAGTGGACGGTCTCCAGATGGGCTGGCAGAGGGCCAACGCACACAGCTGTTCCGTGCCAGGACCAGCTTCCTGCGCCAACTGGGCTACACTGGCCTCGCAGCCTTCACAGCCGGGGCGAATGCGAGTCACACGCAAACAACCTGTGCTCCGTCGCTACGGTGGCAGCAAAGAACTGTACAGCGCACCACTAAAACAAACTGACATTGCTCGTCGGGCATACAACAAGGATCAGTAATCACATAGGAACTTGTGGTCGCAAAGACTATCTGGGGCTGCTACAAGAGGCAAAGAAACTAATATAGCCCTGCATATTCAAATACGGGGATAGCCGAGCGGTCTAAGGCGCTGCGGTCATGGACTGTATGGCTCATCCCGGCGGAGGTTCGAGTGCTCCCTCGGGCATTGGTGCGTGTGTTTGTCCTTAGGATAATCTAGGTTAAGTAGTGTGTAGGCTTAGGGACTGATGACCTTAGCAGTTAAGTCTCATAAGATTTCACACACATTTGAAAATTTTACAATTATAAGTGTTTTTTAAATACTCCTTGTTGATATTATTGCACTAAATAATGGGTCGGCCAGAGTGGCAAAGCAGTTCTAGGCGCAGCATCTGGAACCACGCGCCCGCTATGGTCACAGGTTCGAATCCTGCCTCGGGCATGGATGTGTGTTATGTCCTTAAGTTAGTTATGTTGAAGTAGTTCTAAGTTCTAGGGGACTGATGACCTCAGAAGTTAAGTCCCATAGCGCTCAGAACCATTTTTGAACTAAATAATGTCTGAAGTATTTTCCTTCTTACTACACAACATAATACATTTTTAGTGTTTTTTAAAAATTTTTTATTTCTTTTTTTAATAGCACACGGAAATGAACTGTTGGAGAACCGAATTTGACATTCTGAAACGTTGCAGTATCTCTGTATCAAGTAAATATTCACATAAAACTAAATTACAGGGCTTAAATTAGCAAATTGCATTCGATAGGTACGAAAAGAAATCATACAATGAAGGCTTTCACGACCGGATGGTACTGTTGTTGATAATTCTTCCGGGTTATATGGCAGCGGTCCATGGAATTCTTCTACTCCTAACGTTTCGTCTACTACTACGTTGGACGTCTTCAGACGTATGGCTGGTCCTGATGAGTTCTGGCGACTGACGAGTGGGTGGTCGGAGAGCGGCCTAAATACCGAGGAAAGTGGGCGTGGTCTAGCTTGCACATAGTAGCAGAGAGAAAACTAGTCGAAGATAAAATGTAACTATCGATAATAGTCCATCATAGATAAAAATCACTTATCGACTCTGTAACGCCATTGTCCATATCTCGCTTAATTTCAAGGCCTCTTCTTTTCTGTTAAAATTATCTTCATGTTTATAAATTTCAATAGCCTCCCTACACAGTCGTGGATAGTACGAAAAGAAAGCCTGCAAAATTGACAATCAGTTCTGGGATCTAATTTTTTTTTATCATCACCCATAGCACTATTGGTTTTAACTGACGCTTTAAGTAATTTATTGGAGAAATACCGCATCACAATTGTCATGAAGATCTTCCTCTGGATCATCGTCCTATTCGGTAGCAGAACTGTGACCACTGGCTATTGTAAAATCGTCTTTTTGTTCTGTTTCTTTATCTGCATCACTGACATCTTCAACTATATACCTATTGCCAATTAATCGACCTTAGGATCGTTAAAACTGACACATTCCTACCAACATGTGTTGTACTAGACTGAAGAAAACAGGTACGTAATTCACGAGGCGCTGTCCAGGAGCCCACAACACGTATCAGAAACGCGTGCCAACAACAAACAAAGAAGCAGATAACGCAACCGATAGCAAAACATTATGGGGTTGGCGATATAAGGACGGTTGTGAGGGTGTAGAAGCAGTCCACCAGAACTGGCCTAGCAGAGCGGGTTCGATAATTTTCACGCGGTCTGGGAGACCACACCTCATGAGTCCCATAAAATTTCACACACATTTGAACATTGTTTTTCAAATACGGCGATATGTAAACAGACAGAATACGGTGCTGTGGTCGGCCGGCTCTAGGCTCTAGGCGCTACAGTCTGGAACGACGCGGCCGGTACGGTCGCAGGTTCGAATCCTGCCTCGGGCATGGACGTGTGTGATGTCCTTAGGTTAGTTAGGTTTAAGTAATTCTAAGTTCTAGGGGACTGATGACCTCAGCAGTTAAGTCCCGTAGTGCTCAGAGCCATTCGAACCAACTGAACCACCCTATATGAGGCAAGTGTCTCCAGCAGCTTTTAGATCGGCTACTGCTGCTACAATGGCTGCTTATTAAGATTTAAGTGAGTTTAAACATGGTGCCATAGTCGGCGCACGAGCGATGGGACACTGCATCTCCTAGGTAGCGATGAAGTGGGAATTTACTTGTACGACCATTTCGTGAGTGTACCTTGAGTATCAGGAATCCGGTAAAATGTCACATCTCAGACATCGCTGCAGTCGGAAAAAGATCCTGCAAGAATGGGACCAACGACGAGTGAAGAGAATCCTTCAACGTTACAGAAGCGCAACCTTTCCGGAAATTGCTGCGGATTTCAATCCACATCTACATCCACACTCCGCAAGCCACCTGACGGTGTGTGGCGGAGGGTACCTTGAGTACCTCTATCGGTTCTCCCTTCTATTCCAGTCTCGTATTGTTCGAGGAAAGAAAGATTGTCGGTATGCCGTGTGTGGGCTCTAATCTCTCTGATTTTATCCTCACGGTCTCTTAGCGAGATATACGTAGGAGGGAGCAGTATACTGCTTGACTCCTCGGTGAAGGTATGTTCTCGAAACTTCAACAAAAGCCCGTATCGAGCTACTGAGCGTCTCCTCTGCAGAGTCTTCCACTGCAGTTTACCCATCACCTCCGTAACGCTTTCACGATTACTAAGTGATCCTGTAACGAAGCGCGCTGCTCTCCGTTGCATCTTCTCTCTCTCTTCTATCGACCCTATCTGGTACGGATCCCACACTGCTGAGCAGTATTCAAGCAGTGGGCGAACAAGTGTACTGTAACCTACTTCCTTTGTTTTCGGATTGCTTTTCCTTAGGATTCTTCAAATGAATCTCAGTGTGGCATCTCCTTTACCGATGATTAATTTTATATGGTCATCCCATTTTAAATCACTCTTAATGCCTACTCCCAGATAATTTATGGATTTAACAGCTTCCAGTTGTTGACCTGCTATATTGATAAAGGATCTTTCTTTCTATGTATACGCAGCACATTACACTTGTCTACAGTGAGATTCAATTGCCATTCCGTGCACCATGCGTCAATTCGTTGCAGATCCTCCTGCATTTCAGTGCAATTTTCCATTGTTACAACCTTGCATTATCCGCAAAAAGCCTCAGTGAACTTCCGATGTCATCCACCAGGTCATTTATGTATATTGTGAATAGCAACGGTCCTATGACACTCCCCTGCGGCAGACCTGAAAGCACTCTTACTTCGGAAGATTTCTCTCCATTGAGAATGACATGCTGCGTTTTGTTATCTAGGAACTCTTCAATCCGATCACACAATTGGTCTGATAATCCCATATGCTCTTACTTTTTTCATTAAACGACTGTGGGGAACTGTATCAAACGCCTTGTGGAAGTCAAGAAACACGGCGTCTACGTGGGAACCTGTGTCTATTGCCCACGGAGTTGGGCCATCTACAAGTGTCAGCTTGCAAACCATTCAACGAAACAGTGTCGATATGGGCTTTGGGAGCTGAAGCCCCACTCTTGTGCTCTTAACGTCTGCATGACACAAAGCTATAAGCCTCTCCTGGCCTGTCAACACCCGAATTGATAACTGGAAACATGTTGCCTGGTCGCACGAGTCTCGTATCAGATTGTATCGAGCTGATGGTCATGTACGGGTATGGAGACAATCTCATGAATCCGTGGACCCTGAATGTCAGCAGGGTGTAAGACGTACGCGTTGCCGGCGATGGGCGAGGCATGGCAGAGTCTCTGACCAGAGAGTAGTATGTAGGTAGTTGTCGCTTGTCGCGAGTCGGCGTCTGTCGGCTTTAGTCGTCAGTCCGTGCTGGTAAGCAGTAGTCTTGAGTAGTCTTCAGTAGTCTGCGTGAGTCGACAGTAGACGGCAGTAGTCGGCGCGTGTCGGCAGTCTGCTCTGGCCGGGACTCTTGAGGATGAGTATTATTGTAGAAGGTAAAGAAGTAGCCTTGCGCATATCTAGTAATGTATATTAACTGTCATTAATTTCTTAACAAAAATGCCCCCAATAATAATTTTTATAATATAAAGTAATTTTTTAAAGAAAAGCAATCATTTCAATTTAAAGAATATTTCCAATGCATGATCATTCCTTCCAAGAACAAAAAAAAAAAAATATAGGCCAACATTGCACGAAGCTGTGCCGAAAAATTCTACATAAGAGCAGATATATATTCGGAGTTTTTATTGAGGTAAGAATTTTTCCTTTTTTATTCAGAATACAGGGCCGAGGCGCAGCGCTGCTGTCGTCATAAAATTTACCAGGTTACTGAAATTTTTTTTATTATTTCCGGATTTACGAATTGAATTTTGTGGTTACATTGAATGTGAATGCATTTCTGCACGGAGACTAAAAATGGGAACTAATTTTGTTCAGAGGTTACAATATTAAAAAAAAATTCATTTAATTATTATTTTTGTGGGAGTTCACACATGGTTCATATTTTAATTTAAATTTTTGTGCGGAGGTTACACTTGGTTCATGGTTCTTAGTTTCTTATAAACTATTTCTGTGGGGAGGTTACAAGGGGACTGTTCAAGCTGATGCAGGCTCTGAAATGGTGTGAGGCATGTGCAGTTGGGGTGATATGGGACCCCTTATACATCTGGATACGACTCTGAGAGGTTACATGTAAGAAAGCATCCTGTCTGATGACTTGTATCAAATAATGTCCATTCTGCATTTGGGCAATTTCAGCAGGACAATGCGATACTCCATACATCCAGAACTGCTCCAGAGTGTCTGCAGGAAGGCTCTTCTGAGCTTAAACACTTCCGCTGGCCACCAAAGTCCCTCTACATGAAAATTATTGAGCATGAATGAGATTTTCACTCTGCAGCAGAGGTTCGCAGGAGAGCTTCTGTTAAGTTTGGAAGGTAGGAGACGAGGTACTGGCAGAAGTAAAGCTGTGAGGACGGGGCGTGAGTCGTGCTTGGGTAGCTCAGTTGGTAGAGGAGTTGCCCGCGAAAGGCAAAGGCCCCGAGTTCGAGTCTCGGTCCGGCACACAGTTTTAATCTGCCAGGAAGTTTCATTATTGAGCATGTCTGGGATGCCTTGCAACGTGCCGTTGAGAAGATCACCTCCTTGTACTCTTAAGGATTTACTGATAGCTCTGCAGGATTCATGGTGTCAATTCCCTCTAACACTACTTCATACATTAGTCGAGTCCATGCCACGCCGGGTTGCGGCACTTCTGCGTGCTCGCGGGGGCGCTACACTGTATCAGAGAGCTGTACCAGCTTCTCTGGCTCTTCAGTGTAAATGGCGTTGCAGTTATTTCATCACATGCTACATATGGACGCCCATTGCAGGAAATACTCAAAGTTTCCTCCAGATGCGGGCCTGACGTCAGATCTGCATTGCACGGCGTACCCTCTCAGCTATACCTGGTTTATTGAAAGTTTACCGTCTAACCTCCTTGCCTAGGGACGCCAGATGAAAGTTGATGTCGTCAAGCCCTGAATCAAAATTGCGCAACGGATAACTGGGGAGGGCTCACAAGCTGATGTGTGGGTCCCTGCATTCTATAGCTTTTATTTTAAATAAATTCCTTTAACTTGACGTCTTTGTTATTTTTAAGGTATGTTAAAGATTGATGACAGTTGATTACCTATTTATTTTAAACATTAGCACTTGACTTTACAGCGACAGCAGCAGTTGTTTCAGTTTACAGGTATTACAGTTTTATAACTTATAGCTCGGGTATATTATATACTAATCTGCATGCACATTTCTACGGGTAAGACAGACTTGCGTTGGCCAAATGTATACCACCGAAGTCTCCCAATATTTTACATAGGACATCCACTATGTGAGGAGGATAACGGGCCAACTGGGGACCAGATACTTTAACACAGGGGGTCAAATTTACGAAATTAAACGAGAACATTCATTTCCTTACACAATCCGAAGCTGGAAATAAAAGAATTAGTACAAATATTCAAATACCTCTCTTCCATGCTGGAACATTGAGACAGACGCACTGAGGGCACGTCTTCTCACTTACCCGCCTTCTGTAAGACTCCCAGAATATGGCGGGCACCCGGAGATCTTCCTGGGCCCCGGTGGAGGGGGTGGTCGAACCACTTGGCAGTGACCAACCTCTCCACCCCAAATCTTGTGAGACTGGAAAGTCCGTGCTGTCTCTCTGATCCCCTAGCCAGGAGTAAGGTTGGCACTACTGTACTACAGAACTACTTCCCAACAAAGATTTGGCCACGCCTTACGGAAAGGTGTGACGAGGATTAGGAAAGTTCATGTGCAGTTTCACATTCACGTAGAAGAAATGCATAATACACGACACATATAAATACGTATTATGAAGCCTGACACATTTCTTTCCACCCGTCCACATGGGTTCCGTTGCACCCTCGGCTGGCCGCGTCGTGTAATAAAATTGTCTGCGGAGCCGCCTCTGTTTCTACACTCCTGGAAATGGAAAAAAGAACACATTGACACCGGTGTGTCAGACCGACCATACTTGCTCCGGACACTGCGAGAGGGCTGTACAAGCAATGATCACACGCACGGCACAGCGGACACACCAGGAACCGCGGTGTTGGCCGTCGAATGGCGCTAGCTGCGCAGCATTTGTGCACCGCCGCCGTCAGTGTCAGCCAGTTTGCCGTGGCATACGGAGCTCCATCGCAGTCTTTAACACTGGTAGCATGCCGCGACAGCGTGGACGTGAACCGTATGTGCAGTTGACGGACTTTGAGCGAGGGCGTATAGTGGGCATGCGGGAGGCCGGGTGGACGTACCGCCGAATTGCTCAACACGTGGGGCGTGAGGTCTCCACAGTACATCGATGTTGTCGCCAGTGGTCGGCGGAAGGTGCACGTGCCCGTCGACCTGGGACCGAACCGCAGCGACGCACGGATGCACGCCAAGACCGTAGGATCCTACGCAGTGCCGTAAGGGACCGCACCGCCACTTCCCAGCAAATTAGGGACACTGTTGCTCCTGGGGTATCGGCGAGGACCATTCGCAACCGTCTCCATGAAGCTGGGCTACGGTCCCACACACCGTTAGGCCGTCTTCCGCTCACGCCCCAACATCGTGCAGCCCGCGTCCAGTGGTGTCGCGACAGGCGTGAATGGAGGGACGAATGGAGACGTGTCGCCTTCAGCGATGAGAATCGCTTCTGCCTTGGTGCCAATGATGGTCGTATGCGTGTTTGGCGCCGTGCAGGTGAGCGCCACAATCAGGACTGCATACGACCGAGGCACACAGGGCCAACACCCGGCATCATGGTGTGGGGAGCGATCTCCTACACTGGCCGTACACCAGTGGTGCTCGTCGAGGGGACACTGAATAGTGCACGGTACATCCAAATCGTCATCGAACCCATCGTTCTACCATTCCTAGACCGGCAAGGGAACTTGCTGTTCCAACAGGACAATGCACGTCCGCATGTATCCCGTGCCACCCAACGTGCTCTAGAAGGTGTAAGTCAACTACCCTGGCCAGCAAGATCTCCGGATCTGTCCCCCATTGAGCATGTTTGGGACTGGATGAAGCGTCGTCTCACGCGGTCTGCACGTCCAGCACGAACGCTGGTCCAACTGAGGCGCCAGGTGGAAATGGCATGGCAAGCCGTTCCACAGGACTACATCCAGCATCTCTACGATCGTCTCCATGGGAGAATAGCAGCCTGCATTGCTGCGAAAGGTGGATATACACTGTACTAGTGCCGACATTGTGCATGCTCTGTTGCCTGTGTCTATGTGCCTGTGGTTCTGTCAGTGTGATCATGTGATGTATCTGACCCCAGGAATGTGTCAATAAAGTTTCCCCTTCCTGGGACAATGAATTCACGGTGTTCTTATTTCAATTTCCAGGAGTGTATTTCCCGGTGCGAGCGAGCAGCGAAACCTGCTGCTTATAGAGCGGAAACTACTGTACCGTTTCAGTATCTCGAAGACATCCCGCTGCCACCGCAATTCTGCGCACTAGAGCCTATGGTGATGTAGCAGGTGTTTCTTGCACAAGGCCCTTCAGAAACACCCACAGGAAAAAACTGATCGGAGACAGATCGAATGGTCGTGTCGGCCTTGCAACTAATCGTGCAGCGGGCATAGCTTGCCTACAGATGTGACATCACTCTTCTGCTGAAATGCACGCGGTCTCCGTCGTGCTGAAAACGGATGCGGCGACGAATAGGCATGGGAAGGTCATGCGGCATGTCTGCCAGAACCTCTAGCAGGAATGCGGGACACGTGTGGCCGTCAAGTTAGCTTGAGAGAATTTACGGCCCGATTGGACTCCGACAGCGCCATCCCACACGTTAACGGAAAATTTGCGTCGTGACGCACGCGCTCGAGTAGCATCTGGGTTCACATCCATTCACGTACGCACGTTGCGAGAGTTCATCACACTGTAGAGCGAGAGAGGACTCTCACAGGGAAGATGGCAAATGACTGTGAGCGCTATGGGACATCGGTGGTCATCAGTCCTAGAACTTAGAACTACTTAAACCTAACTAACCTAAGGACATCACACACACCCATGCCCGAGGCACGATTCGAACCTGTGACCGTATCAGTTGCGCGGTTCCGGACTCAAGCGCCTACAACCGCTCGGCCACTCCGACCGACTGCACTGTAGTTCCTTCTCTAGATTGTCCCACGGATGACAAAATGGTAGATATCAAAATAGGTGACAGAGGTATAGAGAAACAATTAAAATCGCTCAAAACAGGAAATGCCGCTGGACCAGATGGGATACCAGTTCGATTTTACACAGAGTACGCGAAGGAACTTGCTCCCCTTCTTGCAGCGGTGTACCGTAGGTCTCTAGAAGAGCGTAGCGTTCCAAAGGATTGGAAAAGGGCACACGTCATCCCCGTTTTCCAGAAGGGACGTCGAACAGATGTGCAGAACTATAGACCTATATCTCTAACGTCGATCAGTTATAGAATTTTGGAACACGTATTATGTTCGAGTATAATGACTTTCTGGAGACTGGAAATCTACTCTGTAGGAATCATCACGGGTATCGAAAAAGACGGTCGTGTGAATCCCAGCTCGCGCTATTCGTCTACGAGACTCACAGGACCATAGACACGGGTTCCCAGGTAGATACAGTATTTCTTGACTTCCGTAAGGCGTTCGATACAGTTCCCCACAGTCGTTTAACGAACAAAGTAAGAGCATATGGACTATCAGACCAATTGTGTGATTGGATTGAAGAGTTCCTAGACAATAGAACGCAGCATGTCATTCTCAATGGAGAGAAGTCTTCCGAAGTAAGAGTGAGTTCAGGTGTGCCGCAGGGGAGTCTCATAGGACCGTTGCTATTCACAATATACATAAATGACCTGGTGGATGACATCGGAAGTTCACTGAGGCTTTTTGCCGATGATGCTGTTGTATATTGAGAGGTTGTAACAGTGGAAAATTGTACTGAAATGCAGGAGGATCTGCAACGAACTGATGCACGGTGCATGGAATGGCAATTGAATCTCAATGTAGACAAATGTAATGTGCTGCGAATACACAGAAAGATAGATCCCTTATCATTTAGCTACAAAATAGCAGGTCAGCAACTGGAAGCAGTTAATTCCATAAATTATCTGGGAGTAGGCATTAGGAGTGATTTAAAATGGAATGATCATATAAAGTTGATCGTCGGTAAAGCAGATGCCAGACTGAGATTCATTGGAAGAATCCTAAGTAAATGCAGTCCGAAAAGAAAGGAAGCAGGTTACAGTACGCTTATTCGCTCACTGCTTGAGTACTGCTCAGCAGTATGGGATCCGTACCAGATGAGGTTGATAGAAGAGAGAAAGAAGATCCAACGGAGAGCAGCGCGCTTCATTACAAGATGATTTAGTAATCGCGAAAGCGTTACGGAGATGATAGATAAACTGCAGTGGAAGACTCTGCAAGAGAGACGCTCAGTAGCTCGGTACGGGCTTTTGTTGAAGTTTCAAGAACACACCTTCACTAGGAGTCAAGCAGTACATTGCTCCCGCCTACGTATATCTCGCGAAGAAACCGTGAGGATAAAATCAGAGAGATTAGAGCCGACACAGAGGCATACCGACAATCTTTCTTTCCACGAACAATACGAGCCTGGAATAGAAGCGAGAACCGATAGAGGTACTCGAAGTACCCTTCGCCACACACCGTCAGGTGGCTTGAGGAGTATGGATGTAGATGTATCTTAAAACTACTTCCCCATAAACTGTTTTAAACAAATTTGCTTAAAATTTGAGTGAATAATTGTACAAAACTTTGTAGCTTAACCTGCTGGGAGGCCCATTCGTGTACAGTGATGTGACTCATCATATGTTACCGCGGTTCCGGACTGAAGCGCCTAGAACCGTTCGGTCACCGCGGCCGGCTACCACGGAAGAGGGCATTCGCTGTGAAGCTTCGGTCTGCCGTGGATTCCTGTAGATAGCACCGTGCAAGTCCTATGCGCTTGTTGTAGTCCCCAGTTGCAATGCCTGGACATGTTGGAATCGAAATGGATGCTGTGCTTCGTGGTGCACAATGCACCCCACAGGAAGGTGGGGGGGGGGGATATCAGTCGTGGGGAAAACACCTCGCCTATTTGTTGACGGCGTACTCCGCACCATTTCGAGAATGGTTTCTTCCACCGTAACTGTTCCCGTTTTTCGTTGGAGACCACCCTCCGGCTTGTGCACATAGACCGAGTTGTTTTCGCACTGTCGGTGTTGCAGGACGGCGAACGATGTGTGGCACAGCACCTTTGTATCGGGGTATTTCGCACAATACAATCACGTCATCTCTCGTCCATTGCAGTTGGCTGCAGAAATGTTCAAATGTGTGTGAAATCTTATGGGACTTAACTGCTAAGGTCATCAGTCCCTAAGCTTACACACTACTTAACCTAAATTATCGTAAGGACAAACACACACACCCATGCCCGAGGGAGGACTCGAACCTCCGCCGGGACCAGCCGCACAGTCCACGACTGTAGCGCCTGTGACCGCTCAGCTAATCCCGCGCAGCCCTTGGCTGCACCACAAATCAAATTCATGTTGGCCACTTCGCGGTACGTGTAGCTAGGCAGGTTCATACTAACTAGGGCTGTTGATAAAATATCGACATATCTATATTTTCCAAAAATATCGAAAAATATCAAGGAAATTTTACTCCAGAATATCCATATATCGATATCAAAATGGCATTATCGAGTGCCGATAGTTTTATTTTAAATTATATTTTTTCGCTGTTTTCGGTAAATATTTGAAGATGTTCTTTTGAAGTTGTAGTAGAATGTAATTTTACTGGGGTTGGAACTTTGATAGTCGGAACTGTTTATTTACAAAAAATTATTCAAATTGCTCTGAGTACTATGGGATTTAACTTTTGAGGTCATCAGTCTCCTAGAACTTAGAACTACATAAACCTAACTAACCTAAGGACATCAAACACATGCATGCCCGATGCAGGATTCGAAGCGGTCGCGCGGTTCCAGACTGTAGCGCCTAGAACTGCTGGGCCACCCCGGCCGGCGTTTATTTACAGCTCGTTCAAACCAGATACGTGTTTAGAAGTTGTACTGACCTTCAAAGTAGTCACCAGCATTGTGTATAACGCGTTGCCAGCGATGTGGAAGTCGTAGGATACTCTTAGCAGTGCCAGTTGTGTTGACAGTTCGAGCGGCGCGGTCTATTCCCCGACGAATTTGTAGCAGTTCTGAAGCGAATGCCGTGAAGTGTTTCCTTCTGTTCAGAAATCCAGTTGACCTCAAGAGGACTTAAGTCAGGAGAGTGCAGTAGGTGGTACAGCACTTAGCAGCCCCATCAGTCAAAGAAATCAGTAACAGCTTGCACTGTACGTGCTTGAGCATTGTCCTGCAAAATAAGCCAGCCGTTGCGGCCGAGCGGTTCTAGGCGCTTCAGTCCGGAACCGCGCTGTTGCTACGGTCGCAGGTTCGAATCCTGCCTCGGGCATGGATGTGTGTGATATCCTTAGGTTAGTTAGATTTAAGTAGTTTTAAATCTAGGGGACTGATGACGCCAGATGTTAAGTCCCATAGTGCTCAGAGCCATTTGAACCGGTTGAAGCTGGAAAATGATGGTCAGGTCCTGCAGAAAGTGTCATCACTTCGGTCTCTTAGCTGGTCGTAGGTTGTGTTCCAAAAATGAACAGCTTAGAGACAGAAGTGATGACACTTTGTGCAGGACCTGACCATCATTTTGCAGGACAATGCTCAAGCACGTACAGTGCAAGCTGTTACTGATTTGTTTGACTGATGGGGCTGCTAAGTGCTGTACCACCTACTGCACTCCCCTGACTGAAGCCCTCGTGAGTTCAACTCGATTTCTAAACTGATGGAAACACTTCACGGCATTCGCTTCAGAACTGCTACAAATTCGTCGGGCAATAGACCGCGCCGCTCGAACTGTCAACACAACTGGCACTGTTAAGAGTATCCTACGACTTCCACATCGCTGGCAACGCGTTATACACAATGCTGGTGACTACTTTGAAGGCCACCAAAGCTTCGAAACATGTATCTATTTTATACGAGCCGTAAATAAATAGTTGCCACTATCAAAGTTACCCTCGTACTTTCACTTACTATTTTTTGAGTTTTCATCCCGTCCAATCTTTTTCTGTTTGACTGTGCGAGCAAGTACATGTGGCACCAAAGGAGAAATCCGACTACACTGGGTCCCGGCGGAGGTTCGAGTCCTCGCTCGGGCATGGGTGTCTATGTTCGTCCTTAAGATAATTTAGGTTAAGTAGTGTGTAAGCTTAGGCGCTGATAATCTTAGCAATTAAGTCCCGTAAGATTTCACACACATTTGACATTCGACTACACTGGGGAGTGGCGCCGTGAATGGAATAACAAGATTTCCGACTACAACAAATGGCACACCAGTTGCGTAAAAAAAAAAAGAAAAAAACCGTCTTGTGTCTTATTTCTTCACATGGGCATTCTTCAAAAAAAGTTGTTGAAAATAATGAACAAAACTTTAAATGTTAAGATTGGTCTTTGCGGTGGGCGTAGGCATGGGAAATGCTGACGTAATCGGCGGTCGGCGCTACCAACAGAAACTGCAACGCTTAGCTTCACCACACAATTTTGACACTACAGCTGTTAGTTTGCTGGCGTTAGTAGAAATGGAGAAAAAAAGAAACAGGGAGTTCGACATTGATTTGTTCCAGACAAATCCGATATGTGACGAAACCGAACAACAGACCCATGGGACACCTTTTATAGTGCTACACACATGCAGTTACCATCGACAGCAAAATGGTTATCGGCAAGCATGCATGTGCATCGTTTTCCTTTCAATTCTGGCTCCTAATGCTTCTACGGCGTAAATGGTGATGGCCTCCATGCTCAGCCCGTGTTTGTACAGCAACGTCCTCTCGTGACCGCAGCGCCCTCCCGTGGCGTTTATGGACCCCCGCCTCCTATGTGATTAGTGATGCTTGTTGTGTGCCCGACGGCCTTGCCGCAGTGGATCCACCGGTTCCCGTGAGATCGCCGAAGTTAAGCGGTGTCGAGCGTGGTCTGGCACTTGGATGGGTGACCATCCAGGCCGCCATGCGCTGTTGCCATTTTTCGGGGTGCACTCAGCCTCGTGATGCCAATTGAGGAGCTACTCGATCTAATAGTAGCGGCTTCGATCAAAGAAAACCATCGTAACGACCGAGAGAGCGGTGTGCAGACCACACACCCCTCCTACCCGCATCCTCAACTGAGGATGACACGGCGGTCGGATGGCCCCGATGGGCCACTTGTGGCCTGAAGACGGAGTGTTGTGTGCCCGATGTTCCATGTCAGCATGTAAACTTTTGGTTAACGCATCCTGTGTAATCAACACACACAGGTGCGTTCCAGCGCTCCGCCTAGCAGCCCGGATCACGTGAGATCTGGGATAGCAGCAACAAATAACAATGGCCGCCACAGTCTGCAACGTCAGGCACACCGGGCGTTTGAGATGCGCAGATGCAAAAGATGCCGCAAAATGATGTTTTCTGATAGAAATATAATTTACAATTATATTTTGACTAAAGTTCAGTCTTGATCACACCATTTATGTTTCAATGTCGTAGGTAACCGGTTTCGGTTATTTTTACAAAACCGTCATCAGACCCATGGCTCCCTTAGGATGGTATGCGGAGCTCTCCTCAGCTGCTACGAAGTCAACTGATCAGTCTGATGACGGTTTTGTAAAAATAACCGAAACCGGTTACCTACGACAATGAAACATAAATGGTGTGATCAAGACTGAACTTTAGTCAAAATATAATAATCTATTGATCACTGTTTTCCAAAAATGTTTACCAAAATTGTATAATTTACAATTAATTTTGTTGAACATAATGCATTCCCAGTCGATATTCTATGCACACTTACACTACTCGTAGTAATGAAACAATTGGGATGTCGTACTTCAGCTAAGTATCAGCATTTTGATTTTTAACTTTTTTTTTTGTATGTAACTGTCGTATTTGCTAACTTGCTACATGTAATTTTCCGTATCTTCATGATCATTCGGAATGTCAAGAACAAGGCTACTTTAAAGCACACCAATCTACTGCATTTTGTGCATCTCAGTGTTTCGACAATACATGTCTTTGTCCAGAGTAAAATTATGTGTTGAAGAGTAAGTGCCATGTGGTTATACACTGAAGAGCCAAGGAAAATGGTACACCTGCCCAATGTCGTGTTGGGCCCCCGCGAGCACGCAGAAGTGCCGCAACACGACGTGGCCTGGACTCGACTAACGTCTGAAGCAGTGCTGGAGGGAACTGACACCATGAATCCTGCAGGGCTGTCCGTAAATCCGTGAGAGCACGACGGGGTGGAGATCTCTTCTGAACAGCACGTTGCAAGGCATCCCAGATATGCTCAATAATGATCAAGTCTGGGGAGTGGTGACCAGCGGAAGTGTTTAAACTCAGAGGAGTGTTCCTTGAGCATCGCTGTAGTAATTCTGGGCGTTTGGGGTGCCGCATTGTTCTGCTGGAATTGCCCAAGTTCGTAGGAATGGACAATGGACATGAATGGATGCAGGTGAACATACAGGGTGCTTACATACGTGTCACCTGTCAGGTTCTTATCTAGACGTCCCATATCACTCCAACTGCACATGCCCTACACAATTACAGAGTCTCCACCAGCTTGAAGAGTCCCATGCTGACATGCGTCCATGAATTTAAAAGGTTGTCTCCATGCCCATACACGTCCATCTGCTCGATACAATTTGAAACGAGACTCGTCTGACCAGGCTCTAATGGCTCTAAGCACTACGCGACTTAACATCTGAGGTCATCAGTGCCCTATACTAGAACTAGTTAAACCTAACTTATTTAGGGACATCACACACAAAGCCGGCCGGTGTGGCCGAGCGGTTCTCGGCGCTTCAGTCTGGAACCGCACCTCTGTGTGTGATGTGTGTGATGGCCTTAGGCTAGTTAGCTTTAAGTAGTTCTACGTTCTAGGGGACTGATGACCTCAGGTATTAAATCCCATAGTGCTCAGAGCCATTTGAACCATCAAACACATCCATGCCTGAGGCAGGATTCGAACCTGCGACCGTAGCAGCACCGTGGTTCTGGACTGAAGGGCCTAGAACCGCTCGGCCACACCGGCCGGCGTCTGAGCAGGCTACATGTCTCCAGTGGTCAACAGTAAAGTGTCAATGTTGACGGTCCCAGGTGATGCGTAAAGCTTGTAACCTCCCAGCAAAAATGTGAGAGAAAAATGACAATAGTGTAACTTCCCAGAAAAATTTTGAAAGACAATAATTTAAATGTTAACGAGAATAGAACCTATTGTAACCTACCAGCAAATAGAATAATTTATTGACAATGACAATTAAATGAGAAGTAGCAATCTGACCCATGTGTAAGCTGCCCACAAAAAATGAAAGTCAATTCAATAAAAAGTGAATGAAATCTCAGTGACAATGAAAACGCAAATAGATCGAAATGTCAATAAAACTGCATCTGCTCTTATTTTTCGCCATAGCTTGGAGGAAATGCATCGTAAATATATATTTTTTTTTAATTTAAGGGAAACTTTTCTTTAAGGAAATGCAAGGGAGATATTATTTCAAAAAGGATTGTTTGTTAAAAATGCTTAGTTTGAAAACAAATTATTATTGGGGCGATACTTGAACAAATTAATTACACTTAAGATCCATTACAATACATTATTAGCTGAGCGCAAAGCTGCTTCATTACCTTATTTAACAATATACCTCGTCCTGAATCCCGACCATAGAGCGATGTCGACGCCCGCCGACTCCTCACACACAACACCGACTGTCTCTCGCGTATTACTAGCACCGACTGTCTCTCGCGTATTACTAGCACCGACTGCCTACATGCAACAGCTTCGCAACAACTAAACTCTCGCGCGCTATTACTCTCTCGCAACTGAACTGACTACATGCTCTCTGGTCAAAGATTGTGCAATGCCTCACCATCGCCGCCACACAATATACGTGTTTCAAGCTTTATATCGTGCAGTGAGAAAGGTAGATGAGTGCACCATCCGAAAGGCCATATCGATGATGTTTCACCGAATGGTTCGCACACGGACACTTGCTGATGGCCCAGCACTGAAATCTGCAGCAATTTCCGGAAGGGTTACGCTTCTGTCAGGCTGAACGGTTCTCGTCAGTCGTCGCTCTCTCCCGTTCTTGTAGGATATTTTTCCGGCCGCTGGGATGACGGAGATTTGATGTTTTACCGGAGTCCTGATATTCACAGTACAGTCGTGAAAAGGCCGTACAGGAAAATCCCTTCATCGCTACCTCGGAGATGCTGTGCCCCATCACTCCTTGACCACACTACCACGACACATCGGTTCTTGCAGTTTGCTCGATGTTGCATATCTTGCGCTAAGACCGTTCATTGCTTCTATTTTGCTTCTTTTTTCTCAGGCCAGTACAGCTTCTCCCTGTTTTCATGGCCATTTTACCACTACATTTGAAGGAGGTGTGTTGGGGAGTTGCCGGCCGCTGGTGCCCGAGCGGTTGTAGGCGCTACAGTCACAGGTTCCAATCCTGCCTCGGGTATGGATGTGTGTGAGGTCCTTGGTTAGTAGTTCTAAGTTCTAGGGGACTGATGACCTGAGATGTTAAGGCCCATAGTGCTCAGAGCCATTTGAAGCATTTGTTGGGGAGTTTCCCGTGTTAGTAAAATGCGTGTTGTAATGTTTACCAGCTGTTGTACATGTGTAGACCTGACAATGTGTTGAATAATACAGAAAATAAATAACAATGTAGGTCAAATGCGTTCTGTCTCAGGAGCCATTCGGAACGGAGCATATATCCATTCGAAGTCGTCTCCTTAGAATGATCGTCTCCGCAATGTCGCTGGAGTATTGGCTTTTTTTTTTCTTTTTTGCATATCTCATTCCCTCCCCGGGGAGGAGGGAGGGAGGGCCTTACCAGAGCTCGCAGGACTGTTGGGACTGCAGGAGGCGTCGCAAAGGGCAGTTCTGACATTCGGCCACTGGAAAACCTCGCCCACTTGTCAGACTGTTGCTGTGTAACTCTACTGGTCCTAGCTTACTTTCCCTCGCCTTCCCTTACAGTTTCTTTTACCCTCTACAGCTCCCTCTGACACACTTCGGTGTGACGAAGACGAAGTAAATATTCCAGAATTCTAATCGAGAACAACTGCCAACATGAGTAACGTTGAAGTAAATATCCTCGGAGTAGTGAAGCAACTCAAATCACTTAATAAAAGCGTCTTCTGGCCCAGACTGTAAACCAGTTAGATTCCTTTCGGAGTATGCTGATGCATTAGCTCCTTGCTTAACAATCATATACAACGGTTCGCTCGACGAAACATCTGTATCGAAAGACTGGAAAGTTGCACAGCTAACACCAATATTTAAGAAAGGTAGTAGGAGTAATCCACTAAATTACAGGCCCATATCGTTAACGTCGATATGCGGCAGGATTTTGGAACATATATTGTGTTCGAACATTATGAAGTACCTCGAAGGAAACGGTCTATTGACACACAGTCAACATGGGTTTAAAAAACATCGTTCCTGTGAAACACAACTAGCTCTTTATTCACATGAAGTGTTGAGTGCTACTGACAAGCGATTTCAGATCGATTCCGTATTCCTGGATTTCCGGAAGGCTTTTGACACTGTACCACACAAGCGGCTCGTAGTGAAATTTCGTGCTTATGGAATATCATCTCAGTTATGTGACTGGATTTGCGATTTCCTGTCAGAGAGGTCACAGTTCGTAGTAAGTGCCGGAAAGTCAGCGAGAAAAACAGAAGTGATTTCTGGCGTTCCCCAAGGTAGTGTTATAGGCCCTTTTTTGTTCCTTATCCAAATAAACGTCTTCGGTTGCTTGCAGATGACGCTGTCTTTTATCGACTGATAAAGTCATCAGAAGATCAAAACAAGCTGCAAAACGATGCTCCGAAAAGTGGCAGTTGACCCTAAATAACGAAAAGTGTGAGGTCATCCACATGAGTGCTAAAAGGAACTCAAACTTCGGTTACACGATAATCAGTGTAATCTAAAGGCCGTAAATTCAACTAAATACCTAGGTATTACAATAACGAACAACTTAAATTGGAAGGAACACAGAAAATGTTGTGAGGAAGGCTAACCAAAGGCTGCGTTTTATTGGCTGGACTCTTAGAAAATGTGACAGACCTACTAAGGAGACTGCCTACACTACGCTTGTCCGTCCTCTTTTAGCATACTGCTGCGCGGTGTGGGATCCTTACCAGATAGGACTGACGGAGTACATCGAAAAAGTTCAAAGAAAGGCAGCACGTTTTGTAGTATCGCGAAATATGGGAGAGAGTGTCACAGAAATGATACAGGATTTGGGCTGGAAATCATTAAAAGAAAGGCGGTTTTTTTGTTGCTACGGAATCTTCTCCTCCGAATGCGAAAATATTTTGTTGACACCGACCTACATAGGGAGGAACGATCACCACGATAAAATAAGGGAAATCAGAGCTCGTACGGAAAGATACAGGTGTCCATTCTTTCCGTGCGCTGTACGAGATTGAAATAATAGAGAAATGTGAAGGTGGGTCAATGAAGCCTCTGCCAGGCACTTTAATGTGATTTGCAGATTATCCATGTAGATGTAGATGTAGATGTAGATTAAAAGTTACGAGCTTCTACTGTGAATGCGAATGCAACGTTTTGGCTTCTGATATAGAGTCAACAATGGAAATTTTTATGGAATAATCGATTGTTAGCATTCTTCTGTCAGCATTTCAGTTTGTCTCGTGTGCGGAAGTCGTTTCTCTTTGCGGTCTGTAAAATGAATTTCTCGATAGAAGAAAGAATTGAAATTGTGGAAGCATATGTGAAGACAGGTTCGATTAAGGAAATTCACAAAAATTTCGGCGTCTGGTATCCGGACAGAGGAGTACCAGCAAAGGGAGGAATACGGAGTCTGTATAAAAACGGGCACACCTACGCATCCGTACAGAATGTAAAGCGACAAAGAATTCCTTCAGGTCACACACGAGAAGTCACTGCAGACATTCGAAGAATTATTCCGAGCCTAGAGATGTCTGCCCAACAGGCGCATGTAAGAAGGAGGAATGGCCAGCCGATATTCAAAAGTCTTAATTTGAAGCCACAACCTTTCAAACTCTGAAGGTGGCAGGGGTAAAATACAGGGAGCGAAAGGCTATTTACAATTTGTACAGAAACCAGATGGCAGTTATGAGAGTCGAGGGACATGAAAGGGAAGCAGTGGTTGGGAAGGGAGTGAGACAGGGTTGTAGCCTCTCCCGGATGCTGCTATTCAATCTGTATATTGAGCAAGCAGTAAAGGAAACAAAAGAAAAATTCGGAGTAGGTATTAAAATCCATGGAGAAGAAATAAAAACTTTGAGGTTCACCGATGACATTGTAATGCTGTCAGAGACAGCAAAGGATCTAGAAGAGCAGCTGAAAGGAATGGACGGTGTCTTGAAAGGAGACTATAAAATGAACATCAACAAAAGCAAAACGAGGATAATGGAATGTAGTCGAATTAAATCGGGTGATTCTGAGGGAATTAGATTAGGAAATGAGACGCTTAAAGTAGCAAATGAGTTCTGTTATTTGGGGAGCAAAATAATTGATGATGGTCGAAGTAGAGAGGATATAAAATGTAGACTGGCAGTGGCAAGGAAAGCATTTCTGAGGAAGAGAAATTTAACATCGAATATAGATTTAAGTGTGAGGAAGTCGTTTCTGAAAGTATTTATATGTAGATTCAGAAGGATGTAGGTTGCAGTAGATACTGGGAGATGAAGACGCTTGCACAGGATAGAGTAGCGTGGAGAGCTGCATCAAACCAGTCTCAGGAGTGAAGACCACAACAACAACAACAAAAACAACCGTAAGACGGTTGTCCAGCATTTACGGGAGGATGACAATCAGAAACTTGTAGATTTAATGTCCGTGGCTTTTGAAAAGCGTCAACGATGTTTTGTTAGACTTTTCCATTACATTCCAAGACGCTACTCCAGGCGGGTGTATTATGAATGTGCATAACGGAAAATAATAAATTAAGTTTATATTAAAGAACTAAAAAGCACCTAGTGTTAACCCAGATTTCGGCGTAGATAACTACACCTTCTTCAGAACAACAATAAAACCCACAAGAGCCTAAGAAGACCTTTGTCAACGATTAAAAGAACACCATAGCTATACAATTATAAACGAAAAAGAAAAGGAAAACACAAACAGTACATATGTACAAAGTCAAAACCACTGCTTAACTTAATGGTGTACGCTCCACCTCACACCGGACTATGTTCGATGGGCCATGACCCGCCATAAACTACAGCTACAAACGGTCGCTCACTTACAAGCCTGACCCGCTATCTATGTAACATGCGCAAGACAAGGAAAGTTACTTGAATGCGTATGTGCATACGAATACGAGAAAGCTTATACTTGGTTCGGGGCTAAATAGCCCGTATATTACCAACCGTGGATGAACGTATATCAAAAAATGGAATGGATAGAACAGGAGACGAGCTAAATAGGAGATGAAACCTAAAATATGAAGCTACCTATGACAACAGGAGGAACTCTTAAAAACTATGTCTAAAGCCAGTAGTTAGCCTGGGGGGAGGGGGGGGGGAGCTGAGGGGACGTAATCTAAAGACGTCGTGGTAATAAACATGTTGTTGTTGTGGTCTTCAGTCCTGAGACTCGTTTCATGCAGCTCTCCATGCTACTCTATCCTGTGCAAGCTTCTTCATCTCCCAGTACCTACTGCAGCCTACATCCTTCTGAATCTGCTTAGTGTATTCATCTCTTGGTCTCCCTCTACGATTTTTACCCTACGCGCTGCCCTCCAATACTAAATTGGTGATCCCTCGATGCCTCAGAACACGTCCTACCAACCGTTCCCTTCTTCTAGTCAAGTTGTGCCACAACCTCCTCTTCTCCCCAATTCTATTCAATACCTCCACATTAGTTATGTGATCTACCCATCCAATCTTCAACATTCTTCTGTAGCACCACATTTCGAAAGCTTCTATTCTCTTCTTGTCCAAACTATTTATCATCCACGTATCACTCCCATACATGGCTACACTCCATACAAATACTTTCAGAAATGACTTCCTGACACTTAAATCTATACTCGATGTTAACAAATTTCTCTTCTTCAGAAACGCTTTCATTGCCATTGCCAGTCTACATTTTATATCCTCTCTACTTCGACCATCATCAGTTATTTTGCTCCCCAAATAGCAAAACTCCTTTACTACTTTGTCTCATTTCCTAATCTAATTCCCTCAGCATCACCCGACTTAATTCGACTACATTCCATTATCCGCGTTTTGGTTTTGTTGATGTTCATCTTATACCCTCCTTTCAAGACACTGTCCATTCCGTTCAATTGCTCTTCCAAGTCCCTTGCTGTCTCTGACAGACTTACAATGTCATCAGCCAACCTCAAAGTTTTTATTTCTTCTCCGTGGATTTTAATACTTACTCCAAACTTTTCTTTTGTTTCCTTTATTCATTGCTCAATATACAGATTGCCTTCCCAACCACTGCTTCCCTTTCATACCCCTCAACTCTCATAACTGCCATCTGCTTTCTGTACAAATTGTAAATAGCCTTTTGCTCCCTGTATTTTACCCCTGATACTTTCAAAATTGAAAAAAGAGTATTCCAATCAACATTGTCAAAAGCTTTCTCTAAGTCTACAAATCCTAGAAACGTAGATTTGCCTTTCCTTAATCTAGCTGTGGGATCAGTATTGCCTCACGTGTTCCAACATTTCTACGGAATCCAAACTGATCTTCCCCGAGGTCGGCTTCTATCAGTTTTTCCATTCGTCTGTAAGGAATTCGCGTTGGTATTTTGCAGCTGTGACTTATTAAACTGATAGGTCGGTGATTTTCACATCTGTCAACACCTGCTTTCTTTGGGATTGGAATTATTCTATTCTTCTTGAAACCTGAGGGTATTTCGCCTGTCACATACATCTTGCTCACCAGATGGTAGAGTTTTGTCAGGACTGGCTCTCCCAAGGCTGTCAGTAGTTCTAATGGAATGTTGTCTACTCCCGGGGCCTTGTTTCGACTCAGGTCTTTCAGTGCTCTGTCAAACTCTTCACGCAGTATCATATCTCCCATTTCATCTTCATCTACATCCTCTCCCATTTCCATAATATTGTCCTCAAGTACATCGCCCTTGTATAGACCCTCTACATACTCCTTCCACCTTTCTGCTTTCCCTTCTTTGCTTAGAACTGAGTTTCCATCTGAGCTCTTGATATTCATACAAGTGGCTCTCTTTTCTCCAAAGGTGTCTTTAATTTTCCTGTCGGATAAAGATATAGGGATAAAACGTGAGGTGTTCAACGGGCTAAAATCACCTTCATCGTAAAAGGAAAATGAGGATCAAAAGAAAGAAGATGAACAGCTTGACCAACCGCGCTCGCCAATCAGCGCGCGCATGTGATAATCCCCAGATCATCAGATTTACAAGTATGAAGAACAAAGTAAAGGCGCGAAACCTCCAAAAAAATTTCTATTTCTAAGAAGGAGTTGGTCGTTAAGGATATTGTCTTTAAAATGTTGTAGATGGTTAAAGATCTGCATTTCTTCTAAAACATCCAGCGATGTTGAAGGTTCGAAAATAATAAACGCCAAAATGATGATTTGGCCCTGTCTGACTACCCCCTGAAGCAGATCTTAGGATCTCTTAATTCTGTAAATTACAATCTAAACATATATGAATCATGAAGGCAACTAATCCTACTAAATGATAAACGTTGTTGTTTACTATATTTTTTATTATAGATTAAAGCCAACCCTTTAAGTACAATTCTCTACATACTAAAAGTGCAAATCAATTGCCCACTCTGCCCTTTGTTTAAGGCCATGCGCTCTAACATAAATAATGCGAAATGACTGACATCATCTACGTACAAACACTGGAAGACACTAGTTTCAAAGATGATCTACGGTGGTGTGGAGCCTCAGTGGAAATAAACTAACGTGATCACAGCTGTTTAGCTTTTATAGCCCTAATTAGCAGAAGCAATTTGCGATATCACCGTATGTACTGCGTCCGGTGCGTCGAAGTGATGGTTCTCGTACTCGTCTGCAATGATGGAAGAACTCCAACGAGTTCTATGTTCCAAACGTACGTTCTCAGAAATGTCTTCATTACATTAAGGTCGATGTTCGACATTAGCAGACTTGTCTTGCAGGGAAATGTCCTCTTTGCTGGTGCTCCCCTGCTTTCTATATCCTCCTCGTTTCACATGCCATACGCTGTTCCATTTCCGAGGTAGCACAGATCCTTAACTTCATCCACTGGGTGGTTTTCGCTACTTCTCATTCATCTCGTCTTTCTTCCCTTTGCTCAAAGTCCTTATTGTGTGCTCAGCAGGCAGTGCATTCCAATGAAAACATACCGTAAATTTTTGCGACTTTCATTCACGATAGCAGTGTTCTGGGTTCGATTCCCGGCCGGGTTGGAGATTTCCTCTGCCCGGCGACTGAGTGTTTGTGTTGTCCTCATCCTATCACCACCATCATCATTCGTGACAGTGGCTGGATAGCACTGTGTAAAACTGGACCGTGTAAAAATTGGGACCTTGTGCGGGCTCTGGTGACCGAGCAGTTGAGCGCCCAAAAACCTAACATCATCCTCATAGCAGCGTCATCAGCGAATGTCGTCATTGATATACACTCAGATGGCAAACGTCATCTGGTAGCGATATGGACAAATACAGATGCCGGTAGTGTCGCGTACACGAGTTATAAAAGGGCAGTGCATTGACAAAGCTGTTATTTGTACTCAGATGACTCATCGGGAAAGGTTTCCGACGTAATTACGGCCACACGGCAGACATTAAGAGACTCTGAACGCAGACTGGTTGGTTCAAACGGTTAAAGTGGCTGTGAGCACTATAGGACTTAACATCTGAGGTCAACAGTCCCTTAGAACTCCTTAAACCTAACTAACCTAAGGACATCACACACATCCATGCCCGAGGCAGGATTCGAACCTGCGACCGTAGCGGTCGCGTGATTCTAGACCAGGGGCGGGCAAACGTTGCACGCGGCTCACGAGCGCACAAGCGCTGCACGTGTGCTGCTCTCGTGCAATCGCCGAATGGGGCAGCGGCGACAGCCGGCAGGTTGCGGCAGTGTAGTGCCAGGCTAAGCTGCGGACGTTGATGCGTAGCGACCACTACGTAGTGAACGTTGTATTTCAAGAACCGGAAAATGCAGAGTGAAACAAGGAAACGGAGAAGTGGAGATTTGCTATCTTTTAAAAAGTAACGGGAGAATCATTTTTTCTTTGTGCAAAAACGTGAAAATTCGAAATGTTTAATATGTGGCAGTATTCTCGCTGGTCAGCGGAAGTTTAGTATTGAAGGCCATTACAACAAATTTCACAAGGACGAGTACAATTTATTGTCGGATTCTGAGCGGATGGCGAAATTGACTGAGCTTAAGAAGAGCGATCTGACGATACTATATGAATCTGTCGTAGTTGCTGTGGTCACGAGAGATCGGCGACTTCCTTTCGTCATGTCTCTCATAATGACTGATTTGACATTTTATGGAGCACCGTTTTCAATTTTTCAGGACGACAACAATAATAGCCCAGCAGTACGAGCTTAATATAGCGAGAGCTGGAAAACCATTTGCTGAATTAGTAAGTGTCGGTTAAGAGCAAACATCAGTGATGAAAATTTAAGTAACTGCTTGCGTTTGTCTGTATGTAGAAATTTTGTTCCACTCCACCTGTGATAATTAAATAAAACGTATCGTAGGTAATAGCTACTCTTTCAAAACACGACATCTTTCAAGCACTCCTACTAACCTTATTTTGTTCCACTCCGCCTGTGATAATTAAATAAAACGTATCGTAGGTAACAGGTACTCTTTCAAAGCACGATATCTTTCAAGCACTACTACTACTAATCTTATTCCTACATTCAATAAAGCAAGCTAGAAAACAAAACGCATTACAGAGGAAGGAGCGGACAGAAGGTATGGTGGGGACGGGAGATAAGCGGGTGGCCAGCTTGCCCCTGTGTGCGCGCAGAACACCTGTTAACTGCACGCGTGCATGTGCACCGCACATGTGCAGGATTCCTGCCCGCCCCTGTTCTAGACCGAAGCGCCTAGAACCGCTCGGGCACAGCGGCCGGCATCCCTAGGTCTGTTATTACCGATGTGATAGTGACGTGGAAACGTGAAGGGACACGTACAGCACGAAAGCGTACAGGCCGACCCCATCCATTGACTGAGAGAAGAGACTGCCGACAGTTGGAGAGGGTCGTAATGTGTAGTAGGCAGACATCTATCCTGACCATCACACAGGAATTACAAACTGCATCAGGTTCAAAATGGTTCAAATGGCTCTGAGCACTATGGGACTTAACTTCTGAGGTCATCAGTTCCCTAGAACTACTTAAACCTAACTAACCTAAAGACATCACACACATCCATGCCAGGAGCAGGATTCGAACCTGCGACCGTAGCGGTCGCGCGGCCCCAGACTGTAGCGCCTAGAACCGCTCGGCCACTCCGGCCGGCACTGCATCAGCATCCACTTCTATGACAGTTAGGCGGGAGGTAGATTGAAGAGTGCAAAAGCGTTGTGTGCAGTGACGAATCACTGCACACACTGTGGCGATCCGATGCCAGGGCGTGGGTATGGCAAATGCCCAGAACGCCATCTGCGACCCTGTGTAGTGGCAACAGTAAAATTCGCAGGTGGTGGTGTTATGGTGTCGTTGTTTCATGTAGGGGCTATGGCGAATGCCCGGTGAACGTCATCTGCCAGCGTGTGTAATGCCAACAGCAAACTTCGGAGGTGGTGGTGTTATGGCGTGGTCGTGTTTTTCAATACGCGGCCTGTGGCAGATTGGTTACACGACAATAAAATCCCTGTAATGGACTGGGTTTGCACAGAGTCCTGACCTGAATCCTATAGAACAGCTTTGAGATGTTTTGGAACGCCGACTTCGTGCCAGGCCTCACAGAGTAACATCGATACCTCTCCTCAGTGCAGCACTCCGTGAAGAATGGGCTGCCATTTCCCAAGAAACCTTCCAGAACCTGACTGAACGAAAGCCTACGAGAGTGGAAGCTGTCATCAAGGCTAAGGGTGGGCCAACACCATACTGAATACCAGCATTAAGTCCATTTCAGCCAGGTGTCCGGATACTTTTTATCACATCGTGTATATCTTACGGATTGACACAACTCCTTTTTATTTCACGCCAGCAGACGTATCTCCCTACAGATCTACTCGAACTTGTCCAGCTGTTTTTTCTATGTTTTTAAACAAGCCTCTTATATCCGTCGTTTCTATGAGGCATCACGTGCTTGCGGTTCTACATCGGTCTTGGCATCCAACTGATGCACATCAAGATCGAACTATTGATGTTTCGATATCCATTGCGTGTGTGGGTAGCACCAATCGTTACCGTCTTAAAAAAATAGTACTTCGCCAATATTTCAATCGCCAACTTCCCTTTGAGACAGAACCAGTAAAACGATTACTACAGTCTTTGTGAAAGATATGGGATTGCGTCAGTTGTGCAATCGGAGTTCTCAGAGACGCTAAGTGGCTGACATTATCTCGAGCAGCTATCTACACAGACCAGATTGAGCGACGGAATAGAGTGCCCTCTTACCTGAGATAAAGCATCCAAAGAAATAATCGCTTGTCTCATACAGATAGGTATTAACAGCCAGGAGTACTGAGAAATTGTTGAAATTGCTGAAATGGAATAAAGCTGTAGGGGCCTACAGGATTCCCACCGGATTCTGTAGAGAATTTACAGCTGAGCCAGCCCTATTTCTTAACCATAACATACCGTACAAACCCGACTGGACGAAAGCACAGGTCACATGCGTTAGCGAGAAAAAAGGCAGAAGTGATCCGGAAGACTACCGTTCAGTATTCTTGTCATTCACTTCTTGTAGAACCTTAAAACACATTTTGAGCTCAAGAGTAATGAGGTATATCGAACAGATTAATTCCTACATGCCAACCAGCATGGATTACGGAAACATCAGTCATGGAAAATTCACCTCGAACTTTTCTACGCCTACATGGCTACTCTGCAAATTACACTTAACTGTCTGGCAGATGATTTATGCAACTACATTCACACTGATTCTCTATTATTTCACTCTCGTCCGCAGCTCGTGGTCGTGCGGTAGCGTTCTCGCTTCCCACGCTCGGGTTCCCGGGTTCGATTCCCGGCGGGATCAGGGATTTTCTCTGCCTCGTGATGACTGGGTGTTGTGTTAGTTAGGTTTAAGTAGTTCTAAGTTCTAGGGGACTGATGACCATAGATGTTAAGTCCCATGGTGCTCAGAGCCATTTTGAAACAAGGAAGACGAGCCTGATTACTAGGAGGAAGTCATGATGCAGCTTTTGCTCACTTTACCAGAGGCCAGATGGCAGTTATGAGAGTCGAGGGGCATGAAAGGGAAGTAGTGGTTCGGAAGGGAGTGAGCCAGGGTTGTAGCCTATCGCCGATGTTATTCAGTCCATATATTTATTCACTCTCGAACAGCGCGCGGAGACAACGAACTACCGTATATAGGGTGATTCCCGAAGATATGCAAATATTTTAATACGTTATTCTATAAGTAAAACTAAAGAAACACGTACGTATAAACATAGGCCCGCAAATGTTTAGTAAGTGAGTTACGATTAATAAAAGGGTTTGCCTGAAATTTAGCAACTTCGCTAATATGAAGCCATCGCAAAACTGTACGAGATTAAGGTAAAGCACGATTTCCATTTATTTTGCTGTTATTGGTCTGGTGAATCTAACAAAACATGTCCCAAGCGTGTATCTGCAGTAGTTTTCCGGAACGTCCAGACAAACAAATGTTTTTGTTGTTGTGGTCTTCAGTCCTGAGACTGGTTTGATGCAGCTCTCCATGCTAATCTATCCTGTGCAAGCTTCTTCATCTCCCAGTACCTAATGCAGCCTACATCCTTCTGAATCTGCTTAGTGTATTCATCTCTTGGTCTCCCTCTACGATTTTTACCCTCCACGCTGCCCTCCAATGCTAAATTTGTGATCCCTTGATGCCTCAGGACATGTCCTACCAACCGATCCCTTCTTCTAGTCAAGTTGTGCCACAAACTTCTCTTCTCCCCAATCCTATTCAATACTTCCTCATTAGTTACATGATCTACCCACCTAATCTTCAACATTCTTCTGTAGCACCACATTTCGAAAGCTTCTATTCTCTTCTTGTCCAAACTATTTATTGTCCATGTTTCACTTCCATGCATGGCTACACTCCATACAAATACTTTCAGAAATGACTTCCTGACACTTAAATCTATACTCGATGTTAACAAATTTCTCTTCTTCGGAATTGCTTTCCTTGTCATTGCCAGTCTACATTTTATATCCTCTCTACTTCGACCATGCTCAGTTATTTTGCTCCCCAAATAGCAAAACTCCTTTACTACTTTAAGTGTCTCTTTTCCTAATCTAATTCCCTCAGCATCACCCGACGTAATTCCACTACATTCCATTATCCTCGTTTTGCTTTTGTTGATGTTCATCTTATATCCTCCTTTCAAGACACTGTCCATTCCGTTCAACTGCTCTTCCAAGTCCTTTGCTGTCACTGACAGAATTACAATGTCATCAGCGAACCTCAAAGTTTTTATTTCTTCTCCCTGGATTTTAATACCTGTTCCAAATTTTTCTTTTGTTTCCTTTTTCTGCTTGCTCAATATACAGATTGAATAACATTGGGGAGAGGCTACAACCCTGTCTCACTCCCTTCCCAACCACTGCTTCCCTTTTATGTCCCTCGACTCTTATAACTGCCATCTGGTTTCTGTACAAATTGTAAATAGCCTTTCACTCCCTGTATTTTACCTCTGCCACCTTTAGAATTTGAAAGAGAGTATTCCAGTCAACATTGTCAAAAGCTTTCTCTAAGTCTACAAATGCTAGAAACGTAGGTTTGCCTTTCCTTAATCTTTCTTCTAAGATAAGTCGTAAGGTCAGTATTGCCTCACGTGTTCCAACATTTCTACGGAATCCAAACTGATCTTCCCCGATGTCGGCTTCTACCATTTTTTTCCATTCGTCTGTAAAGAATTCGCGTTAGTATTTTGCAGCTGTGACTTATTAAACTTATAGTTCGGTAATTTTCACATCTGTCAACACCTGCTTTCTTTGGGATTGAAATTATTATATTCTTCTTGAAGTCTGAGGGTATTTCGCCTGTGTCGTACATCTTGCTCACCAGATGGTAGAGTTTTGCAGGACTGGCTTTCCCAAGGCCGTCAGTAGTTCTAATGGAATGTTGTCTACTCCCGGGGCCTTGTTTCGACTCAGGTCTTTCAGTGCTCTGTCACTCTTCACGCAGTATCATATCTCCCATTTCATCTTCATCTACATCCTCTCCCATTTCCATAATATTGTCCTCAAGTACATCGCCCTTGTATAGACAATCTACATACTCCTTCCACCTTTCTGCTTTCCCCTCTTTGCTTAGAACTGGGTTTCCGTCTGAGCTCTTGATATTCATACAAGTGGCTCTCTTTTCTCCAAAGGTCTCTTTAATTTTCCTGTAGGCTGTATCTATCTTACCCCTAGTGAGATAAGCCTCTACTTCCTTACATTTGTCCTCTAGCCATCCCTGCTTAGCCATTTTGCACTTACTGTCGATCTCATTTTTGAGACGTTTGTATTCCTTTTTGCCTGCTTCATTTACTGCATTTTTATATTTTCTCCTTTCATCAGTTAAATTTAATATTTCTTCTGTTACCCAAGGATTTCTAATAGCCCTCGTCTTTTTACCTACTTGATCCTCTGTTGCCTTCACTACTTCATCCCTCAGAGCTACCCATTCTTCCTCTAGTGTATTTCTTTCCTCCATTCCTGCCAATTGATCCCTTATGCTGTCTCTGAAACTCTGTACAACCTCTGGTTTAGTCAGTTTATCCAGGTCCCATCTCCTTAAAATCTCACCTTTTTGCAAACAAATATTGCTGTTTAATTTCAATTAAGAATGCAGACATGTTCATGTCATTGTTGGCAACCGTTAGTGAGCTGTTTCAGTCGTGCACTGTACAACTTCCTTAACACTGACCTTCGTTTTTTCAGGTTTAACATGAATTCACGTGTGCCATGGTACTAATAAAAGCAGATTATCTGACACACACACACACAGTTTCAGTTACCGTTATTGCCATCATTTTTCCAATACTGAATGCCCTACAACTTCCGTTGAAAACTTTGTGCAGTTGTCTACAATTTGAAAAACAAATTGGACCAAGTGATTAATAGATTTTTAAAAAAATTACGAAATTACATCTTTGCTTCTCCGGATGTTCTGGAAAACTAGTACAGATCGTGCTTTACTTTAACCTCGTACGGTTTTCCGATAGCTTCACATTAGAGAAGTTGTGCTAAATTTCAGGCGACAAATATTTTATTACCCATAACTCCGTACCTAAACATTTGTGGACTTATATTTATATGAACTTTTTTCCTTAGTTTTACTTGTGGAAGAACATATTAAAATATTTTCGCATTCGGAGCACAAAGCTGGTGAATGAAATTCCGTGAGATCACGAACAACGAAAAACCTGTTTGTTTCAATAGTGACCAGCCCAAATCCTGTATCATGTCCGTGGCACTGTCTCCCCTATTTTTCGATAATACCAAAAGTGCAGCTCTTCTTTGAACTTTTTCGATGTACTCCGTCAGTCCTATCTGGTGAGGATCCCACAACGCGCAGCAGTACTCCAAAAGAGGACGGACTAGCGTAGTGCAGGCAGTCTCTCTAGTAGATCTGTTGCATTTCCTCAGTATTCTGCCAATAAAACGCAGTCTTTACTTCGACTTTCACCAAAACATCTTCCATGTCTTCTTCCCAATTTAAGTTCTTCGTAATTGTAATTCCTAGTATTTAGTTGAAGTTACGGCCTTTACATTTGATTGGCTTACATATACATCTACATCCATGCTCCGCAAGCCACCTGACGGTGTGTGGCGGAGGGTACCTTGACTACCTCTGTCGGTTCTCCCTTCTATTCCAGTCTCGTATTGTTCGTGGAAAGATGGATTGTCGGTATGCCTCTGTGTGGGCTCTAATCTCTCTGATTTTATCCTCATGGTCTGTTCGCGAGATATACGTAGGAGGGAGCAATATACTGCTTGACTCTTCGGTGAAGGAATGTTCTCGAAACTTTGACAAAAGCCCGTACCGAGCTACTGAGCGTCTCTCCTGCAGAGTCTTCCACTGGAGTTTATCTATCATCTCCGTAACGCTTTCGCGATTACTAAATGATCCTGTAACGAAGCGCGCTGCTCTCCGTTGGATCTTCTCTATCTCTTCTATCAACCCTATCTGGTACCGATCCCACACTGGTGAGCAGTATTCGAGCAGTGGGCGAACAAGCGTACTGTAACCTACTTCCTTTGTTTTCGGATTGCATTTCCTTAGGATTCTTCAAATGAATCTCAGTCTGGCATCTGCTTTACCGACGATCAACTTTATATGATCATTCCATTTTAAATCACTCCTAATGCGTACTCCCAGATAATTTATGAAACTAACTGCTTCCAGTTGCTGACCTGCTATATTGTAGCTAAATGATAAGGGATCTTTCTTTCTGTGTATTTGCAGCACATTACACTTATCTACATTGAGATTTAATTGCCATTCCCTGCACCATGCGTCAATTCGTTGCAGATCCTCCTGCATTTCAGTACAATTTTCCATTGTTACAAACGCTCGATACACCACAGCATCATCCGCAAAAAGCCTCAGTGAACTTCCGATGTCATCCTCAAGGTCATTTATGTATATTGTGAATAGCAACGGTCCTACGCCACTCCCCTGCGGCACACCTGAAATCACTCTTACTTCGGAGGACTTCTCTCCATTGAGAATGACATGCTGCGTTCTGTTGTCTAGGAACTCTTCAATACAATCACACAATTGGTCTGATAGTCCATATGCTCTTACTTTGATCATTAAACGACTGTGGGGAACTGTATCGAACGCCTTGTGGAAGTCAAGAAACACGGCATCTACCTGGAAACCCGTTTCTATGGCCCTCTGAGTCTCGTGGACCAATAGCGCGAGCTGGGTTTCACACGATCGTCTTTTTCGAAACCGATGCTGATTCCTACAGAGTAGATTTCTAGTCTCCAGAAAAGACATTATACTCGAACATAACACGTGTTCCAAAATCCTACAACTGATCGACGTTAGAGATATAGGTCTATAGTTCTGCACATCTGTTCGACGTCTCTTCTTGAAAACGGGCTGACCTGTACCCTTTTCCAATCTTTTGGGAACGCTATGCTCTTCTAGAGACCTACGGTACACCGCTGCAAGAAGGGGGGCAAGTTCCATCGCGTGCTCTGTGTAAAATCGAACTGGTACCCCATCAGGTCCAGCGGCCTTTCCTCTTTTGAGCGATTTTAATTGTTTCTCTATCCCTGTGTCGTCTATTTCGATATCTACCATTTTGTCATCTGTGCGACAATCTAGAGAAGGAACTACAGTGCAGTCTTCCTCTGTGAAACAGCTTTGGAAAAATACATTTAGTATTTCGGCCTTTAGTCTGTCATCCTCTGTTTCAGTACCATTTTGCTCACAGAGTGTCTGGACATTTTGTTTTGATCCACCTACCGCTTTGACATATAGTGTAACCGAAATTTTATTGATTCGCTTTAACATGCACGTGGATGATCTCACACTTTTCATTATTTATGATCAATTGCCAGTTTTCGCACCAAACAGATACCTTTTCTAAATCGTTTTGCAATATGTTTTGATCTTCTGATGACTAGATGATAAACGACAGCCTCATTTGCAATCGCCCTAAGACGGCTACTCAGATTGTCTCTTAAATCGATTATATAGATAAACAACAACAGAGGACATAACACTTCGTTGTGGAACGCCGGGAATTGGGTCTGTATTACTCGATGACTTTCTGTCAGCTGCTGCAAACTGTCCTCTCTCATAGAAAATCACGAATCCAGTCACGTAACTGAGACGATACTCCATAAGCAAGCAATTTCTTTACAAGCCGCTTGCGTGTTACAGTGTAGAAAGCTTTCTGGAAATCTAGAAATACGGAATCAATTTGAAATCCCTTGTCAATGGCACTCAAGATTTCATGTGAGTAAAGAGTTACTTTTGTTTGACAAGAACGTTATTTTCTGAATACGTGTTGACTTTGTGTCAACAGATCGTTTTCTTCAACAGAATTCATAATGTTCGAACACAATATATGTTCCACAATCTTGCTTAAAACCGACGTTAATGATATGGGCCTGTAATTTAGTGTGTTACCTTTCTTGAATATTAGTGTGACCTGTGCTATTTTCCACTCTCTGTGTGCAGATCTTGTCAAGATATCGATTTATGTGATTGGTAAGTATGGAGCTATTGCATCAGCATACTCTGAAAGGAACCTAATTGGAACACAATGTACACCCGAAGACTTGATTTTATTAAGTGTTTTGAGTTGCACATTGCATCGTCAAAGCCATGTGTGAAGGTAAGGTAGATGAAGTATTTCTTGAATTCAAAAAGTGTTAGGAACAACACCGCAATAATGCTTGTTGTGGAAAGTACGGTCAAATGGGAGATCGACCGAAATTCGTGACTGGATTGATGATTTCTTGGTAGGGAGGACACAGTATGTTATCTCTTATGCAGAGTCCTTGTCAGATGTAGAAGTACCCCAGGGAAGTGTTTTGGGTCCCATGTTGTTCATGTTGTATACTAATGACCGTGCAGCCAATATTAATAGTAACCTCAGGTGTTTTGCAGATGATGCAGCGATCTATAGTGAAGTACTGCCTGATAGAAGCTGTATGAATATTCAGTCACAACTTGAGAAGATTTCAGACTGGTGCGAGCATAGATAACTTGTTTTAAATGGCAAGGAATATAAAATTGTGCTGTTAATAGAACGAGAAAACGTAATACACTGTCATTTCAATATCAGTGATTCACAGCTGGAAGCGGTCAACTCGTACAAATACATAGGTATAACAATTTGTAGGGATATGAAATAAGTTGTATAAGAATTATTACATCCCTATTGTCACCTATGGTGGAGAAACATGGACAATGACAGAAAAGGACTGGAGCAGACTGCAAGCAGGGGAAATGAAATTTCTCAGAGCAGTTAAGGGAAAAACAAGAATGGACAGAGTAAGGAATGTAGAGATTAGAAAGGACCTCAAACAAGAAAGTATGAGGGAAGAAATTGAAAGAAAGAGATTAAGATGGTATGGGCATGTTAAGAGGATGCATGGGCAGAGACTCCCCAAAATTATGGAAGAACTAAAGATGGATGGGAAAAGACCTAGAGGGCGCCCAAGAACACGGTGGAAAATGGGAGTGAGAATAACAGTAGAAAGGAGAGGTGTGACCTGGCAGCAAGTGGAGGAAGAAAAGTGGTGGGAGGACCGAGCCAAATGGACCCGTCCTACATTACTGCTCAAGTGTGTGGGACCCGTACCAAACAGGACTAACACACGTACAGAGAAGGGCAGCACAAATAGTCAAAGGTTTTGTTTTGACTTAAGAGACGGCGCCATGGAGATGCTACGTGTTAGTGATTTTCTAGGGCCCTAGGGCCGCTCTGTGGAACCTAGTGTACTAAAATATTTGATATTACAAAACATAATCATCGAAATACGACCACTACTGTCTTACTACGTACAGACAGCGAAGAGGTATGCAAAAACAATAACTTTTGTTTGGTTCGATAGAGCAGCAATCAGTCGTGGGATTAAGTTGCTTTAATATGACATTTATAGTCACAACGCAGGTCAGATTTCGACCTGTGTCAGGTCATTATCAATGCTAATACAAATACAAGAATATATATTACAAAGTGATTTACAAAAGTTATAAGTGCATCACATCGTTCTCTTTTAATGTTAACATTACATACCAGTGCGGAATTCCAGCAGTTGTTCGTGCTCAAGTGAATGCTTACACAGCTCAACCATTACTATCGTAAAATTATATGTTGGTTTCACAGTACACATCGGTTTTGTGTATGGCGCCCTCTATGAGCTGCGCTTGAAGTTTACAGTTTTGACGACATTTTTTGTAATATTTATGTTGTATAGCAACTAACTAGTAACATGAAATTATTATGAGTAAAACTATGTAAAATTACAATTCTTACTTTTTCTCATGTCTGTAATGTGCTAGATGTTTAAAATTATTATAGCACGTAACATGGACAGTTTATGCCTCATGGGCTTAAATTAATTATAAAACTGATATGCAATGAAAACTGCCTACTTGAAAGCAGTGAAAAAATTCGACCCAGGGGGGTCTCAAAGATCAGTCGCAACTTCACGCCATTATGTAGCAGCCACTTGCATAAGATCTAAACTAGTACCACTTTCATAACACTATATTTACATAACTTATTGCATTGAATAACACACAAACTCATGAGGGTAACTATTAGCAACAATTAATAGGTAAAACCGTCATTTTTCAAAATAAGTGTTCAAAAGATCACGCTTTATCATATTGTTCTCATTTCTCGGCCACTAAGTGCGACATATTGAAATGATGCTTACAAGCGCTACTAGCGCCAACAAAGTGCATTTTGTAAATAAAATTCACGTTATATCTTTTGTCAAGTAACAACTAATTAAGTTAAGACAGGTCCCAACACGACAAAATATGCAATACTTCCTATAACGTACTTTACTTAGCCATATCAGTTTTATAATTAATTGTAGCCCATGAGTCATAAACTGTCACTGTTACGTGCCATAGTAATTTTAAACATCTAGCACATTACAGACATGAGAAAAAGTAAGAATTGTAATTTTACATAGTTTTACTTATAATAATTTCATGTTACTACTTAATTACTATACAACATAAATATTACAAAAAATGTCGTCTAAACTGTAAACTTCAGGCACAGCTCACAGAGGGCGCCACACGCAAAACCGATGTGTACTGTGAAACCAACATATAGTTTTACGACAGTAATGGCTGAACTGTGTAAGCATTCACTTGAGCACGAACAACTGCTGCAATTCCGCACTGGTATGTAATGTAGACATTAAAAGACAACGATGTGATGCACTTATAACTTTAGTAAATCACTTTGTAATATATACTCTTGTATTTGTTTCAGCACTGATAATGACCTGACACAGGTCGAAATCTGATCTGCGTTGTGACTATAAATGTCATATTAAAGCAACTTAGTCCCATGAGTGATTGCTGCTCTATCTAACCCAATATAACCACAGTCTTTGCGTGCACCCACCCCATGGAGGGCAACCTGACCTAATAACTTTTGTTCTTTGGGGCCCACAATGTAAAATATGTCTTCTAATGACATGATTATTATGAACATCAGACAGCTGCACTGCTCTTTAAAATTTATTTATAAATCACTCACGGTGAGGCCATTTCGGCATACTGCCATCATCAGATGCTCTTACATGTAACATCGTTGCTACCTTGTCCTGTTTTTTTGTAGAATTATTAGTTTCCCCTCAGATGTACGCTGGAGACGTATACCTGATTTTAGTCGGTTTTTATGACAAGAGAAAAATGTTGTTGTTGTTGTTGTTTTCAGTCCTGAGACTGGTTTGATGCAGCTCTCCATGCTACTCTATCCTGTGCAAGCCTCTTCATCCCCGAATAACTACTGTAACCTACATCAAGAGAAAAACAGCGTAAATAAAACCCAATAAAGTTAGATACGCTTCTTCAGCGTACATCTAAGGAGAAACCAATAATTCTACAAAAATGACAGGACATGGCACCAACGATACTACACGTAAGAGCACCTGATTATGCGAATATGCCAAAATGGGCTTATCATGACTGTACAAATCTTTAACATAGTGCAGTTCTTCAACAACTGTGTTCATAAATTAAGAAAATCTGCCTTCAGTTGCAAGGCAAGGCAAGTTTCACATTGAAATACATCATCAATCTAATGATTTCATAATAAGGAAAATTGTGGTACTTACAAAAATTAAATTATTTTGAGGGCCAAACGTTGACCATGTCACAGAATAAAATTAGAATAAAGACGCATAAAGATTATCTCTGTCAGTACTAAAAACTATAAGACAAGCGCTAGACACAAGCTGTCTCAAAATTACTTAAAGCAAACGTAAATTGTAAACAAATTGTGACGGTAAGCAGTCCTACAAATGGAGAAACCTACCTATTGGTAAAGTAGATTAAACAATTTACCTGAGGACTAGCTACAAAGTCAGGGCATGAAAATTTACATTCAAATATTATAACAAGAGGGCGAAGCCCTACTACAGTACCTAATAAATTAGTATGGTAAACACAAGCGTGTGAAGCATAAAATACCTTGAACATAAAACAGGCAAATTAAGAAACACCTTAGCAACTAGGTGTCATTACCAGTATAATACAAAATACATAGAGGCACCATGTACAATCGCACTATAATAAAGGGACAAAGCAGATAGGAAACAGCATCGGTCATTGGAAGCAGACAGTGGGAACTCCACTAGAGTAAACGTTGAAATCCTTTGAAATAATTTCTATTTTTTACTTACAGCTGATCATTAAGTAAATTTTCTCTGTCAATAATAAGATGTTTAAAAATTTGCAATTCTTAAAGGGTGTCTAATTTACATCCTTTGACTTCATTACGCAAAAGTTCTGCATCTTTTAGAGGCTTGAGAGAAGGTAAACTAATAAAAATTTACCTTGCAACTGAAGGCTGATTTTCTTAATTTCTGTTCATCATGAGTGATTTATAAAATAAAAACCATTTAAAGCCAGTGTACATACACACATACATACATTAATACTTGTTCCATACATCATGAAAACGACATTTCGTGATGATGTGGAATGTGTGAATTTGACATAAATTTTGTTTACATTAAATGATTAATTAATAATAATTTTTCTCAGTTTCTAATTCATATCTGAAAATTCACCTATTGAGTAGCAGGAGCTGTCATTTAGAAATTCTTTTAATTTGCTTTTAAATGTTGGTTTGGTATCTGTCACACTTTTAATGCTATTTGGCAAATGACCAAAGATTTTTGTGGAGGCACAATTCACTCCTTTTTGTGCCAAAGCGAGATTAAATCCAGAACAGTGAAGATCATCCTTTCTTCTCGTGTTGTAGCTATGCACTTCGCTATTATTTTTGAACTGGGATGGATTAGTAATAACAAATTTCGTAAATGAATATATGTATTGCGAGTCTGCAAGGTGATCTTTGGTGGACTCCAGCTATTATTCTGATTACACGCTTTTGTACAATGAATACTTTTTCTCTTGATGACGAATTGTCCAAAAATATGCCATATGGAAGCAGTGCATGAAACTAGGAATAGTAGGCTAATTTACTGATATGTTTATCACCAAAATTTGCAATAACTCTTATAGGATAAGTAGCTGAACCTAACCCTTTCGGCTGATCAGCGATGTGTTTCTTCCTATTCAATTTCTCATCAGTGCTGACTGATATTCATAATAAACATAAAAAGACTCTAAAATAAAAGTTAGAGGAGTGAAATCAGACAAATTGTGGGTCTCAGCGTCAATGCTCCCACTGTACAAGCCCCCACCAACACATGCCGCCCAGGATTTAGCTATGTCTGAATGCTGTCGGATGACGTCACGAGCCCGACCAATTTGCGGCTGCGTGTGAACTGTGAGGGTGTGTGAGGCTAGCTAAGCAAGTACACAGCGTTTCTTAAGGGGCTCCGGAAAGGCTCAAAATCATGAAAAGTTCAATTTTTACTTTTTTGCGTTTTCTGAATCTGCAGACTATTACCTTTTAATAGATATATAATTTATTCAATTCCGAAGACTACAACTATTTTTAAATTTTTTTTGAAATGTGTTCTACATGGGCGTGACCCACTGTGGCGCTGTTAAACTGCTGTCAAATGGTGTTGTTATTAACGTCCGTGTTCATCAGGTACATTTTAGTGATGTGAGATAAAGTATGTGTTGTGGCTAACCTGTGATGGTTCAATATATATCGCTGGTGTGATTGTCGATTCTTTCATGTTTATTTACACTGTCGTTATCTTGAAAATATTCGTAATTAATTCTGTTTCTTGAGTCTCTGTTTTGTTGAGGTATAATAATGAGTAAAAGTAAAGTTGCTGTTGCGACTTTCAATGATGGCAACATTGTAAGGTGCAAGGTATTTAGAAATATGGGAATGAATATAGGTTCTAACATGGTACGAGCGATGCTTGCTTTAGACAAGGAACGCCTTCGGGCTGCAGACAGGGCTGTAAAGAGTCTAGAAATACAAGCAAGAGTAAACAAGAGGAGGGACAAGAAGAAGCTGGAGGAGGAGATTGCAGAGGATGAAGATATTCCATCCTATGGACCTGGAATGCACTAAAAAGTTAATCCAATCTTTGTCGCTCGATTCCCAAAACTTTTATTTTCTCATACTAATTACATGTTTTCTAAGGATCTTCCAAAAATATTTGTTTCACACTTTCAGTAAATGTTAAACAGTACCATCTGCATAATTTAACACAGCCTTTTTCCAAAAAACTGTATATTTTTGAATATATAAATAAAAAATTGCAAAAAAATGTTGTGAATTTTCATTACAATTGAAAAAAAAAATCATCTTTGATAACCGAACTAAAATTTTGTAAAATCCCTGTGTTAAGTTGTAGACCATATTCCAATAAATAATCTGTAAAATGTTCAACTTCCTACCTCAAATACATTGTGCGGAAAGATGTAATTTATAAGCGTTATTTTAACATTGCAAGTACAGGGCGTTCCGGAGCCCCTTAAAGGAAGCTATCTTCCTACGATGGCTGTTCTTAATCAACACTTCACTTCTGTATTTATCAGTTAGATCACTTTGCCACCTTGGGCATTATAAAGCTACATTACTAGATAAATTTTATGTTTGAAGGATGTTATGACCAACAGATTAGTACTGCGAAAGAAGCAGCATGTGATGGCGACACTTAAAATAGGAGTTTCGCACAACCGTAGAAGATACGAAGACATCTGTCACCGATGTGGCGTCCACACGTAGAATGGATAAAATGCAGAATGTACGTGGGTTTTGTCACAGTGCCAGTGTCCATTCATTAAAATACGTTACATAACCATTGTAGCGTAAAAATACATGGCGTGCCCAGTGGCTTAAAATCAAGCGGGATACCTATTTTCAGAATGGGTTTTCGGTCTGGAGCTGAGCGTGTGCTGATATGAACCTTCCTGCCAGATAAAAACTGTGTGTTGGACCGCCGTCTCGCACCTGGGATCTTAGCCTTATTCTACTGACTCAGCTACTTTATAACTAAAATCATTTACGGTCCTCCAACACAATGTACTGTAATGTTCCACAAGTACTTGTGTAAAGCTTAACCAGCATCAACACATCCTGCAAATTACGCTGCCTAACCAAAATACGAGATGCGTTGAAAAAATTCAGCACTATTCGTAATTTCGCGACAATAGTATGTTGGAGCGAAATGCGGTTGGCAACCCGTCACGGGCCTGTGTTTAACGTGTAACAGCCGGAAGTTTCATTGTTGTATGTATGTCAGTTGTTGTTCAGTGCTGCATTGAGTAGAACATTGTGTCGCACAGTTTGCGAATTTCGAGACGGCAGAGTTAGAGGGTAGTCTTGCGCATAATACGAGGGCAGTTCTATAAGTAATGCAACACATTTTTTTTCTGAAACAGGGGTTGTTTTATTCAGTATTGAAATACACCAGGTTATTCCCCAATCTTTTAGCTACACAACACTACTTTTCAAGGTAATCTCCATTCAAAGCTATGGCCTTACGCCACCTTGAAATGAGGGCCTGTATGCTTGCACGGTACCATTCCACTGGTCGATGTCGGAGCCAACGTCGTACTGCATCAATAACTTCTTCATCATCCGCGTAGTGCCTCCCACGGATTGCGTCCTTCATTGGGCCAAACATATGGAAATCCGACGGTGCGAGATCGGGGCTGTAGGGTGCATGAGGAAGAACAGTCCACTGAAGTTTTGTGAGCTCCTCTCGGGTGCGAAGACTTGGTGACATCTTGCGTTGTCATGAAGGAGAAGTTCGTTCAGATTTTTGTGCCTACGAACACGCTGAAGTCGTTTCTTCAATTTCTGAAGAGTAGCACAATACACTTCAGAGTTGATCGTTTGACCATGGGGAAGAACATCGAACAGAATAACCCCTTCAGCGTCCCAGAAGACTGTAACCATGACTTTACCGGCTGAGGGTATGGCTTTAAACTTTTTCTTGGTAGGGGAGTGGGTGTGGCACCACTCCATTGATTGCCGTTTTGTTTCAGGTTCGAAGTGATGAACCCATGTTTCATCGCCTGTAACAATCTTTGACAAGAAATTGTCACCCTCAGCCACATGACGAGCAAGCAATTCCGTACAGATGGTTCTCCTTTGCTCTTTATGGTGTTCGGTTAGACAACGAGGGACCCAGCGGGAACAAACCTTTGAATATCCCAACTGGTGAACAATTGTGACAGCACTACCAACAGAGATGTCAAGTTGAGCACTGAGTTGTTTGATGGTGATCCGTCGATCATCTCGAACGAGTGTGTTCGCACGCTCCGCCATTGCAGGAGTCACAGCTGTGCACGGCCGGCCCGCACGCGGGAGATCAGACAGTCTTGCTGGACCTTGCGGCGATGATGACACACGCTTTGTCCAACGACTCACCGTGCTTTTGTCCACTGCCAGATCACCGTAGACATTCTGCAAGCGCCTATGAATATCTGAGATGCCCTGGTTTTCCGCCAAAAGAAACTCGATCACTGCCCGTTGTTTGCAACGCACATCCGTTACAGACGCCATTTTAACACCTCCGTTCAGCGCTGCCACCTGTCGGAAGTCAATGAAACTATACGAGACGAAGCGGGAATGTTTGAAAATATTCCACAAGAAATTTCCGGTTTTTTCAACCAAAATTGGCCGAGAAAAAAAATGTGTTGCATTACTTATTGAACTGCCCTCGTAGTTCGCGACTGGGAACGTTCAGTTTAGTTCGCGGTTCCGTCGCCAACTAGGTCGCTCTTTTAGTTCGTCAGCTCCCACCTCGATTTCCAGGAAGACAGTTGGCTCGCTTTCCTACCGCTACTGCACACGCTCTTTTATTCGTTATGCTAGTCTTTTAAATAATGACCAGTGTTGCCAATGCCTGTATTATTACAGTTTTATGTCGAGTAATTAGACTTCAAAAGGGCAAATAAACCAGTTATTTACACAAATGGGTAAAATGGGGTAGTCAACTACTTCACCTTACATACAGTGCACTCGTAGTATTTTAATTTTAAAATATATTTACTTATTTATTTATTAGTTCATTGTAGGAGTATTACACTACTGGCCATTAAAATTGCTACACCACGAATATGACGTGCTACAGACGCGAAATTTAACCGACAGGAACAAGATGCTGTGATATGCAAATGATTAGCTTTTCAGAGCATTCACATAAGGTTGGCGCCGGTGGCGACACCTACAACGTGCTGACATGAGGAAGGTTTCTAACCGATTTCTCATACACAAACAGCAGTTGACCGACGTTGCCTGGTGAAACGTTGTTGTGATGCCTCGTGTAAGGAGGAGAAATGCGTACCATCACGTTTCCGACTTTGATAAAGGTCGGATTGTAGCCTATCGCGATTGCGGTTTATCGTATCGCGACATTGCTGCTCGCGTTGGTCGAGATCCAATGAATGTTAGCAGATTATGGAATCGGTGGGTTCAGGAGGGTAATACGGAACGCCGTGCTGGATCCCAACGGCCTCGTATCACTGGCAGTCGAGATGGCAGGCATCTTGTCCGCATGGCTGTAACGGATCGTGCAGCCACGTCTCGAGCCTGACTCAACAGATGGGGCTGCAGTAGGCTGCAGTAGGTACTGGGAGATGAAGAAGCTTGCACAGGATAGAGTAGCATGGAGAGCTGCATCAAACCAGTCTCAGGACTGAAGATCACAACAACAACAACAACTGGTAATGAGATGAGGGTCTACGGTTATGATGAAGAGACGAATGTTCAATCTTCAGAATGGATCGAGAAAGGTTCTTCGAGACGAAAACAAGCTTGCCATGTCAGGTCAAATGTCAAAGCCATGCTGTTAGTTTTCTTTCACTTTGAAGGATTAGTTCATCACGAATTCGTGCCACAGGGATAAACTGCTAATCGTTGGCACTATCGTGACATGTTGTGACGCCTGCGACAAAATGTGAGAAGGAAACGACTTAAAACGCAGCAAGACAATTCGTGGCTCTTGCATCAAGATAACGAGCCAGGACATTCATCCCTGTTGGTTCGTAACTATTTCACCAAAAAACGAAATTACTGTGGTGTCTCATCCTCCAAACTCTCCAGGCCTGGCCCCTGCGAATAATTTTTTATTTCCAAAGTTGAAAACCCCGTTCGAAGGACGCAGGTTTGCAAAGATAGACGAGATAAAGGGAAATTCGCAGATGGCGCTTCGCACGATCCAGCAAGGGGTGTAGCGAGACTGCTTTCAGAACTGGAAACGCGTTGGGGGCAGTGCATCAATTGTGGAGGAGAGTTCTTCGGAGGTTTCGAAGGAGACCAAGCACAATAAGTAAAAGGTAAGCATAAAAAAATTTGCGGAAAAAGTTGCGGAATTTTTTGAAGACACTTCGTAACTGAAGTGTCCGGAAGGGGCTGAGGAAACTAAATGGGAGCTTGACAAGTTGAGAGCGTACGTGGTGCTGCTGCAGAGATTACAAAATGGAATCTAATTTAGGAGGGCTGGAACTCAAATGGTGGCAAATATTTATTCACAACCGATACAAAAGATTTACGTGTTTGCACCTGTTACTGTCCTTCGAAGTGGTCACCAGCATTGTCTAGGCCCCGTTGCCAGCGATGTGGAAGGCGTAGTATATCGTTAGCAGAGCCTGTTCTGATGATGGTGCGAATGGAGCGGTCTACTGCCTGTCGAATCTCTGCAAACAGTTCTGAAGCGAATGCCACGAAGTGGTTCCTTCATTGTAATCAAATAAAAGTCATAAGGACTTACGTCCGGGGAGTATGGTGGATGGCACAGTACAACTCAGTCCCATCGACCGAAAAAAGCAGCTATAGCTTTTGCTGTATGCGTCCGCGCATTGTCATGTAAAATGGTGGGTGGGTTGTGCAGAAAGTGTCGCAGCTTCTTTTGCAAAGCTGGTCCGAGGTAATACTTCAGAAACGAACAGCAGTAAGACTTAAGTCCTTGTAACTTTTATTTGATTCCGAAGATGAGGGAACCACTTCGTGGCTCGAAAATGGTTCAAATGGCTCTGAACACTATGGGACTTAACATCTGAGGTCATCAGTGCCCTAGAACTTAGAACTACTTAAACCTAACTAACCTTAAGGACATCACGCTCATCCATGCCCGATGCAGGATTCGAACCTGCGACCGTAGCGGTCGCAAGGTTCAAGACTGAAGCTCCTAGAACCGGTCGGTCACTGCGGCCAACACTAATAGGTGCAAATATGTAACTCTTTTGTATCTGTTGTGAATAACTAATTGCCACTATTTCTACAACATCATCTACGTGATTACTCTGCTGTTCACAATAAAGTGCCTGGCAGAGGGTTCAATGAACCACCTTCGTGCTGTCTCTCTACTGTTCCACTCTCGAACGGCACACGGGAAAAATGAGCACTTAAATTTTTCTGTGCGAGCCCTTATTTCTCTTATTTTATCGTGATGATCATTTCTCCCTATGTAGCTGGGTGGCAACAGAATGTTTTCGCAATCGGAGGAGAAAACTGGTGATTGCAATTTCATGAGAAGATCCTGTCGCAACCAAAAACGCCTTTGTTTTAATGATCGCCACTCCAATTCACGTATCGTGTCTGTGACACTATCTCCCCAATTTCGCGATAATACAAAACGAGCTGCCCTTCTTTGTACTTTTTCGATGTCCTCCGTCAGTCCCACCTGATGCGGATCACACACCGCACAGCAGTACTCCAGAATAGGGCGGACAAGCGTGGTGTAAGCAGTCTCTTTAGTAGACCTGTTGCACCATCCAAGTGTTCTGATAATGAATCGCAGTCTTCGGTTTACCCTACCCACAATATTATCTATGTGATCGTTCCAATTTAGGTTATTTGTAATTGTAATCCCTAAGTATTTAGTTGAATTTACAGCCATCAGATTTGTGTGACTTATCGCGTAATCGAAATTTAGCTGATTTCTTTTAGTACTCATGTGAATAACTTCACACTTTTCCTTATTCAGGGTCAATTGCCACTTTTCACACCATACAGATATCTTATCTAAATCATTTTGCAGGTCGTTTTGATCATCTGATGACTTAACAAGACGGTAAATGACAGCATCATCTGCAAACAATCTAAGACTGCTCCTATGTCGTTAATACAGATCAGAAACAATAGAGGGCCTATAACACTCCTTGGGGAACGCCGGATATTACTGCTGTTTTACTCGATGACTTTCTGTCTATTACTACGAACTGTGACCTTCAGGACAGGAAATCCAGTCGCACAACTGAGGCGATACTCCGTAGGCACGCAGTTTGGTTAAAAGAAGCTTGTGAGGAACGGTGTCGAAAGCCATCTGGAAATCTAAAAATATGGAATCAATTTGACATCCCCTGTCGATAGCACTTATTACTTCATGAGTATAAAGAGCTATTTGTGTTTCACAAGAACGATAGTTTCTGAAACCGTGCTGACTGTGTGTCAATAAATCGTTTTCTGCGAGGTACTTCATAATGTTCGAATACATTATATGTTCCAAAACCCAACTGCAAATCGACGTTAGTGACATAGGGCTGTAATTCAGCAGATTACTCCTAGTTCCCTTTTTGGGTATTGGTGTGACTTGACCAATTTTCCAGTCTTTAGGTACGGATCTTTCTGTGAGCGAGTGGTTGTATATAACTGCTAAATATGGAGCTAATTTATCAGCATACTCTGAGAGGAACCTGACTGGTATACAATCTGGACCAGAGGCCTTACCTTTATTAAGTTATTTAAGCTGCTTCGTTACACCGAGGATATCTACTTCTATGTTTCTCATCTTGGCGGTTGTTCTTGATTGCAATTCAGGAATGTTTACTTCGTCTTCTTTGGTGAAAGAGTTTCGGAAAACCGTGTTTAATAAATCAGCTTTAGTGCCCTGTCATCAGTGACTTCACCGTTGTTATCGGGCAGTGAAGGTATTGATTGCGTCTTGCCACTGGTGTGCTTTATGTATGACCAGAATCTCTTCAGGTTTTATGCCGGATTTCGAGAGAGAATTTCGTTATGGAAATTATTAAAAGCATCTCGCATTGAAGTTCGCGCCGTATTTCGAATTTCTGTAAAACTTTGCCAATCTTGGGGATTTTGCGTTCTTTTAAATTTGGCATGCTTTTTTCGTTGCAACAGCGATCTGACCCGTTTTGTGTACCGTGGGGGATCAGTACCATCACTTATTAATTTATGTGGTATATATGTCTCAACTGCTGTCGATACTATGTCTTTGAAAACATTCCACAACTTTTCTACACTAATATGATCAGATCGGAAGGAGTGAAAACTGTCTCTCAAAAAGGCGTTAAGAGCATTTTTATCAGCTTTCTTAAATAGATATACTTCGCGTTTCTTTTTGATGGTTGTAGGTGTTAGGGTATTCAGCTTAGCGGCAACTGCCTTGTGCTCGCTAATCCCTGTATTCGTCACAATACTCACTATTTGTCCAGGATTATTTGTTGATAAAAGGTCAAGTATGCCTTCGCAACCATTTACGCTTCGAGTGGGCTCATGAACTAATTGTTCAAAATAATTTTCTGAGAAAGCGTTCAGTACAATTTCGGGTAACGTTTTATGCCTGCCGCCGGCTTTAAACGTATAATCTTTCCAGCATATCGAGGGTAGATTAAAGTCACCACCGACTGTAATTGTATGAGCCGGGTACTTATTTGAAATGAGACTTAAGTTTTCTTTGAACTGTTCAGCAACTATATCTTCTGACCAGGAAAGTACTTGGGCCCGAACAAACAGATCTGTATGAACCTTTGGTTACAAGACCATTACCTACCTCTGAATGTGCTGCTAGGTGTCGTTTTTCTGCAAAACTCTGCAGTCATGCTCTAGATATCACTGTAGATGTAATTGTAGACGCTATACGCAATGCAGTAATCTTAACTATAAATGTAAATGCGGAATGTCAATAAAACGCTCCGAGCAATACGAATGACTGCAAAACGCACAGTGAAGAAATGCAAGTTGATCGCGTGGAATATTTGCACATTCTATAAGATCAGTGTTGAACGCCACGTCAATGACACTTTCGAAGTTGTTCACTGGTTCACCAATATAGTAGCCAGCGTTCTGCCACGGGTAACGAAGCATTGATCTGTAGACTCCCGCAGATAACTGATTGTAAATGACAGAACGCATATTCGTGATAAAGAATCTGTCGTGCAATTTCGGCTGCATATTACTGGAACGTAGTTTAATGAAGTCTGTTATTCTCTTGGCATATACTTTATATTGCCTGAAGAAATACACATCCAGAGGTTGTGCATATTTTGTAGTTTTAGGCGGAATGATTTTTGAAATCTACATGTTTTCCGCCAGATGCTTCCAGTAGTACTCGTTCATCCTTACGTCCAGACCAGGAGTCACAAAGTACTAATGACTTTCTCGACAAATGCGGATTCAAAACTGACAGAAGAAAGCGTCTTCAGATGTTGTTGCGTAATCTTCCCACTCACACTTGCATCGACGACGACATTTGGAGGGCACCGCGTCTCTATTTCTCTTGAAACTGGATTCTTGGAAGCAAATATAGAGTTTGTCTGCCAATCGTCCGTCCATTGATATAGCAACATCGATCGTGTAACTATGTGTTGCACAGTTAACTGACTGCAACATCGCGACAGTGTTTCCATCCCCTTTCATGGATAGTGTTCTGTTACAAGAAAGTTCATAGTTGAACTGACTCTGATCACAGTTCCATACAGAACTAATATCGATGTTTTCTCTCGTGATATGCTCATTGACGTCAGCAACAAACGTTTGAGTTCTTTCAATAAGCTCTTCTTCGTCATCCTTATCTTTTCGTGCTTGGAGCATAGTGATACGGCGTGATGTTATCCTAAACTCCTTTTCCAAATTAGTAATAAATGCTAGTGAAGCTGTAAAGTTTGTACACCCGAGATATCTGGCTACGTCCAATGCCCAATGTTGTAAATGCCGATAATGAACGGCGGAACCGCATTCTCGCGCTTCATCGAATTTCGCCATTACACGCTCCTTGATGGTCTTGAACAGCAGTGTACGATTTCCTTTGAAAATTGTATTTCTTTCTCTTTTCTTTGCCACTTAATCCAGTATGTTTTCAATATTGCTTTTAGACTTCAGTTTAGGGTATCTTTTCATAAGCTTGCCGTATGTGTCGAAACCTCTTACGTAATAATCATCGTACATGTTCTCCAGTGTGTTCTCATCAAACGCCGTGATGATACTTGCAACTTTAACCTCCTTCTTGAGAGACGGTTGGTATTCACTGTCACTGCTTCCATCGCCTCTTCCCGCACTTTCCGTAGCACTACCGTTTGCAGTGAGCTGTTCGTCATTATCATCCCTATCATCATCATTATGTGTTAGTGTTACGACAGTATCTGTTTCTAACTTATGCTCATATTTCTGCACTATAATAGATACCAGAAAACATGCGAATCATTCGTCTTCTACACCAGTACCATCTTCACGAAGAAGGGCTCTTCGTAACTTCATCTCAACCAATCGCAATACATTAGGAGGACTGATTACCAATCGCCGAGCCATCTGACGCTTCAGTACACAAATAATGTCACAAAACGCAACTTCAGAGGCACACTGCACCGTCCCTACTGGTCCCGACTGGCGTACCGGCAGCTCAGTGTGCAATGCGGCACGGCATACACAGAGGTCTCTAACGGACGACTGCAGAGTTTTGCAGATGCAGGATATCACTAGTGCAATAAGAGACCTTTAGATTATTTCTCACACGATTTTGGTGTATTTGTGTTTGTTCGAGCCCAAGTACTTTCCTGGTGAGTCGGGAGTCGGTAAAACGATCCAGTTAATAGTTTAGTCCAAATGTCAGGTATAACCTCTACCCATACTATTTCACACGAACTATCTACTTCAATTTCGCTACAAGGCAAACTACCTCTGACAGCAATAAATACTCCAGCACCAACTGTATTTAATCTGTCCTTTCTGAACACTACTAGAGCCGGCCGGTGTGGCCATGCGGTTAAAGGCGCTTCAGTCTGGAACCGCGTGACCGCTACGGTCGCAGGTTCGAATCCTGCCTCGGGCATGGATGTGTGTGATGTCCTTAGGTCTAATTAGTTCTAAGTTCTAGGCGACTGATGTCCTCAGAAGTTAAGTCGCATAGTGCTCAGAGCCATTTCAACCATTTTGAACACTACTAGATCGTTTGAAAAAATTTCGGCTGAACTTATTTCCGGCTTTAGCCAGTTCTCTGTACTTACAACTATTTGAGCTTCAGTGCTTTCTATTAGGGCCTGGAGCTCTGGTTCTTTCCCAACACAGCAACGACAATTTACAACGACAGTGCCAATCGTTCCTACAACTACCTTACTGTGGTTTACCTGCCCACTTTTACACGGACGTCCCTTCTGTGGTTCCCCGAGACCCTCTAACCTAAAAAACCGCCCAGTCCCTTCCGCACAGCCCCCGCTACCCGTGTGGCCGCCTCCTGTGTGTAGTTCCTTCGTGTAATTCCAACCCTCGTATAAAGAACTTGGCCTGGATTCATGCCCTCACTCAGAAGGGAATGGTGTCACAAAGCCATTCTGTCATCCCATGAGACGAGGTGCCCCACAACGTTTGTGAGTGGTTCTCGATATTGGGGATACTGGTACTAGGACAGAGCTGCTGTCTGGAATAGTCCCACACATATTATGTCAGGGCGGATAGGGGGCTTGTAACGCCGGAAATGCATATCCTCCTATTTCCATCTCTTATACTACAAGTTTTTTTCCTTATTTTGTTACCTCAAGATATGACATTTCTGCTTCTTTATATATTGTAATTGTTTTACTATATATATATATATATATATATATATATACACTCCTGGAAATTGAAATAAGAACACCGTGAATTCATTGTCCCAGGAAGGGGAAACTTTATTGACACATTCCTGGGGTCAGATACGTCACATGATCACACTGACAGAACCACAGGCACATAGACACAGGCAACAGAGCATGCACAATGTCGGCACTAGTACAGTGTATATCCACCTTTCGTAGCAATGCAGGCTGCTATTCTCCCATGGAGACGATCGTAGAGATGCTGGATGTAGTCCTGTGGAACGGCTTGCCATGCCATTTCCACCTGGCGCCTCAGTTGGACCAGCGTTCGTGCTGGACGTGCAGACCGCGTGAGACGACGCTTCATCCAGTCCCAAACATGCTCAATGGGGGACAGATCCGGAGATCTTGCTGGCCAGGGTAGTTGACTTATACCTTCTAGAGCACGTTGGGTGGCACGGGATACATGCGGACGTGCATTGTCCTGTTGGAACAGCAAGTTCCCTTGACGGTCTAGGAATGGTAGAACGATGGGTTCGATGACGGTTTGGATGTACCGTGCACCATTCAGTGTCCCCTCGACGATCACCAGTGGTGTACGGCCAGTGTAGGAGATCGCTCCCCACACCATGATGCCGGGTGTTGGCCCTGTGTGCCTCGGTCGTACGCACTCCTGATTGTGGCGCTCACCTGCACGGCGCCAAACACGCATACGACCATCATTGGCACCAAGGCAGAAGCGACTCTCATCGCTGAAGACGACACGTCTCCATTCGTCCCTCCATTCACGCCTGTCGCGACACCACTGGAGGCGGGCTGCACGATGTTGGGGCGTGAGCGGAAGACGGCCGAACGGTGTGCGGGACCGTAGCCCAGCTTCATGGAGACGGTTGCGAATGGTCCTCGCCGATACCCCAGGAGCAACAGTGTCCCTAATTTGCTGGGAAGTGGCGGTGCGGTCTCCTACGGCACTGCGTAGGATCCTACGGTCTTGGCGTGCATCCGTGCGTCGCTGCGGTCCGGTCCCGGGTCGACGGGGACGTGCACCTTCCGCCGACCACTGGCGACAACATCGATGTACTGTGAAGACCTCACGCCCCACGTGTTGAGCAATTCGGCGGTACGTCCACCCGGCCTCCCGCATGCCCACTATACGCCCTCGCTCAAAGTCCGTCAACTGCACATACGGTTCACGTCAACGCTGTCGCGGCATGCTACCAGTGTTAAAGACTGCGATGGAGCTCCGTATGCCACGGCAAACTGTCTGACACTGACGGCGGCGGTGCACAAATGCTGCGCAGCTAGCGCCATTCGACGGCCAACACCGCTGTGCCGTGCGTCTGATCATTGCTTGTACAGCCCTCTCGCAGTGTCCGGAGCAAGTATGGTGGGTCTGACACACCGGTGTCAATGTGTTCTTTTTTCCATTTCCAGGGGTGTATGTATGTATGTATGTATGTATTTATATATATATATACACTCCTGGAAATTGAAATAAGAACACCGTGAAATCATTGTCCCAGGAAGGGGAAACTTTATTGACACATTCCTAGGGTCAGATACATCACATGATCACACTGACAGAACCACAGGCACATTGACACAGGCAACAGAGCATGCACAATGTCGGCACTAGTACAGTGTATATCCGCCTTTAGCAGCAGTGCAGGCTGCTATTCTCCCATGGAGACAATCGTAGAGATGCTGGATGTAGTCCTGTGGAACGGCTTGCCATGCCATTTCCACCTGGCGCCTCAGTTGGACCAGCGTTCGTGCTGGACATGCAGACCGCGTGAGACGACGCTTCATCCAGTCCCAAACATGCTCAATGGGGGACAGATCCGGAGATCTTGCTGGCCAGGGTAGTTGACTTATACCTTCTAGAGCACGTTGGGTGGCACGGGATACATGCGGACGTGCATTGTCCTGTTGGAACAGCAAGTTCCCTTGCCGGTCTAGGAATGGTAGAACGATGGGTTCGATGACGGTTTGGATGTACCGTGCACTATTCAGTGTCCCCACGACGATCACCAGTGGTGTACGGCCAGTGTAGGAGATCGCTCCCCACACCATGATGCCGGGTGTTGGCCCTGTGTGCCTCGGTCGTATGCAGTCCTGATTGTGGCGCTCACCTGCACGGCGCCAAACACGCATACGACCATCATTGGCACCAAGGCAGAAGCGACTCTCATCGCTGAAGACGACACGTCTCCATTCGTCCCTCCATTCACGCCTGTCGCGACACCACTGGAGGCGGGCTGCACGATGTTGGGGCGTGAGCGGAAGACGGCCTTTCGGTGTGCGGGACCGTAGCCCAGCTTCATGGAGACGGTTGCGAATGGTCCTCGCCGATACCCCAGGAGCAACAGTGTCCCTAATTTGCTGGGAAGTGGCGGTGCGGTCCCCTACGGCACTGCGTAGGATCCTACGGTCTTGGCGTGCATCCGTGCGTCGCTGCGGTCCGGTCCCAGGTCGACGGGCACGTGCACCTTCCGCCGACCACTGGCGACAACATCGATGTACTGTGGAGACCTCACGCCCCACGTGTTGAGCAATTCGGCGGTACGTCCACCCGGCCTCCCGCATGCCCACTATACGCCCTCGCTCAAAGTCCGTCAACTGCACATACGGTTCACGTCCACGCTGTCGCGGCATGCTACCAGTGTTAAAGACTGCGATGGAGCTCCGTATGCCACGGCAAACTGGCTGACACTGACGGCGGCGGTGCACAAATGCTGCGCAGCTAGCGCCATTCGACGGCCAACACCGCGGTTCCTGGTGTGTCCGTTGTGCCGTGCGTGTGATCATTGCTTGTACAGCCCTCTCGCAGTGTCCGGAGCAAGTATGGTGGGTCTGACAGACCGGTGTCAATGTGTTCTTTTTTCCATTTCCAGGAGTGTATATGCATTTATGTCGATGTACAACTGGTTTGTTTTGTAAATATTATTTGTATTTTTACGCTAGGTCTGGCCTAGGCAAAACTATACTATCGAACGATTACATCGATAGGTTGTGTGGAGAACCAAAGTGTTTAGGATCTTGGGTAGTGTTAACTATGCCGTATGGAGCGCGGGCAGAGCAGAGTCTGGCTGGAGTTGGGCGGTGGAGCAGGTGTGTTGTGTGACGCTCCCGCAAGTTGCCGCGCTTTCCGGGTTTGGCAGCATGTAATTGCGCTCGACTTGCTATGATAGTTTCTGACACGGTGTCGCGGACGGGGAGCATCAGCTGGCGCACACCGAGAGCCTGTTTCGCCTGGTGACCGTGTCGAGAAGAAGGCGCGCCAACATCCAGCTTCTGCAACAGCGACGGTGGGCAATGAGTGACTGTCGCCACCTCCCCGATCGACGACTGCAAACCTTCAATCAACCAACAAGGAATACTAAAAGCACGTAAAGTTTTAGAACTGTACGGCACACCTCAGCTTTTCTAACTGTTAAATTTTTTTCACTAAACTACAGCAACGTAGCGTGAATCTTTGTTGCTCATTGTCCCAATTGCATTACCAAGCAGCGTCGCTTCCTTTTCCGGAATGAACCCGAGTGTCGTTGAAATTCAAACGCCAGAGTTAAAGTAATATCACTCCATTTCACTGCTTTAAACTCAAAGTTCAGTTAAAGTATTCATAGCTGGCTACAATATTTAGATTACACAAGCACAAATTAAGGGTGCGAGTTTTGTTACCATATTTTAGCTTACGTGTGACTGCAGCTCAGCTTGATACTAAATTTTACTATTGTTAATTGTCGAGAATCATTTAATTCAAGTTCAAAGTTAAATCTCTTATTTCTAAATTGCGTAGATCCAAGTAGTTTTTGAAATGATTGTTGAGGTAGCCCAAGGCTAACCTTATTTTATTGAATTTCGTAGTGCTTCAGAAACAAAGTTTCACTATTAATTTCAGTCACTAAATTAACTTTCAGTTTCCCAGTTCCATTTATTCTTTTGCTAAATTAAGTCCGAGTGTAGCGAAATTTATTACTTCTGGCAAACATTCAGTTTTCACACTACACGTGTCAACCTTCAGTAGCCACGCTTTTAGTGCTAATTATAAATGCATTAATCTTTCATTTTCAGTTATTATAGTAGTTGTCCATAGGACTTGCGACCGTAATTTTCCACAAATCTCAAATATCTAATTACCGCCAGTTAATTGTTAACATAACGACCGCACATTTACTTTCTTTATTAACTTTACCCCTTTTCAAAATTAATTTCCACCAGTGACGATTGCTTTTCCCAAATTTCCATTAGGTGCACGCGGTTTAATTTTTCACTGTCATTAAGGTCGATAAGTGATGGGGAGGTTACAGGCTGTTCCTAATCACTAGAGTATCTTCAAAATCATGCAGACAGTTCATAGCGACACAAATCGTGTTTGTGAGCATTGTCCTGTTGAAAAATGATACCACAATTCTATCACGTGAGAGGTGACATGTGTGGACACAGAATGTCCGTTATGTTCCTACCACCGTGCTGTCATAATTCCGTCAATAATAGCCATCTCTGACCTGAAGTCATACCCCATGTTCCCCATGCCATGACAGCAGAAGTAATACCGTTGTGTCTCAGCAGAAGATTCGAGGAATGTGACCTCTCCCCAGGTTGCTGCCACAGTGGTCGACGATGGGGTAGTGCAGAACCCGATTCGTCGCCGAACACAGTGCAATGCCACTCGTCAGCAATATTACGAATAAATTAAGTTGGAACGTTCACATAGATAAAATTGCCAGAACACTGAGAAAATGCAGCAGGTCTAATAAAGAGACAGCCTATACTATGCTTGTACGTCCTCTTCTGGGGTACTGCTGTGCAGTGTGGGATCTGCATCAGATAGGGCCGGTGGATAACTTGAAAAAAATTCAAAGAATGTCAGCTCGTTTTGTACTATCCCGAAACAGGGGAGAGAGCGCCACGGATGTGATATGTAAACTGGGGTGGCAACCATAAGGGTTTCTTCGTTGCGGGAGGGTATTCTCATAAAATTTCAGTCACCAGCTTTCTTCTCAGAGTGTGAAAATATTGTGTCGGCGCCCAACTACATAGGGAGGAATGATCGTCGCAATAAAATAAGAAAAATCATACCTTGCACGGAAACTGCTAAGTGTTCTTTTTCTCCACACGCTATTCGATAGTGGAGCGGCAGAGAAATGGTCAAGGTGGTTCGAAAAACCCCGTGCCAGGCACTACAGACTAACGATGTAGACGTAGACCTACAATATATGCTTCCTGGTGATGGCGCCACTGCAAACGTCTCTGTTTGTCTTGTGGTGTCAGCGGCATTGTGCACATGTGACAGTAATTCCCCAGTTCGGCTGCTGTCAGTCTTGGTCCAATGGTGTTGAATGGCACAGTATGTCGCATTGAGTCCATTACTTGTTCTCAGAGTACAGGCGCATATGTGAAGCGGTTACCATGTGCTTGGTGCGCAATACAGCCATCATCCCTTCTCGTGGTCAGGCGTGATCTGATCGAGAAGAACATTGACGACGTGAAATCACCATCCCAAACCTACGCTTCCAAAATCAGGCCACTGTGACTTTTGGGCAATCCATAAATACAGGTACCGTACGATGCGACCGATTGGCCACCTGGAGACCCACAATGAGGCCCTTTTCAGATTGTGTCAGACGTGGATACCGCTGCCCCACTCAACATCTCATACTGACTGAGGTGGGGCAGTGGATAGCACACAGGGCTCATATTTGCGAGGGCAACTCTTCAAATCCGAGACCATCAATCCTGATTTAGGTTCTCTGTGATTCCCCTAAGTTGCTCACTCAAATGCCAGGGAGATTGCTTTGAAAGGGTACGGTCGATTTTCTTCCCCATCCCTTGAAACATTCTGTTGGTTGTGCGCCACCTCTAATCACCCTGACGTCGATGGAACCTTAAATCATAACCTTCCTTCCCCTCTTCCTTCAACATCTGACCCTGTCCACTTTCTTATACGACGGCCGGAGTGGCCGAGTGGTTCTAGGCGCTATAGTCTGGAACTGCGTGACCGCTACGGTCGCAGGTTGGAATCCTGCCTCCGGCATGGATGTGTGTTGTCCTTAGGTTAGTTAGGTTTACGTAGTTCTAAGTTCTAGAGGACTGATGACCACAGAAGTTAAGTCCCATAGTGCTCAGAGCCATTTGAACCATTTTGAACTTTCTTATATACCCTACCAAGTCTGGTACCAGCAATAAACATGAACAACTTTAGTACCATCTGGGGCTGCTCTACCTCTACCTGTCACGAACACTGCCACTCCAATCATTTACATACCCACCAATGGTCTGTACATGTACATAGTTACATTGACATCTGACCGTGTCTTGTGCGAGCTTCACTTCCTTTATCAGGCAGTGTATTTACACTACTGGCCATTAAAATTGCTACACCACGAAGATGACGTGCTACAAACGCGAAATTTAACCGACAGGAAGAAGATGCTGTGATATGCCAATGATTAGCTTTTCAGAGCATTCACACAAGGTTGGCGCCTTTTGCGACACCTACAACGTGCTGACATGAGGAAAGTTTCCAACCGATTTCTCATACACAAACAGCAGTTGACAGGCGTAGCCTGGTGAAACGTTGTTGTGTTTCCTCGTGTAAGGAGGAGAAATCTGTATCATCACGTTTCCGACTTTGATAAATGTCGGATTGTAGCCTATCGCGATTGCGGTTTATCGTATCGCGACATTGCTGCTCGCGTTGGTCGAGGTCCAATGACTGTTAGCAGAATATGGAATCGGTGGGTTCAGGGGGGTAATAGGGAACGCCGTGCTGGATCCCAACGGCCTCGTATCACTAGCAGTCGAGATGACAGGCTTCTTGTCTGCATGGCTGTAACGGATCGTGCAGCCACATCTCGATCCCTGAGTCAACAGATGGGGAGGTTTGCAAGACACGAACAGTTCGACGACGTTTGCAGCAGCATGGACTGTCAGCTCGGAGACCGTGGCAGCGGTTATCCTTGACGCTGCATCACAGACAGGAGCGCCTGCAATGGCGTACTCAACGACGAACCTGGGTGCACGATTGGCAAAACGTCCTTTTTTCGGATGAATCCAGGTTCTGTTTACAGCATCATGATGGTCGTATACTTGTTGGGCGACATCGTGGTGAACGCACATTGGAAGCGTGGATTCGTCATCACCATACTGACGCATCACCTGGCGTGATGATATAGGGTGCCATTGGTTACACGTTTTAGTCACCTCTTGTTCGCATTGACGGCACTTTGAACAGTGGACGTTACATTTCAGACGTGTTACGACCCGTGGCTCTACCCTTCATTTGATCCCTGTGAAACCCTACATTTCAACAGGATAATGCACGACCACATGTTACAGGTCCTGTACGGGCCTTTCTGGATACAGAAAATGTTCGACTGCTGCCCTGGCCAGCACATTCTCCAGATCTCTCACCAACTGAAAACGTCTGGTCAATGGTGGTCGAGCAACTGGCTCATCGCAATACGCCAGTCACTACTCTTGATGACCTGTGGTATCGTGTTGAAGCTGCATGGGCAGCTGTACCTGTACACGCCATCCAAGCTCTGTTTGACTCAGTGCCCAGGTGTATCATGGCTGTTCTTACGGCCAGAGGTGGTTGTTCTGGGTACTGATTTCTCAGGATCCATGCACCAAAATTTCGAGAAAATGTAATCACATGTCAGTTCAAGTATAATATATTTGTCCAATGAATACCTGTTTATGATCTACATTTCTTCTTGGTGTAGCAATTTTAATGGCCAGTAGTGTATATTATGAATTAACTTTTTGGATAAATTTGATGAAGTACAGTTTTTTTTTTTTTTTTTTTTTTTTTTTTTTTTTTTTTTTTTTTTTTGAATGGTGTTTGCTCGTTCATACACATGATGAGTAGTTTATACAGGCAGCTTATTAAAATCGTATACCTTATACAGTTTATTTTTGGAGCTTCTTTGCTAGCCTTGTACTCCAGTTCATTGTGAGGAAAACTGCATCCAAATGCTGGCGTTTGTATTGTTCACAATGTAGCAGAATTTGCGGCCTCATAGCGCGCTACATCAGTGGATCTTGTTGCCATAGAAGAGTCTGGGGTTTTGAATCAGTAAGTGCAACATAGCAGTGAACATTTGGTACCTCTACAGTGTCTGATCATCCACGAGTAGCTCCAGCTGGCCGGCCGCGGTGGCCTTGCGGTTCTGGCGCTGCAGTCCGGAACCGCGGGACTGCCACGGTCGCAGGTTCGAATCATGCCTCGGGCATGGGTGTGTGTGATGTCCTTAGGTTGGTTAGGTTTAAGTAGTTCTAAGTTCTAGGGGACTTATGACCCAAGATGTTGAGTCCCATAGTGCTCAGAGTCATTTGAACCATTTTTGAAGTACCTCCAGCTGTGTACCAGTAGAAATTGGATCTGTATCAGTGCGCATTGTGTTAGCCATTTAGTAATGTAGATATCGCACGTATTTTTATACGTGACAGTTTCAAATGTGAAAAAAGTATACATTAAGAGGAGGTTAACGCTATACTTTTGCCAGACTGCTGCCGCACAGCACTCACTTGCCGTAGTCGGGGTCGTCGGGCCGAGGCGAGACGCGGCCCTGGAAGTGGTCGGAGAAGGGGTTGGTGGCCTGCGACTCGGCGTGCTCCTGCGCCACGCGGTCGAACAGCTGCACGCGGTCCAGCAGGCGCGGGCTGCTGCTGCGCCGCCGGCGTGGCTCCTCGCCCGGCACACCCTGAGGAAGGACGCCTTTTGTCGCAAAGAAAGCTCGGCGCTATAAAATGTGCAGACAGACTCTGAGAGCGCGGCCCTGACCCACTGTGTTTCCCCAGCTACAGCACATACAGTGCGTCCGAGGTAAAAGTGGGCCTGTGACAGTAATACACAAAGCTGGTCAGGAAAAAACCATCACTTCATTTAAAACTGTAATATACTTTTGTTGGTTACAATTAGAAATTTTTGACAAAATTGGACAAACTTGTCACAGGGATGGAAATCGCTATTGCTGCTTGTAGAACATGTACACTTCCTGTTTTTATCAAACTGACCTGTTTCAGACAGTGTAGTCCTTCTTTGTATCTGTTAAAATACATAAAAATAAATGACAATCGGTTTACAATCTTGTGTTTACAATATTTGGGTAGTTTGATAAGTCTGGTAAACATACATGAAAAAATTGAACCATGGTTGGTAAGCTTGATTATTCCAAGGTTTGTATAAAGAATTTCAACAATGTGCAGCACACAGTTCATTATTGACAGATTTCTGAATTGTTCAGTGAGTCGATTGCAACTGGAAATGAAAAAAAAAAAAAACAAGTTTCATGCCGTTATTAAACATTTTCATTTGAACTTGGGCTGCCACACAAATCAAAACAGAAGTGGATGAAGTTCATGCAGACTTTGCAACACCTTTGAAGACTACTTAATTTTAGATTACTGAATTTAAATGTGGTCGACCAAGCAACCAAGACAAAGAATGCTGTGGCCGTCCAGTTGATGTTACCACAAAGGAAACCAGTGACAAAATCCACAATATGGAAACGCAAGACTGCTGGATACAAATTCGTGAGATTTCTGAAACTGCGAGCATCTCAGCTGAGGGAGAACTAACTACAGAGAAGTTGTGTGTGCTCTGTGCGAAGTGGATGCCACAATGGCTCGCAACCAACCAAAAGCATACCTGGCACCGTGTTTCAGCACGATTTGCGACTGTTGATGAAACCTGGCTCCATCATTACACACTTGAGTCAAAACCACATTCAAAACGGTGGACAAATGCTGATGAAAGTGCATTGAAGAAGGCAGAGATTATCTTGTCAGCTGGTACTGTGATGACAACTGTATTTTGGGATTCCCAAGGAATAATCCTCATAGATAACTGTTATGCTTCATTGTTGGATCTTTGGAAACTTTCATCAGCTGAAAAACGACTGAGGTTGGCACGCAACAAAGTTCTCTTTCACCAGAATAACGCAGTATCCCAGACATTAGTCATAAAAATGGCGAAGGTGCATTAAATGGCTTCTTATCCAACCTCTTCACCAGACTTAGCTCCAAGTTACTTCTCCCCGCTCCCTAACGTGAAACTCTGGCTTGCTGGGAAGAAATTTTCAGTAAATGGGGAAGTGATACTTGCAATCAACGAGTATTTTTCAGAGCTTAACAGAACCTATTTTTCTGATGAGATGAAAAAACCGAAGGAGCACTGGACCAAGTGTATATTCCACAGAGGGGACTATATTGAGAAGTAAGGTGAGTGACTTGCGACACAAACATTTTTTTTCTTTTTTTTTATTGCCAGACTTATCAAACTCGAATTAGAGAGCTAAAATATATTCTATCTAATTTGTTGTAGTAACCAGTCTTAATGGAACACTATCAAGGTCACTGCCATATGGCAGTGCACTGTCGCTTTACATTAAAATTGCAAATAAAATGATGTAATGGGCTTGTTGAGTTTTTGAGTGCCTTTTACACATACCGTCGCAATTAAACATAAAGTTTTGAAATAATTTGTACATAAAACAAACCAGAGGATTACACAAAAAACATAACTGAGGAGTTCCTAGATTGACAAAGATACGTTCCTGTAGAGAGAAACAGTTAGAAAACTTTTAAGATGTGTCGTCTCCTTTTTTGCTAACCCATTGTAAAGGAAGCTGCGTAAATGACAGGCTATAGTATCATAAACACCCGATGGGAACCCTCTGTCACGAAACCAGTCAGTTTGAAATAATACAAACAGCAATCGATAGAGGAACAATAATGATAGCCTTGAAGACAAACAAAAATTACACGAAGCGAAATGTAGTGTGAGGAGGGCCATGCGAGAGGCGTTCAGTGAATTCGAAAGTAAAGTTCTATGTACTGACTTGGCAGAAAATCCTAAGAAATTTTCGTCTTATGTTAAAGCGGTAGGTGGATCAACAAAATGTCCAGTCACTCTGTGACCAAAATTGTTCTGAAACGGAGGATGACAGACTAAAGGCCGAAATACTAAATGTCTTTTTCCAAAGCTGTTTCACAGAGGAAGACTGCACTGTAGTTCCTTCTCTAGATTGTCGCACAGATGACAAAATGGTAGATATCGAAATAGATGACAGAGTGATAGAAAATCAATTAAAATCGCTCAAAAGATGAAAGGCCGCTGGTCCTGGTGGGATAGCAGTTCGATTTTACACAGAGTACGCGAATGAACTTGCCCCCCTTCTTGCAGCGGAGTACCGTAGGTCTCTGGAAGAGCGTAGCGTTCCCAAAAAATTAGAAAAGGGCACAGGTCAGCCCGTTTTCAAGAAGAGACGTCGAACAGATGTGCAGAACTATAGACCTATATTTCTAACGTCGATCAGTTGTAGAATTTTGGAATACGTATTATGTTCGAGTATAATGACTTTTCTGGAGACTAGAAATCTACTCTGTAGGAATCAGCAAGAGTTTCGAAAAAGACTATCGTGTGAAACCCAGCTCGCGCTATTCGTCCATGAGACTCAGAGGGCCATAGACACGGGTTCCCAGGTAGATGCCGTGTTTCTTGACTTCCGCAAGGCGTTCGATACAGTTCCCCACAGTCGTTTAATGAACAAAGAAAGAGCATATGGACGATCAGACCAATTGTGTGATTGGATTGAAGAGTTCCTAGATAACAGAACGCAGCATGTCATTCTCAATGGAGAGAAGTCTTGTAAGCAGGCTGTTTAGGTTTTTATGTTGGTCTATCTAAGTAGGCTGTTTAGGTTTTTATGTTGGTAACGTCACGTAGCGCTCTGTATGAAAATCACTGGCTGTGTTGTGTGCAGTCTGTGGCTGGTTGGCGCTGTTGAAATATTCGCTATTGTAGTGTTGGACAGTTCGATGTGAACAGAGCGTATATATATATATATAATCTTTCATTTGCTAACTATGCCTATCAGTAGTTTGTGCCTTCAGTACTTAGAATCCTTTATTTAGCTGGTAGTATTGGCGCTCTCTGTAGTGCAGTAGTTCGAGTAACGAATATTTTTGTGAGGTAAGTGATTCATGAAAGGAATAGGTTATCGTTAGTCACGGCCAGTTTTTTGTAGGGACTGTTGCAAGTCAGATTGCGTTGCACTAAAAATATTGTGTGTCAGTTTAGTGTTGATCAGAATAAGTAAAGAGAGAAATGTCTGAGTACGTTCAGTTCTGCTCAGCTGTTTGAAAATCAGATAACATAAGAGGTTTATCAGCACAGTAATAGATAAATTTTCTAAGGGGATGTTTCAGTCTTCCGAAATAAGAGTGATTTAAACTGGAATGACCGTATAAAATTAATCGTCAGTAAAGCAGATGCCAGACTGAGATTCATTAGAAGAATCCCAAAGAAATGCAGTTCGAAAACAAAAGAAGTAGGTTACAGTACACTTGTTCCCCCACTGCTCGAATACTGCTCACCGGTGTGGGATCCGTACCAGATAGGGTTGATTGAAGAGATAGAGAAGATCCAACGGAGAGCAGCGCGCTTCGTTACAGGATCATTTAGTAATCGCGAAAGCGTTACGGAGATGATAGATACACTCCAGTGGAAGAGTCAGCAGGAGAGACGCTCAGTAGCTCGGTACGGGCTTTTGTTGAAGTTTCGAGAACATACCTTCACAGAGGAATCAAGCAGTATGTTGCTCCCTCCTACGTATATCTCGCGAAGAGACCGTGATGATAAAATCAGAGAGATTAGAGCCCACACAGAGGCATACCGACAATCCTTTCCACGAACAATACGATACTGGAATAGAAGGGAGAACCGATAGAGGTACTCAGGGTACCCTCCGCCACACACCGCCAGGTGGCTTGTGGAGTATAGATGTCGATGTAGATGTACATACTTTCCACAAAACTTCATAGTAGACGTAGATACTTTGCACAAAACTTCATAGTCTACATGGTGACCATAAAGGGTCTTCATGTTTCCCTAGAAGCGGAAATTTATTAAACATCATCGTAACAAGAACACAAATCTGTACATCTCAATGCAATTGCCTCCAAGAAGAGTTGTAGTCACTGGCAATCTTCCACAAATCGGGTCACTCTGATGTAGCTGCAGACGTATAGGGGACCGATGACCTCAGATTTTAAGTCCCATAGTGCTCAGAGCCATTTGAACCATAATGTTAGAACACAATATATCTTCCAAAATGTTGCTGCATATCGACGTTTATGATGTGGGAGGGTAATTTAGTGATTACTGCAATTATCCTTCTTGAATACTGGTGTGACCTGTGCAACTTTCCAGTGTTTGTGTACGGATCTTTCGTAGAGTGAGCGGTTGTCCACGATTGTTAAGTAAGGAGCTACTGCATCAGCATTCTCTGAAAGGAACCTAACTGGTATACAGTCTCGATGAGAAGACTCGATTTTATTACGTGATTTAAGTTGTCTCACTACTCCGAGGATATCCACTTCTAAGTTATTCATGTTGTCAGGTGTTCTAGATTTGCGTTCTGTAATATTTACTTAGTCTCCTTTGGTGAAGGGATTTCGGAAGTCTGCTTTAGCAGTACTGTCGTCGATAGCATTTCCATTGCTGTCGGCTACAGAAGGCATCGATTGTCTCTTGCGGCTAGCATGTCTTACATACGACCAGAATCTGTTTGGATTTTCTGCCAGGTTTCGAGACAAAGTTTCGCTGTGGAAAGTACGCTGCAGCGCCAAAGAAAATGGTATAAGGATGCGTATTCAAATAGAGAGGTATGTAAACAGGCAGAATACGGCGCTGCTGTCGGCTACAGCTAAATCAGACAAGTGTCTGGCGCAGTTGTTAGATCGGTTACTGCTGCTATAATGACAGGTTACCAGAATTTAAGTGAGTTTCAACGTTATAGTCGGCGCACGAGCCTTGGGACAAAGAATCTCCGAGGTAGTAATGAAGTGGGCTTTTACCCATACGATCAGTTCACGAGTGTACCGTGCATATTAAGAGTCCGGTAAAACATAAAGTCTCCGACATCGCTGCGGCCGGAAAAAGATCCTGCAACAACAGGATCAACGACGACTGAACAGAATCGTTCAACGTGATAGAAGTGTAACCCTTCCGTAAAATGCTGCAGATTTCAGTACTGGACAATCAGCAAGTGCCAACGCGGGAGCCAGCGACAGTGGCCGAACGGTTCTAGGCGCTTCAGTCCGGAACGGTGCAACCGCTACGGTCGCAGGTTCGAATCCTGCTGCGGGCATGGATGTGTGTGATGTCCTTAGGTTAGTTAGGTTTAAGTAGTTCTAAGTATAGGGGACTGATGACCTCACCTGTTAAGTCCCATAGTGCTCAGAGCCATTTGAACCATTTTTGTTTTGTTTTTTGAGTTAGTTCGTGAGCCTACGCGAATAGTAAACGGCTTTGAAAACACACTTGACCTCTTAGCAACAAATAATCCTGAGTTAACAACGATCATCAAAACCGATTCAGGGATTAGTGAAGACAGGGTTGTCGTAGCGAGATTGAATATTGTAATCCCCAAATCCTCCAAAAATGAACGAAAAATATACCTATTCAAAAAAGCAGATAAAGATTCACTTGACGCCTTCCTCAGAGGCAATCTCTACTCATTCCAAATTAAGAATACAAGTGTACACCAGATGAGGCTTAAAATCAAAGAAATAGTATCGGCAGCAATAAAGAGATTTACACCAAATAAATTAACAAACGACGGAGCTGATCCTCCTTGGTACACAAAACGGGTCAGAACACTGTTGCGGAAACAACGAAACAAACATGCCAAATTTAAACAGACGCAAAATCCCCAAGATTGGCGATCTTTTACAGAAGCTCAAAATTTAGCGCGGACTTGAATCCGAGATGCTAATTACAGCTTGCACAACGAAACTCTGTGTCGAAACCAGTCAGAAAATCCAAAGATATTAAGGTCGTATGCGAAGTATGTTAGCGGCAATAAACAATCAATGCCTTCTCTGCGCGATAGCAATGGAGATACTATCGAAGACAGTGCTGCCAAAGCAGAGTTACTAAACACGGTCTACCGAAATGCCTTTACAAAAGAACACGAAGTAAATATTCCAGAATTCGAATAAAGAACAGCTGCGAACATGAGTAACGTAGAAGCAGATATGCTCGGAGTAGTGAAGCAACTTAAATCACTTAATAAAAGCAAGTCTTCTGGTCCAGACTGTATACGATTTTGGTTGCTTTCAGAGTATGCTGATGCAATAGCTCCACACTTAACAATCATATACAACCGTTCGCTAGACGAAAGATCTGCACCCAAAGGCTGGAAAGTTGCACAGGTCACAGCAATATTCAAGAAAGGTAGCAGGAGTAATCCACTAAATTACAGGCCCATATCGTTAACGTCGATATGCCGCAGGATTTTGGAACATATATTGTGTCCGAACATTATGAACTACCTCGAAGGAAACAGTCTATTGACACAATGTCAACACGAATTTAGAAAACATCGTTCTTGTGAAACACAACTAGCTTTTTATTCGCATGAACTGTTGGGTGCTATTGACAAGCGATTTCAAACTGGTTCCGTATTTCTGGTTTTCCGGAAGGCTTTTGACGCTGTAGACGCAAGCGGCTTGCAGTGAAACTTCGTGCTTACGGAATATCGTCCAGATATTTGGCTGGATTCGCGATTTCCTGCCAGAAAGGTCACAGTTCTTAGCAACTGACGGGAAGTGATCGAGTAAAACACAGGAGATTCCTGACATTTCCCAAGGTAGTGTTACAGGCCCTCTGCTGTTCGTTATCTATCTGAGCAACCGTCTTAGGTTGTTTGCAGATGATGCTGTCGTTTATCGACTAGTGAAGTCATCAGAAGTTCAAAACAAACTGCAAAACGATTTTGAAAAGATAGCCGTATGGTGCGAAACTTGGCGACTAACCTTAAATAAGCCGCCCGGTTGGCCGTGCGGTCTAACGCACTGCTTTCCGGGCGGGAAGGATCGCCTGGTCCCCGGCACGAATCCGCCTGGCGGATTTGTGTAGAGGGCCGGTGAGCCCGCCAGCCTGTGGATGGTTTTTAGGTGGTTTTCCATCTGCCTCGGCGAATGCGGGCTGGTTCCCCTTATTCCGTCTCAGCTAACTATGTCGGTGATTGCTGCGCAAACAAGTTCTCCACGTACGCGTACACCACCATTACTCTACCATGCAAACATAGGGGCTACACTCGTCTGGTGTGAGACGTTCCCTGGGGGGGCCACCGGGGGCCGAACCGCTCAATAACCCTGGGTTCGGTGTGGGGCGGCGGAGGGGTGAAGTGGACTGCGGCAGTCGTCGTGGGGTTGTGGACCACTGCGGCTGCGGTGGGAGCGGAGCCCCTCCGTCGTTTCTAGGTCCCCAGTTAACATAACATAACCTTAAATAACGAAAAGTGTGAGTCATCCACATGAGTGCGAAAAGAATCCGTTAAACTTCTGGTACACGATAAAAAATCACTGAAATATAAAGGCTGTAAATTCAGCTAAATATCTAGGAATTACAATTATGAACAACCCTGAATTGGAAGAAACACACAGGAAATGTTGTGGAGAAGGCTAACCAAAGACTGCTTTTTATTGCCAAGACACTTAGAAAATGTAACAAACCTACTAAGGAGACTGCCTACAGTACGCTTGTCCGTCCTCTTTTAGAATACTGCTGCGCTGTGTAGGATCCTTACCAGGTACGATTGATGCAATACATCGAAAAAGTTCAAAGAAAGGCAGCACGTTTTGTATTATCGCGAAATGGGGGAGAGAGTGTCACTGAAATGACACAGGATTTGGGTGGACATCATTAAAAGAAGACGTTTTGCTCTGCGGAGGAATGTTCTCTCGAATTTCCAATCACCAACTTCCTCCTCTGAATAAGAAAATATTTTGTTGAAGCCTAGCTACATAAGGAGATACGAGCACCATAAAATAGGGGAAATCAGAGCTCTTACGGGAAGGTATACATGTTCGTTCTTTTCGCGAGCTGTACGAGATACGAATAATAGAGAATTGTGAAGGTGGTTCGATGAACCTTCTGGCAGGTACTTAAATGTGACTTGCGGTGTATCCATGTAGATGTAGACAGCACAGTGATTTTGTTTCTTGTGCAATAGTGTGTAACGGTACTTGAATTACGTAACCATTACGGCACCTCACCTCAATCTCTCGATACCAGCAATATTCTACTGTGTTTCTGTAAAATAGTTAACATATATCTGTGACAACATTCAGACTTGATTTCATTAATGTAGAGGTACTTTGATACATCGATATGTTTATATTGCAATGACATTATTCTTATATGTATTCTTTCTTTTGTCACTATGATGTTTGACGTACTTGAAACTGATTTTTGGGCGCGTAATCGTTAATTAGAGAGTCAAGTCTTGACCGTCATGTTGAAAAGACGCAAATTGTAGCCAGTTTATGAAATGTGAACTTTAACAGTGAGGAAGATATTTTCAAGTATGTTTTATATTGTGAAGTGGTGATGCAACAAAAGTAATAAAAAAGAAGTGTAACTTAAATGCGGAGTGCTGATTACTTTTTGCATCACCGTTGTGCTAAATTGCAAAAGTTTAATCTTCAAGAATGGGTTATGAAACACATCTATAAAACTTTTGAATATCGTAGAATAACACCTAGGCCTCTTTCCATCCGAGCTTGGAATCATCACTACCTAGATTTTCGACGATTGAGCCATGAGTTCACAACGAGACCAGCATGGGAAACACGAAAAGATGAGTGCCTAGTTTATCCATTATTTCATGAAATGCCGTTATTAACTGTGCTCTAATGACACCTGCCACATAGTATAACTTTGTTGTTGTCTGTAAATGCAATATTTAGCAGCGTGAGCAAGACTAAAATCATAATTAATTTTTGACCTTTGTTGTGGTAGGGTTGTTAGAAGTCACGGGCCAACAAGGATGAATGCCACCCTCCGCCACACACCGTCAGGTGGCTTGCGGAGTATGGAGTAGATGTAGAATGTGCGGGTGAGTTATCGTCACGCAAGGGCCACGAATTGTCTCGCCACATTTCTGGCCATTCCCTTCTCACACTTTCTCGCAGGCGTCGCAACACATCCTGATAGTACCATCGATTAACAGTTTCACTGTGGTACAAATTCGTGATGAACTAATCCTTCAAAATCAAATGAAACTATCAGCTTGGCCTTGGCATCTGACCTGCCGAGCGTTTTTTGGCCTCCCAGGAGCTTTCCAGGCCCATTGTGAAGACTAAACCTTCGTTTTCTTTTATTTTTATTTACTCGCCAAGTTCGGCAGGACCAATTTGAACAGCGAATCTCCAAGGTCATGGAACGTGTCAGTACATTAAATTACAACATAAAAGCAATAACAGATAAAAATAAAATGTTCATGAACCCAGAAAACTCAAGCCATTAGCTTAAGTAACCGCAATAAATATTACAACATAAGAATCAGCTTAATATTTCAAGGAACTCCTCGTCAGAATAGGAGTGACCCATGAGAAAACTCTTCAGTTTCGATTTGAAAGTGCGTGGACTACTGTTAAGATTTTTGAATTCGAGTGGTAGCTTATTGAAAATGGATGCAGCAGTATACTCCACACCTTTCTGCACACGAGTTAAGGTAGTCCGATCTAAATCCAGGATTGATTTTCTGCCGATTATTAACTGAGTGAAAGCTGGTTATTCTTGGCACTAAACTAAAGTTGTTAACAAGAAATGACAGTATATATATATATATATATATATATATATATATATATATATATATATATATACAGCAAAGACTACCAAATCCACCAGTTAGTCCCTCAGCCGTTAGGGGTAAAACCAAATGGGACTCGGGGCAAGTAAGGCTAGCAACCTGCTTACCTGGTACTTTAAATATGATGCTGGCAACAATCAGAGCAAAATGCCTCGGACCTTTGGAGGTGACGGAGTCCCACCTCTAACTGACAAACCAGGGACTCCTAAGATACGACTTGGCAAACAAATGGTAATGAGATGGGGAGCTATTAATATCAATGGGGGCTACTCTGGGAAGAAGGTAGAGCTGGCAGAGGCTGCAAGTAAGATGGGGCTGGACGTTTTAGCTGTTAGTGACATTCGGGTAAGGGGTGAGAAAGAAGAGGAAGTGGGAGAATACAAGGTCTACCTGTCAGGAGTCAAAACAGGAATAGCACAATGGGGTGTAGGGCTTTACATCAGGAAAGAAATGGAACCCAGCGTAGTTGCAATAAGGTATGTAAACGAACGACTGATGTGGATAGATTTGACAGTGTCTAGCAAGAAAATTAGGATTGTGTCAGTATATTCGCATTGTGAAGGGGCAGATCAAGATAAGATGGATAGTTTTTATGAGGCACTCAGTGATGTAGTTGTTAGAGTAAAGGACGTGTTCTGCTCATGGGTGATTTTAACGCCAGGATTGGAAATCGAACAGAAGGGTATGAAAAGGTTATGGGTAAATTTGGAGAGGATATGGAGGCCAACAGGAACGGGAAACAACTCTTGGATTTATGTGCCAGTATGGGCTTAGTAATCACATACTCATTTTTTAAACATAAGAACATTCACCGGTATACTTGGGAAGGCAGGGGAACCAGATCTGTCATTGACTATATAATAACAGATCAGGAATTCAGGAAGGCTGTGAGGGACACACGTGTATTCAGGGGATTCTTTGATGACACTGATCATTATTTAATCTGCAGTGAAATTGGGATTGTGAAGCCGAAAGTGCAGGAGGTCAGGTCCATATGTAGGAGGATAAGAGTGAAGAAACTTCAGGATAAGAAATCAGGCACAAGTACATAACAGCGATCTCAGAAAGGTACCAGTTAGTTGAATGTAGTCAATTACAGTCATTGGAATAGGAATGGACAAGGTACAGGGACACAGTACTAGAAGTGGCTAAAGATTGTCTTGGAACAGTAGTGTGTAAAAGTAGGATGAAGCAAACAGCTTGGTGGAATGACACAGTCAAGGCAGCCTGTAAAAGGAAAAGGAAGGCGTATCAAAAATGGCTACATACCGGAACCCAGGTAGACAGAGAAAGTTATGTTGAAGAAAGAAACAAAGCCAAACAGATAATTGCAGCATCCAAGAAGAAATCGTGGGAAGACTTTGGAAACAGGTTGGAGACTATGGGTCAAGCTGCTGGAAAACAATTCGGGAGTGTAATTAGCAGTCTTCAAAAGGGAGGTAAGAAGGAAATGACAAGTATTTTGGACAGGTCAGGAAAACTGCTGGTGAATCCTGTGGATGCCTTGGGCAGATGGAGGGAATATTTTGAAGAGTTGCTCAATGTAGGTGAAAATGCGATCAGTAATGTTTCAGATTTCGAGGTAGAATGGGATAGGAATGATGATGGAAATAGGATCACATTTGAGGAAGTGGAAAAATGGTCAATAGATTGCAGTGCAATAAAGCGGCTGGGGTGGATGAAATTAAGTCGGAACTCATCAAATACAGTGGAATGTCAGGTCTTAAATGGCTACACAGGATAATTGAAATGGCCTGGGAGTCGGGACAGGTTCCATCAGACTGGACAAACGCAGTAATCACACCAATCTTTAAACATGGAAACAGAAAAGATTGTAATAACTACAGAGGTATCTCTTTAATCAGCGTTGTGGGTAAAATCTTCTCAGGTATTGTTGAAAGGAAAGTGCGAGTATTAGTTGAGGACCAATTGGATGAAAATCAGTGTGTGTTTAGGCCTCTTAGAGGTTGTCAGGACCAGATCTTTAGCTTACGGCAAATAATGGAGAAGTGTTATGAGTGGAACAGGGAATTGTATCTGTGCTTTATAGATCTAGAAAAGGCATATGACTGGGTTCCTAGGAGGAAGTTATTGTCTGTTCTATGAGATTATGGAATAGGAGGCAAACTTTTGCAAGCACTTAAAGGTCTTTACATGGATAGTCAGGCAGCAGTTAGAGTTGACGGTAAATTGAGTTCATGGTTCAGAGTAGTTTCAGGGGTAAGACAAGGCTGCAACCTGTCTCCACTGTTGTTCATATTATTTATGGATCATATATTGAAAACAATAGACTGGCTCTGTGAGATTAAGATATGTGAACACAAAATAAGCAGTCTTGCATATGCGGATGACTTAGTTGTGATGGCAGATTCGATTGAAAGTTTGCAAAGTAATATTTCAGAGCTAGATCAGAAATGTAAGGACTATGGTATGAAGATTAGCATCTCCAAAACGAAAGTAATGGCAGTGGGAAAGAAATATAAACGGATTGAGTGCCAAATATGAGGAACAAAGTTAGAACAGGTGGACGGTTTCAAGTACTTAGGATGCATATTCTCACAGGATGGCAACATAGTGAAAGAACTGGAAGCGAGGTGTAGCAAAGCTAATGCAGTGAGCGCTCAGCTACGATCTACTCTCTTCTGCAAGAAGGAAGTCAGTACCGAGACTAAGTTATCTGTGCACCGTTCAATCTTTCGACCAACTTTGTTGTATGGGAGCGAAAGCTGGGTGGATTCAGGTTACCTTATCAACAAGGTTGAGGTTACGGATATGAAAGTAGGAAGGATGATTGCAGGTACTAGTAGATGGGAACAATGGCAGGAGGGTGTGCACAATGATGAAATCAAAGAAAAACTGGGAATGAACTCTATAGATGTAGCAGTCAGGGCGAACAGGCTTAGATGGTGGGGTCATGTTACACGCATGGGAGAAGCAAGGTTACCCAAGAGACTCATGGATTCAGCAGTAGAGGGTAGGAGGAGTCGGGTCAGACCGAGGAGAAGGTACCTGGATTCGGTTAAGAATGATTTTGAAGTAATAGGTTTAACATCAGAAGAGGCACCAATGTTAGCACTGAATAGGGGATCATGGAAGACTGTATAAGGGGGGGCTATGCTCCAGACTGAGCGCTGAAAGGCATAATCAGTCTTAAATGATGATGATGATTATACATATATATATATATTTGCGAGGCCAATGTCTAAATACCCAGACTCATGAGCAGGGGCCGACAAGAGGTTCGCGAACATACACCACCTTTTGCCTGAACTGCCCGTTTCTGGGTCAAAAACATTCTTTTAGGATTGGAAGAGGTACTATGAAGGCTTTCACGACCGGATGACATATCTTCTGGTAAACCTTCCGGGATGTAAGGTCGTGGTCAATGAAACTCTTCAGCTCCTAACGTTTCGCCCAGAGCTGCGCTGGACAGCTTCAGAGGGGTGTTTCTTCTCCTCTGAAGATGTCCAGCGCAGCTCTGGACGAAACGTGAGGAGCTGAAGAGGCTGAAGAGTTTCATGGACCACGACCTTACATCCCGGAAGGTTTACCAGAAGATATGGAAGAGGTACCCCAAAATATGATACCATACGACATAAGCGAATGAAAATAAGCAAAGTAGACTATTTTCGTGTCGAACGATCGTTCACTTCCGATACCGTTCGAATAGTAAAAATGGAAGCATTAAGTCTCTGAACAAGATCCTGAACGTGGGCATTCCACGACAGTTTACTATCTAGAAATTTGAACTGTTCAGTTTCACTAATCATAGGCCCATTCTGTGAAATTAAAACGTAAGGTTTTGTTGAATTATATGTTAGAAACGGTAAAAAAGTGAGTCTTAGTGTGATTTAGCGTTAGTTTATTTTGTACAAGCCATGAACTGCACCACTTGAAACCGAGCCAATGTTGCACACAACATCCTTTACTACCAAGCTAGTCAGCTAACAGAAATATTTTAGAGTTACCTGTAATACTAGAGGACATGTACCGTATATAAATAAGGAACAGGAATGGACCGGCCGGGGTGGCCGAACGGTTCTAGGCGCTACAGTCTCGAACCGCGCGACCGCTACGGTCGCAGGTTCGAATCCTCCCTCGGGCATGGATGTGTGTGATGTCCTTAGGTTAGTTAGGTTTAAGTAGTTCCAAGTTCTATGGGACTGATGACCTCAGCAGTTAAGTCGCGTAGTGCTCAGAGCCAAGGAACAGGAATGGCCCTAAACTGATCCCTGGGGCACCACCCATTTGACTGTACCCTACTCAGGCTCCACATCACAGCCATCTACAACACTGTGCATAATGAGCTTTTGCTGTCTGTTGCTAAAGTAATATGTGAACCAATCGTGAGTTACGCCCCATATTCCGTAATGGTACAACTTCTGGAGCAATATTTTGTAAATGATGACTAACTGAAAACCTCAGCTGCCGACAGGTGTTGTTGTTATACCTCGATGTGGACAGCTGAAAATGTGTGCCCCGACCGGAAGTCGAACCCGGGATCTCCTGCTTACATGGCAGACGCTCTATCCATCTGAGCCACCAAGGACACAGATGAATAGCGCGACTGCAGGGACTTATCCCGTGCACGCTTCCCGTGAGACTCACATTCCCAACTGTCCACAATTCTACATATGTATTGTACCTTATAGACATTTGCCCACCCACTCGTTAGTCGCGCACGCTCTGGCGATTCCCGTAAGAGTTTGGGCAACCTGTGCGCATTCGCACAGACGAAGGTCAATGGCTGGGTAGCCTTTAACTATATATACGAAGACAGCAACTTGTTCTCGAAAGAACAGTTACTGTTGATGACCGTGCAGCTTTTCCCTGGAATAAATGATGACTAACCGAAAACCTCAGTGAGTGGGCAAATGTCTATAAGGTACAATACATATGTAGAATTGTGGACAGTTGAGAATGTGAGTCTCACGGGAAGCGTGCACGGGATAAGTCCCCGCAGTCGCGCTATTCATCTCTGTCCTCGGTGGTTCAGATGGATAGAGCGTCTGCCATGTAAGCAGGAGATCCCGGGTTCGAGTCCCGATCGGGGCACACATTTTCAGCGGTCCACATCGAGGTATATCAACAATACCTGTCGACAGCTGAGGTTTGGAGTTAAGTCATTTATTCCAGGGAAAAGCTGCACGGTCATCAACAGTAACTGTTCTTTCGAGAAGAAGTTACTGTCTTCGCAATATTTTGTGATGAGGACAACCAAACGCCTTAGTTAAATCAAAAATTATGTTTCGCACTCGAAATATTTTGTTTAACCCATCCAGTAACTCACAGAGAAAAGAGGATATAGCATTTTCAGTTGTTAAACGACTTCTACAGCCGAACTGTACGTTTGATAGCAAATTATAAAATGATCAATTATCCTTACATATATGATGGTTGAGCGCCGAACTGAACTGTAGACTTCTTAAAGGAAATCGTTAGCCCACAAAATACGTGGGTACTTACTTGCCACTGACTGGCTGATACACATCCTATCCTAGCCGATATTAGTACGAAACCTAGGGTTGCCATCCGTTCTGATATATCGGGACCGTCACCGTTACGTACCTTCCTGTCCCGACATCCCGACAATACACAGTTTTTTCCCGATTTTGCAAAATACGAGCTTGACTCAAGTACAGTAGTAACGCCATCTGTTAGGGCAACATGGAAATGCAGCCTCACTTAGTTTTATTTATGTCAGCAAGTTCATGTTGACAAGGTCGTCACACAGATACTGTTGCATGTTGTGTATCCCGTATCGATGATGCAAGCAAATTCCAGCCCTAGCGTCACCGTTAGAGAAAATAGCAGACAACTCCAGCAGTATGAGGCTGTAACTATTTAAACAGAGCCTCGAGGAAGAACCGGACAGTTGCCATTGGTGGACGTAATACGAACAACGAGTGCAAGTTAGTAATGTTAGAAGTGTTTACTGCGGGTATGTAGGACGTGACGTGCATAGTGACGCGATGATTATTGTACGATTATAGGATAGCAGAAAAAACACTGGTAGCAGTTACTTCTGTAAAACATCTGGGAGTATGCGTACGGAACGATTTGAAGTGGAATGATCATATAAAATTAAATGTTGGTAAGGCGGATGCCAGGTTGAGATTCATTGGGAGAGTCCTTAGAAAATGTAGTCCATCAACAAAGGAGGTGGCTTACAAAACACTCATTCGACCTCTACTTGAGTATTGCTCATCAGTGTGGGATCCGTACCAGATCGGATTGACGGAGGAGATAGAGAAGATCCAAAGAAGAGCGGCGCGCTTCGTCACAGGGTTATTTGGTATTTCCGGATGAGGTATCGAATATATTGCTTCCCGCTACTTATAGCTCCCGAGGAGATCACGAATGTAAAATTAGAGAGATTCGAGCGCGCACGGAGGCTTTCCGGCAGTCGTTCTTCCCGCGAACCATACGCGACTCTAACAGGAAAGGGAGGTAATGACAGTGGCACGTAAAGTGCCCTCCGCCACACACCGTTGGGTGGCTTACGTAGTATAAACGTAGATGTAGATGTAGACTAAAACGTTATTGTCGACTGGAGTCTAATAAACTTTTCATAGCTGACGAAAATGCCTGAGGATAGATAGAGATAGTGACATTTTTCGAATGATTACTCAAAAGAGTGGTCTTTTGTCAGGTAAGGACGTACGGATTAGGGAGAGTAAGATTTGTAGCCGTTTCATGTCAGCAACTTACGGAAATATGGAAGATGGCAGGCACCACATTTCTACAAAGAATCATACAAACAGATACGTGGTAGCATCGACCTCAAAACATACTACATTGATGATTAAAGAAGATATCCGAAACAATTGCTCGTTGCTGCTGCAGAACTAACGGTAGCTTATAAAGTTATCAAACATCATCACTCTCCAGTTCTTTTGACTGTACCGTAAATCTCAATGGCGCAACGTATCCTGACTCCGAAGTCGCCGCAAAACAGTCTACAGCCACGACAAAAGCTACAGCGATTGTTGAAAATACACTACTGGCTATTAAAATTGCTACACCAAGAAGAAATGCAGATGATAAACGGGTATTCAATGGACAAATATATTATACTACAACTGACATGTGATTACATTTTCACGCAATTTGGGTGCATAGAGAAGTCAGTACCCAGAACAACCACCTCTGGCCCTAATAACGGCCTTGATACGCCTGGGCATTGAGTCAAACAGAGGATGGATGGCGTGTACAGGTACAGCTGCCCATGCAGCTTCAACACGATACCGCAGTTCATCAAGAGTAGTGACTGGCGTATTGTGACGAGCCAGTTGTTCGGCCACCATTGACCAGACGTTTTCAACTGGTGAGAGATCTGGAGAATGTGCTGGCCAGGGCAGCAGTCGAACATTTTCTGTATCCAGAAAGGTCCGTACAAGACCTGCAACATGCGGTCGTGCATTATCCTGCTGAAATATAGGGTTTTGCAGAGATCGAATGAAGGGTAGAGCCAGGGGTAATAACACATCTTAAATGTAACGTCCACTGTTTAAAGGGCCGTCAATGCGAAGAAGAGGTCACCGAGACGTGTAACCAATGGCACCCCATACGATCACGGCGGATAATACGCCAGTATGGGGATGACTAATACCCGCTTCCTATGTGCGTTCACCGCGATGTCGCCAATCACGGATGCGACCATCATGATGCGGTAAACAGAACGTGGATTCATCCGAAAACATGACGTTTTGCCTTTCGTGCACCCAGGTTCGTCGTTGAGTGCACCATCGCAGGCGCTCCTGTCTGTGATGCAGCGTCAAGGGTAGCCGCAGCCACGGTCTCCGAGCTGATAGTCCGTGCTGCTGCAAACGTCGTCGAATTGTTCGTGCAGATGGTTGTTGTCTTGCAAACGTCCCCATCTGTTGACTCAGGCATCGAGACGTGGCTGCACAATCCGTTCCAGCCGTGCGGATAAGATGCCTGTCATCTCGACTGCTAGTGATAAGAGGGCGTTGGGATCCAGTACGGCGTTCCGTATTACCCTCCTGAACCCACCGATTCCATATTCTGCTAAGAGTCATTGGAACTCGACCGACGCGAGCAGCAATGTCGCGATACGCTAAACCGCAATCGCGATAGGCTACAATCCGACCTTTATCAAAGTCGGAAACGTGATGGTACGTATTTCTCCTCCTTACACGAGGCATCACAACAACTTTTCACCAGGCAACGCCGGTCAACTGCTGTTTGCGTATGAGAAATCGGTTGGAAACTTTCCTCATGTCAGCACATTGTACGTGTCGCTTAAATTTCGCGTCTGTAGCACTTCATCTTCGTGGTGTAGCAATTTTTATGGCCAGTAGTGCATACGCGCACCAGACTCCGCTTCGGAATGGTAAAAAGACAATCGCAAAATGTTTCATTTTACGCCACAGGCACCGACTCATCGAATAATAATGCTGAAAAAAATTTTTGCGTTAGTTATTCAGTACTTAAGTGAAACTGTTGCGCTGAATAACGAAACATTGGAGGCAACTGCGAAGTTTTGTCTAGATACTTTAAGACGATTTCAAATTCCATCAGATAAATTAATCGCATCTTGTGTAGGCAACACCAATACCAGCTTCGGAGGGCACCACTGATGCGGCCAGCGGAATGTGTTTCACCAAATTAAAAAGCAACTAGGAAAAAAATGTAGAAGGAATTTGATACCCTGCCCATAGTCTCCACAATACTATATCGAGCGCTGCTAGAGTCTTAACAGTCGATATTTATATAATTGTCATGAAAATATTTAATTGTTTTCGAATATGCGCGGTAAGGACAGAGAAGCTGAATGCGTTCTGCTTATATGTTGATGTCATTCATCAGACTCTTCTACCTCACTCAAAAACAAGATGGCTGTCGTTAATGTACGAAGTTGAGAGAATTCTTAAGCTTTGGATACCATTAAAAAAAATTTTTTACGCTAAAGACAGGCCACCTATTTATAATGCATAGAGAAAAATAAAGTCTCGATAACTGAAATAAGAAATACATTAAACTTCCTGGCAAATTAAAACTGTGTGCTGGACCGAGACTCGAACTCGGGACCTTTGACTTTCGCAGGCAACTGAGCTACCCAAGCACGAGTCACGCCCCGTCCTCACAGCTTTACTTCTCCCAGTACCTCGTCTCCTACCCTCCAAACTTGTCCGCGAAAGGCAAAGGTCCCGAGTTCGAGTCTCGGTCCAGCACACAGTTTTAATCTGCCAGGAAGTTTCACATCAGCGCACACTCCGCTGCAGAGTGAAAATTTCATTCTAGAAGAAATATATATCGACATTCAAGGAATTCTGAATGAAAGGATGACTGCCAATTATATTGGGATGCAAACCAAGATGAACTTTAACAGATTAAAGAATGAGAACCCTAACCAAGAAATAACTAACCTGATTTCGGAATCTGAGGAAGAGAAAACGGGTTTGTCTCTCGCAGCATTTGATTACTTAGATACAAGGACTATTTGTTTAAATAGATATGACGTATTTAATTGGATGACGCTACCTGAAATCTAATATTGGGTGACGATTGAAAGCACTATATATATATATATATATATATATATGTGTGTGTGTGTGTGTGTGTGTGTGTGTGTAAAGGGTGTGAAGATTTCAGGCGACAATTGTTTTCAGAGCTATTCAGAAACGAAGCGTGACTCTGAAGGCTGCTAGTCTATACACTCCGTGGAAGAGAGATGGATTTACTTTCGTAAGAAAACGGTAAGTCCTGGACGCAAGTGCCCACTGCTAAAATTATGCCAGTTTCCTACTGCCGCAAAAAATGGTTCAAATGGCTCTGAGCACTGTGGCACTTAACTGCTGAGGTCATCAGTCCCCTAGAACTTAGAACTACGTAAACCTAACTAACCTAAGGACATCACACACATCCATGCCCGAGGCAGGATTCGAACCTGCGACCGTAGCAGTCGCGCGGTTCCGAACTGAAGCGCCTAGAACCGCTCGGCGACCGCGGCCGGCCCTATTGCCGCACACAACTCTACCGTCGAGCCAGTTGACTGTCGTGAGAATTCGACCGCTGCCAGGGACTGTGGAATCAGTATTACGGTACCAGTTTATCTACAGGCTGACTTGCACTCAAGTTTCACTGAAGAGCCAAAGAAACTGGTACACATGCCTAACGTGGTGAAGGGCCCCCGCGAGCACGCAGAAGTGCTGCAAAACGACGTGGCGAGGACTGTACTAATGTCGGATGTAGTGCTGGAGGGAACTGACACCATGAATCCCGCACAGCAGTCATAAATCCGTGAGAGTAAGAGGGGTGGAGATCTATTCTGAACAGCGCGTTGCAAGGCATCCCAGATATGCTCAATAATGTTGACATCTGGGGAGTTTGGTGGCCAGTGCAAGTGTTTAAATTCAGAAGAGTGTTACTGGAGCCACTCTGTAGAAATTGTGGATGTGTGGGGCGTTGCATTGTCCTGCTGGAATTTCCCAAGTCCGTTGGAACGCGCAATTGACATGAATGGATGCAGGTTCTAAAGGTTCAAATGGCTCTGAGCCCTATGGGACTCAACATCTGAGGTAGCCAGTCCCCTAGAACTTGGAACTACTTAAACCTAACTAACCTATGGACATCACACACATCCATGCTCGAGGCAGGATTCGAACCTGCGACAGTAGTAGCAGCAGCGCAGTTCCGGACTGAAGCGCCTAGAACCGCTCGGTCACAGCGACCGGCTGGATGCAGGTGATGAGACAGGATGTTACGTACGTGTCAGCTGTCAGAGTCGTATCTTGCTGTGTCAGGGGTCCGTATCACTCCAACTGCACACGCCCCACACCATTACAGAGCCTCCACCAGCTTGAACAGTCCCCTGATGACATGTGGGTTCCATGGATTCATATCCGTATACGTCCATCTGCTCGATACAATTTGAAACGAGACTCGTCGGACCAGGCAATGCTTTCCAGGCATCAACAGTCCAATGTTGGTGTTGACGGGCGCAGGTGAGGAGTAAAGCTTTGTGTCATGCAGTCATCAAGGGTACACAGGTGGGCCTTCATCTCCGAAAGCCCATATCGATGGTGTGAGACCTGAGTTTCTCCTGGCGTATACAACTTTCAAATAACTAAAAAAATGGCTCTGAGCACTATGGGACTTAACTTCTACGGTCATCAGTCCCCTAGAACTTAGAAATACTTAAACCTAACAAACCTAAGGACATCACACAACACCCAGTCATCACGAGGCAGAGAAAATCCCTGACCCCGCCGGGAATCGAACCCAGGCGCGGGAAGCGAGAACGCTACCGCACGACCACGAGCTGCGGACAGCCAGGTAACACTTTCAGCGACCGCCGATATTTCGGCGGGAGAACACCCCGCCATTTTCAAGGCAAACTGCAACGGAAAGGCGGCGTACATGCAAATTTAAAACCTCGGTTCTCGGACTCAAGCAGGAAAGATAACACACACACACTGAACACTAGTGCTGTTCCCCCTAGGTTATATGGCCTTCCGAAGGTTCACAAGGAAGGGGTTCCTTTCCGTCCTATAGTGAGTAACATCGGCGCTCCGACATATCGTGTAGCCAAGCATTTTGCTTCTCTGTTGAGTCCACAAGTAGGTCGGTGTGAACATCATATCAGGAACGCAGCTGATTTTTTTATGTCGTTTGGAGCGACTGAGGTTGAATGACTGATATTTTAGTGAGTTTCGATGTGGTCTCTCTCTTCACTCGTGTTCCTCTGTCTGATTCGTTGCGGTTAATTGAGGCCAGGTTTGGTGCTGAATTAACTACTCTCTTTCGGCATGTGTTGACATCCACTTACTTTTTATTTAATGACCAGTATTACGAGCAGACAGATGGAGTTGCGATGGGTAGTCCGTTGTCTCCTGTGATCCCAAATTTGTTTATGGAAGACTTCGAGGAACGCGCATTGGAGTCGGCGCCTTTGAAACCCGCCTGTTTCTTTAGATACGTTGACGATACCTTCGTTGTTTGGCCTCACGGTAGGGAGAATTTGAATGTCTTTCTAGAACATCTGAACTCGGTCCACCCGAACATTCGTTTTACGATGGAGGTGGAAGAGGATGGTTGCCTTCACTTTTTTGACGTGTTGGTTAGGAGGAAGGATGATGGATCATTGGGACATGCAGTCTACAGGAAACGTACTCACACCGACTTGTACTTACAGAATAATAGTTGTCACCATCCGACTCAGCGTGAAGGGGTACTTCGTACCTCGGTACACAGGGCACGTGTCGTTTCTGACGCTGAGACTTTGCCGGTTGAGCTGTCCCATCTTGAAGTTACATTTCGTCAAAATGGTTATAGTGATAGATTGAACGTGCGTTGCGCTATCGACCAAGTGTACATCGGGTGACTGGTGATAATTCTGAGTCAACACCTAAGTCTACTGCCTTTTTGCCTTACGTAGGAAACACGTCCGACAAGATCGGTCGTATTTTACGGAAATACGATGTGAAATGTGTTTCCCGACCTCCATCTAAAATTAAAGGATGACGTTAGACTGCGTAAGGCGGGTGTATATCGTATTCCTTGTAGCTGCGGCATGGCATATATTGGTCAAACTATCAGGACCGTGGAGGTCCGATGTACTGAGCATAAACGGCACACACGATTACAGCAGCCAAATAGATCTGCTATTGCCGAACATTGCTTGGATACTGGTCACCCCATGTTATATAATAACACCGAGATATTGGCATGCACGTCCAGCTATTGGGACAGTGTTATTAGGGAGGCAGTTGAGATTAAATTAGCGAGCAACCTCGTTAACAGGGATGGAGGTTTCTGTTTAAACTCTGTTTGGAATCCGGCTCTCTCCCTTGTCAGAAAACAGAGGCACAGAGTCAATGCTACCTCACTCAATGCTCTCACTATCGATAGCTCTGACTTTGGTCATCTTTGGTGGCACTAGTGTTCAGTGTGTGTGTGTTATCTTTCCTGCTTCAGTCCGAGAACCGAGGTTTTAAATTTGCATGTACGCCGCCTGTCCGTTGCAGTTTGCCTTGAAAATGGCGGGGTGTTCTCCCGCCGAAATATCGGCGGTCGCTGAAAGTGTTATCTGGCTGAATTCCCGGAAGTTATTTCATATCGATGATGTTTCGACGAATGGTTCGCACGCTGACACTTGTTGATGGCCCAGCATCGAAATATGCAGCAATGTGGCGAAGGGTTGCACTTCTGTCACGTTTAACGATTCTCTTCAGTTATTGTTGGTCCCGTTCTTGCAGGATCTTTTTCCAGCCGCAGCGATGTTGGAGATTTGATGTTTTACCGGATTCCTGATATTCACGGTACATTCGTGAAATGGTCGTACGCGAAAATCCCCCCTTCATAGCTACCTCGGAGATGCTGTGTGCCATCACTCGTGCGCTGACTATAACACCACGTTCCAATTCACTTGATTCTTGACAACCTGCCACCGTCGCAGTAGTAACCGATCTAACAACGGCGCCAGACACTTGTCTACATCTACTGCGACATTTATACTCCGTAAGCCACCCAACGGTGTGTGGCGGAGGGCACTTTACGTGCCACTGTCATCACCTCCCTTTCCTGTTCCAGTCGCGTATGGTTCGCGGGAAGAAGACTGCCGGAAAGCCTCCGTGCGCGCTCGAATCTCTCTAATTTTACATTCGTGATCTCCTCGGGAGGTATAAGTAGGGGGAAGCAATATATTCGATACCTCATCCAGAAACGCACCCTCTCGAAACCTGGCGAGCAAGCTACACCGCGATGCAGAGCGCCTCTCTTGCAGAGTCTGCCACTTGAGTTTGTTAAACATCTCCGTAACGCTATCACGGTTACCAAGTAACCCTGTGACGAAACGCGCCGCTCTTCTTTGGATCTTCTCTATCTCCTCCGTCAACCCGATCTGGTGCGGATCGCACACTGATGAGCAATACTCAAGTATAGGTCGAACGAGTGTTTTGTAAGCCACCTCCTTTGTTGATGGACTACATTTTCTAAGGACTCTCCCAATGAATCTCAACCTGGTACCCGCCTTACCAACAATTAATTTTATATGATCATTCCACTTCAAATCGTTCCGCACGCATACTCCCAGATATTTTACAGAAGTAACTGCTACCAGTGTTTGTTCCGCTATCATATAATCCTACAATAAAGGATCCTTCTTTCTATGTATTCTCAATACATTACATTTGTCTATGTTAAGGGTCAGTTGCCACTCCCTGCACCAAGTGCCTATCCGCTGCAGATCTTCCTGCATTTCGCTACAATTTTCTAATGCTGCAACTTCTCTGTATACTACAGCATCAAGCGCGAAAAGCCGCATGGAACTTCCGATACTATCTACTAGGTCATTTATATATATTGTGAAAAGCAAATGGTCCCATAATACTCCCCTGTGGCACGCCAGAGGTTACCTTAACGTCTGTAGACATCTCTCCATTAAGAACAACATGCTGTGTTCTGTTTGCTAAAAACTCTTCAGTCCAGCCACACAGCTGATATTCCGTAGGCTCTTACTTTGTTTATCAGGCGACAGTGCGGAACTGTATCGAACGCCTTCCGGAAGTCAAGAAAAATAGCATCTACCTGGGAGCCTGTATCTAATATTTTCTGGGTCTCGTGAACAAATAAAGCGAGTTGGGTCTCACACGATCGCTGTTCCCGGAATCCACGTTCATTCCTACAGAGTAGATTCTGGGTTTCCGGAAATGACATGATAAGCGAGCACAAAACATGTTCTAAAATTCTACAACAGATCGACATCAGAGACATAGGTCTATAGTTTTGCGCATCTGCTCGACGACCCTTCTTGAAGACTGGGACTACCTGTGCTCTTTTCCAATCATTTGGAACCTTCCGCTCCTCTAGAGACTTGCGGTACACGGCTGTTAGAAGGGGGGCAACTTCTTTCGCGTACTCTTTGTAGAATCGAATTCGTATCCCGTCAGGTCCAGAGGACTTGCCTGTGTTGAGTGATTCCAGTTGCTTTTCTATTCCTTGGACACTTATTTCGATGTCAGCCATTTTTTTCGTTTGTGCGAGGATTTAGAGAAGGAACTGCTGTGCGGTCTTCCTCTTTGAAACAGCTTTGGAAAAATGTGTTTAGTATTTCAGCTTTACGCATGTTATCCTCTGTTTCAATGCCATCATCATCCCGGAGTGTCTGGATATGCTGTTTCGAGCCACTTACTAATTTAACGTAAGACCAGAACTTCCTAGGATTTTCTGTCAAGTCGGTACATAGAATTTTACTTTCGAATTCACTGAACGCTTCACGCATAGCCCTCCTTACGCTAACTTTGACATCGTGTAGCTTCTGTTTGTCTGAGAGGTTTTGGCTGCGTTTAAACTTGGAGTGAAGCTCTCTTTGCTTTCGCAGTAGTTTCCTAACTCTGTTGTTGAACCACGGTGGTTTTTTCCCGTCCCTCACAGTTTTACTCGGCACGTACCTGTCTAAAACGCATTTTACGATTGCCTTAAACTTTTTCCATAAACTCTCAACATTGTCAGTGTCGGAACAGAAATTTTCGTTTTGATCTGTTAGGTAGTCTGAAATCTGCCTTCTACTACTCTTGCTAAACAGATAAATCCTCCTCCCTTTTTTTATATTCCTATTTACTACCATATTCAGGGATCCAGAATGAGATTTTCACTCTGCAGCGGAGTGTGCGCTGATATGAAACTTCCTGGCAGATTAACACTGTGTGCCCGACCGAGTTCGAGTCTCGGTCGGGCACACAGTTTTAATCCGCCAGGAAGTTTCATATTCAGGGATGCTGCAAACGGCCTTATGATCACTGATTCCCTGTTCTGCGCTTACAGAGTCGAAAAGTTCGGGTCTGTTTGTTATCAGTAGGTCCAAGATGTTATCTCCACGAGTCGGTTCTCTGTTTAATTGCTCGAGGTCCCAGCTAGATATGGCAACCATAGGCCCGTATCTTCGCTATTATGACTGCCCATTCGGCTCTCTTCCGCTTACGTTCTTTCCTAACTGCGTCACGTCGCCGACCACAGTGGCGTATTCTGCCCGTTTGCATTTCTCTGTATTTGAATGCGCATGCATATACCAGTTTCTTTGGCGCTTCAGTGTATACACACGTAGAAGGGAAAAGACACTTGCTGAATATAGTGAAATTTTCCGAAAAATATGGAGTAACAACTACTTTTGTGGCAACAAGTTCCACATAATTGTGTTCTAAGTAAAAAGTAATTATATTAAATCAATTTTTTACTTCATATCTATAACCTCCCCCGTTTCAGAGTGTACCGACGACGTCCCAGCTAGATATGGCAACCGACACACGGACCGTGCTGTCGAACGTTAACGTTGAGCGTGCCAAGTTCAACGTGCTGCTGAACGCCTAGGAACGATGCGACTTGTGCATACGGTACGTGGGCCCCAACGTGGTATACATGATCGCAACGCACTCCAGCAGCAGTTGAGGGATGTTTCTAGTTCGTAAATCACACTGTTTACTCAACGGGCGCGCGTAAAATTCCCACGTTAGCTCTATTAAAACGCACATTTCCTCCATCGTCCACGAAAAGGAAAGTACCACGTCCAATTAATAGGGACACAGGCTTATAAAAGTTCCATTACAAACAGTGCGGTACAAATTTGGAATACTTCTCCGCATAAGATAAACATTATTTCATCATTCCCACATTTTAGTAAAACCCCAAGGTCAGTCTTACTTGATCAGTGTTCCTGCCCTGTAGTAGAATCTTTGCAACATGTGAATTACGAAGCGTAAAGGAAACAGGAGCAAAATATCTTTATACAAGTAGCGCAAGCCGTCCTGTATATTAAGCCAATCGAACAAAGTCATCCCTCAAAAAAAAGGTAACTTATATTTACATAACATCAAATATTATAGCATATATTTATCGAATGTTAGGAAAAAAAGCTTGGCAGTGTTTAGACGCGAACCACTGCCCCATCAAAGATCCATCACTGAACACAGACGATACTCATTACGCTTTTTTTTTTTCATTTTGTTCGTTGTTGATCGTTGTGTTTGTTCGTTGCGGACGTCACATGACATCCCGTTAAGTTCGTTTGTTGATCGTTTCACTCAGTTTTTTTATTACAGAGACCAACCAGCTCTCTAACCGAACACGCTGAGCTACCGTTCCGGCTATCAATAACTGGTGATTAGAGAGAATAGTAAAACATGGAACCAACAACAGACTGCGTGCGTTTAATCATATTGTGTTACTGCTTACTGAAAATGTTAATCGTAGATAATTATGTTACTAATTGAAAATTAATTATAACAAATTGTACCTAGAACAATGCGTTTTGAGTGGATCTTCAGTGTGTCGCTGCCTTCAAATAGCCTACTCTCATAATACGCAAGTTACAATAATTCTTTTGCCACGAATATGATGTTTCTCATTATTTTACTGGAACGAATCACACAACTAACAACGGTTCTTCCAGTGATTCTCAATTTGCTGGTACTCACAAGGAAACCTCCCCATCGCACCCCCCTCCTCCCCCTCAGATTTAGTTATAAGTTGCCACAGTGGGTAGGCCTTGAAGAACTGAACACAGATCAATCGAGAAAACAGGAAGAAGTTGTGTGGAACTATGAAAAAATAAGCAAAATATACAAACTGAGTAGTCCATGCACAAGATAGGCAACATCAAGGATAATCACAACTCAGGAGCGCCGTGGTCCCGTGGTTAGCGGGAGCAGCTATGGAATGAGAGGTCCTCGGTTCAAGTCTACCTTCGAGCAAAATGTTTAATTTTTTATTTTCAGACAATTATCAAAGTTCAGGCACTCACACACAATCAACTTCGCTGTCCAAAATTCCAGGACATGTTCGGATTTCCTTGGACATATGCAGGATTTGACGGTCTACAAACGGAAAAATTTGAAAACGTTAAACACATATGTTTTGACAGAGCACAGGGAAAAGTGTGCGACTTGAGACTTTTGGATTCATTTGTTGCAGTTTATGTGACAAACTCTTATGTTTTCATCACTTTTTTCGGAGTAATTATCACATCCACAAGAAAACCTAAATCGGGCAACGTACAAGAATCTTTTTACCCCTTCGCCAAGTGTACAAGTTAGGTGGGTCGACAACATATTCCTGTCATGTGACGCATATTCCGTCACCAGTGTCGTATAGAATATATCAGACGTGTTTTTCTGTGGAGGAATCGGTTGACCTATGACCTTGCGATCAAATGTTTTCGGTTCCCATTGGAGAGGCACGTCCTTTCGTCTACTAATCGCACGGTTTTGCGGTGCGGTCGCAAAACACAGACACTAAACTTATTACCGTGAACAGAGACGTCAATGAACGAACGGACAGATCATAACTTTGCGAAAATAAAGAAAAATTTTTCGCTCGAGAGGAGACTTAAACCAAGGACCTCTCGTTCCGCAGCTGCTCACGCTAACCACGGGACCACGGCGCTCCTGAGCTCAGATTATCCATGATGTTGACTATCTTCGCGTGGACTACTCAGTTTGTATATTTTGCTTATTCTTTTATAGTTACACACAACTTCTTCCTGTTTTCTCGATTGATCTGTGTTCAGTTTTACAAGGCCTATCCACTGTGCCAACTTAAACTAAATCTGAGGGGGGTGCGATGGGGAGGTTCCCTTGTCAGAAATGGCATACATACGTATAGGCTTGAAATGAATGCCAGTATGGCGCCTCAGAACTCTGTACTGAAGAGAGACGCCGTGCGTGTGACGTAGGTGGCGTTGTGCCATCTCATTGGTCAACGCTGAGACGCACGATCAGAATATCTGACATGCTAGATATTGCTCTGCACGTTCGGAAAGACTCCCGAGCGTGCTATCCCACGCTATGACGTCAGAAACTCGGCACGCTCAACGTTCGGATGCACGGTCCTTGTGCCGACGGCCTTAGGCCCGTATCTTCGCTATTATGACTGCCCATTCGCCTCTCTTCCGCTTACATTCTTTCCTTGCTGCGTCACGCGCCCGCCAACACCGGCAGGTGGCGTTCAATCTCGCCGTGGGTCATAATGTTTAGGCTTCGTCGCCGCTTGCTGCTCGTAACAACCTGGCACGTCGGCAGGCGCTTGCAGCTGACGCTGTGAAGGCGTGACGAACAAGTGCGCGAGACACCTGTTGCACGAGCTTCCCTTTGAGCAGCGCCGACGTGACTCCACCGCTCCCTGCGGTCAGCCAGGCGTCTCTGTGCTCAGTCACGTACGATGTAGCGAGGCGTCACAGTCTACAGTTACATCTGTTCTCAGCAAACCACTGTCAAGCGGTGCCGAAGCGTCCATTACGGCTCCCAAACTGAATTTAATCCGATCTGATCACGTTCCCTCATAAATGTTTTCAAATATCTTACGTTTGAACTTCGTATATGCTCCCAAAACGTTCACAGGATTTCATATTAACAGAATGTTCCGTCGGTTCTTGGTAGAACAACATTATAATAAAATAAAAGCACCAATTTGCTTTTGAAAAAGAGAAATTTCTTAACATCGATTATAGATTTAAGTGTCAGGAAGTCGTTTCTGAAAGTATTTGTATGGAGTGTAGCCATGTATGGAAGTGAAACATGGACGATAAATAGTTTGGACAAGAAGAGAACAGAAGCTTTCGAAATGTGGTGCTACAGAAGAATGCTGAAGATTAGGCGGGTAGATCTCATAACTAATGAGGAGGTATTGAATAGAATTGGGGAGAACAGGAGTTTGTGGCACAACTTGACAAGAAGAAGGGACCGGTTGGTAGGACATGTTCTGAGGCATCAAGGGATCATCAATTTAGCATTGGAGGGCAGCGTGGAGGGTAAAAATCGTCGAGGGAGACCAAGAGATGAATACACTAAGCATATTCAGAAGGATGTAGGCTGCAGTAGGTACTGGGAGATGAAGAAGCTTCCACAGGATAGAGTAGCATGGAGAGCTGCATCAAACCAGTCTCAGGACTGAAGACCACAACAACAACAACAACATTGTAAACCGGTTTTCGGCTTACAAGGCAATCTTCAGACATTTACTGAGTATTATCACCAAAGAAGTTAAATGTTAGCAGACAACATTTGAAGAGAAGTAACACATCTAGACTGATGTAGAAACAGAGTAACATCTTTGCAATGAAAAAGTAAAAACTGAACTGTACATGAATAACAATGGAGTAGATACGAAAACCTTTAGCACAAAATAGGAATAGCACGCCTACATAACAGTTTCTATTAATAAACAAAACTAATAAAATAAAATTAGTACTAGACAAGGCTTCATCAGGAGGTATGAAACATGGAGAGTGATACACAACCAATTAAAAGAAGAGACAGTTATCAATGTAAATACAGAATAAGGAAATTAAGCAATATCAATAAGATAAACAGAGATAGATAAATGCAGGAAAATGGAGGCCTTTGAGGGAACTGACAGTCTAAGAGTGTGGTGGTACTGCATTTTAACATTAATATTATAATCAAAGCAGTGGCTGTGTAACAGTTTTCATTAAACAAATGAGCAAAGTAAAATATGAACAGTATTTGAGACAACTACAAGGGGTGTTAAACATGGACAGTAATATAAGTACCAGTTAAAAGAAAGCCTTAAATATTGAAACTACAGTCTATGTGGAATACAAAGACAACTTCAACAAAACAAAACGATGAATACAGGAAAATGGGAATATGTAGGAAGAGAGAGTGTTGGAAGTAATGAACAACAAAGATGGTTATATGAAGTTTAGGAGAGGGGAAGTGTTGAGCTGTGTCTGGTCATTTAGGATGAGATCTGGACTGAGAGCAAGATGTTTGTTAATTTCCAGGGCTTCCAGCAGGTTGAGTTTATGGCCTTTGTTTGCTAAGTGAAGTACACGGGACACTGCCTGGTAGTTATGACCCTCACTCAGTACATGCTCAGCAAATGCAGAGTCTGAATTCTGCAACCTCAGGATTTGTCGACCTGGAAAAGGCGCTCGTCAACGCAAAACGATGCAAGATGTTCGACATTCTGAGAAAAATAGGGGAAATGTATAGGGAGAGATGGGGAATATACTATATGTACAAGAGCCAAGAGGGAATCTACATCTACATCTACATCCATACTCCGCAAGCCACCTGACGGTGTGTGGTGGAGGGTATCTTGAGTACCTCTATCGGTTCTCCCTTCTATTCCAGTCTCGTATTGTTCGTGGAAAGAAGGATTGTCGGTATGCCTCTGTGTGGGCTCTAATCTCTCTGATTTTATCCTCATGGTCTCTTCGCGAGATATACGTAGGAGGGAGCAATATACTGCTGGACTCTTCGGTGAAGGTATGTTCTCGAAACTTTGACAAAAGCCCTTACCGAGCTACTGAGCGTCTCTCCTGCAGAGTCTTCCACTGGAGTTTGTCTATCATCTCCGTAACGCTTTCGCGATTACTGAATGATCCTGTAACGAAGCGCGCTGCTCTCCGTTGCATCTTCTCTATCTCTTCTATCAACCCTATCTGGTACGGATCCCACACTGCTGAGCAGTATTCAAGCAGTGGGCGAACGAGCGTACTGTAACCTACTTCCTTTGTTTTCGGACTGCATTTCCTTAGGATTCCTCCAATGAATCTCAGTCTGGCATCTGCTTTACCGACGATCAACATTATATGATCATTCCATTTCAAATCACTCCTAATGCGTACTCCCAGATAAGTGCTGCCCAGAACAAAGTGCTCGGATTAAAAAGGGTGTAAGACAGGGATGTAGGCTTTCATCCCTACTGTTCAGTCTGTACATCGAAGAAACAATGATGGAAATAAAAGAAAGAGTCAGGAGTGGAACTAAAATTCAAGATGAACGGATATCATTAATCCGATTTGCTGATGACATTGCTATCCTGAGCGAAAGTGATCTGCTGAATGAAATGGACAGTCTAAAGAGTGCAGAATATGGATTGAGAGTAAATCGGAGAAAGTCGATACTAATGAGAAGTAGCAGAAATAACAACAGCGAGGACATCAGTATTTATGGTCACGAAGTAGATGAAGTAGAGGAACTGTATTACCTAGACAGCAAAATGCGGAATGGAGCGAGGAGGACATCAAAATCAGACTAGCACTGGCAAAAAAGGGGATTCCTGGCCAAGAGTTGTCTACTAGTGTCAAACAAAGGCCTTAATTAGAGGAAGAAGGATGTACGTACGGAGGACAGCATTCTATGACTGTGCAAAACCGGAACAGAAGAGAATAGCGGCATTTGAGATGTGGTGTTACAGACGAATGTTGAAAGTTAGGTGGACTGATAAAGAAAGGAATGAGTAGGTTCTGCACAGAATCGGAGAGGAAAGGAATTTGTGAAAAACACTGACAAGGAGAAGGGACAGGACGATAGGACATCTGTTAAGACGTCTGGGACTGACTTCCATGGTACCAGAGGGAGCTGTAGAGGGCAAAACCTGTAGAGGAAGATAAAGATTGAAATACAACCAGCAAATAATTGAGGACTTAGATTGGAAGTGCTATTTTCAGACGAAGAGGTTGGCACAGAAGACGTATTCATGGTATCAGAAGAATGATAAGACTGATGACTCTCTCTCTCTCTTTCTCTCTCTCTCTCATGTTTTTACGGATGAGGCTTCATTCCGACTTGATCAAATTGTAAATTTTCACAATCAACGTGTGTGGGCTGACGAGAATCCTCACGCAATTGTGCAATCACCTCATCGACACAGATTTTCTGTGAACGTTTGGGCAGGCATTGTTGTCTCGATTGGGCCCCATGTTCTTCCACCTACACTCAATGGAGCACGTTATCATGATTTCATACGGGATACGCTACCTGTGCTGCTAGAACATGTGCCTTTACAAGTACGACACAACATGTGGTTCATGCACGATGGAGCTCCTGCACATTTCAGTCGAAGTGTTCGTACACTTCTCAACAACAGATTCGGTGACCAATGGATTGGTAGAGGCGGACCAATTCCTTGGCCTCCACGCTCCCCTGACCTCAACCCTCTTGACTTTCATTTATGGGGGCATTTGAAAGCTCTTGTCTACGCAACCCCGGTACCAAATGTAGAGACTCTTCGTGCTCGTCTTGTGGGCGGCTGTGATACAATACGCCATTCTGCAGGGCTGCATCAGGACATCAGGGATTCCATGCGACGGAGGGTGGATGCAGGTATCCTCGCTAACGGAGGACATTTTGAACATTTCCTGTAACAGAGTGTTTGAAGTCACGCTGGTTCGTTCTGTTGCTGTGTGTTTCCATTCCATGATTAATGTGATTTGAAGAGAAGTAATAAAATGAGCTGTAACATGGAAAGTAAGCGTTTCGGGACACATGTCCACATGACATTTTTTTCTTTGTGTGTGAGGAATGTTTCCTGAAAGTTTGGCCGTACCTTTTTGTAACACCCTGTATATATATAAAGTGTTCATTTGTTCATTTAAAACATAAGGAACAAGCAGACATTCATAATGCATGGAAAATAAATGTGGATGCATCATTCGATGTTGTTTCATACTGATAATAAATAGCCTACGTACTCGTGTTTTCATCGTTCGTCAGATTAAAATTAGGGAGCCTTACTTATTTCAAACGTTGGTAGTTCCGTTGCGTGTCTTTAGGTTTTATTGTCAATAGTATTGGACGTGTTAGTGGTGAAACCTGGAACATGATTTTTGCAGTTAAACGTACTAAGTAGTGGCACTGATTAACTGATTAGTGAAGCAAATTTTGGTGTGAACTTTCACGTGTCGCCGCCAATTTGACGTGTTATTATATTGTCGAAAGGAAAACTGTAAGTTGTCTAATATTTAAATCATTATCTTGTAACGAGAGGTACTGATGACTACCTCAAACCGCCATGGACGTGTTTATTTCATCACACAGCCCACCGAATTTTTTAACCCTGCAGTCTTCTCTCATCTTTCTTTGGAAGAAAGAACTCCTGGTGAAATAACGAAACCCGACGCCAAGTCTGTCTATTAAAAAATCTTACGGAAAATTTGAAAGACGTTTCCAAAAACAATGGTGCATTTCAAATCCGTGGTTAAGTGGTAGCGTTGTAAGGAACAAACTATTTTGTTTTTACTGTGTACTGTGTGGAATGAGTGATGGCGGTTTTGAATGGTGTACGTGGGGGAGTAGGCGAAGGCAGTTGTAAAAATTTCCCTTCGAAAGCCAAAAGGCATGAATGTTCCATTTCATGTATCGCAGCTGCTGTTAAACACAATCAGCTAGGTACAGTAAGAAGTGACCATGATCTTTCAGAAGCAACACGCGTTGAATCTTTGAAACATGACGAGAAGGCTGATCGAAACAAAAATATAACGAAGAGACTTATTTCGACTACCTGCTTTTTAGCGTGGCAAGAGTTAGCTTTTCGAGGTCGTGAGAAACCTGAGGTGTCAGTAAATAAAGGAAATTTTCCATAACTCTTGGATTTCTTAGCAGAAGTAAACCGTATTAGCATCCGATGGAGTATTTAAAGGCGCTTCCTCTGACAAACAAAATGAATTAATAGTTTGTATCACGGATGTTGTTAAGGAACAAAATTTCAAGTGAAGTTAAAAATAGTCCTTTTATATTAGCACAAGTCGACGGAACAACGGATGTCTCAACTAGAAGTCAAGCTGCTATTTTTCGTTTTGCAAATAACGAATAAGGAGAAACACAGGGCAGGTTTGTAGGATTTTAGGACAGTTGTTGCAAGTGCTAACACAAGCTAAGCAGTTACAACAATGATAAAAACAAATTAGTGTCGTAAACATACGACGGCTGCAGTGTAATGGCGGGAAAAATTATGGTGTCCGTTCTATAGTGAAAGAAGCATATCCTCATGCTGTCTTTATCCACTGCTACGCACATCAGTTGAACCTAGTACTCCTCTATGCTTGCAAAAAAAATTGTGCAAGTAAAACTTTTTGTGGCAAATCTATCAAGATTTCACAACATTTTTTGGACGTTTCAGTAAAAGAAGTAAACTACTGAGGGAAACGCGATTTAAACCACCAAGCTCGTGAAACAAGACGGAATTTTCAGTCATGCGGTGTACAAACCTTTATTCTTCACTATGCATACCTGAAAGCAGCATTTAATGATGTGATAAACTTTGAAGGCTGGGATGATAATTCTGTACATCAAGCAGTTGGCCTAAACAGTATGCTGGATAATCAAAGTTTTCTTTCTCTATTGCAGCTGTACAGATCGATTTTCCATCATACAAGTATATTGTATGACATCTTGCTAAATAAAGCTGTGGACTTAAGACGCTGTAAGCTCGAAATTGAAAACTGCATTAAGACCGTTGAAAGACTAATATGTGAGGAAATTATTGTGAAATGCATAGTGGAAGTTAAGAGCCTTACAAATTCTGGCCGGCCAGTGTGGCCGAGCGGTTCTAGGCGCTTCAGTCTGGAACCGCGCGACCGCTACGGTAGCAGGTTCGAATCCTGCCTCGGGCATGGATGTGTGTCATGTCCTTAGGTTGGTTAGGTTTAAGTAGTTCTAAGTTCTAGGGGACTGATGACCTCACATGCTAAGTCCCATAGTGCTCAGAGCCATTTGAACTATTTGAACAAATTCGGCAGGAGTATCTGCAATTAATTTTAACGAAACAGAACCAAGTATTCAGAAGTCGAGAAGGCTAGCATTCGAAACCAGTAACACACTAGTAGTACACATAAACTAAATTCCAGAGCTTTTATGAAACATATTTTACAGAAATTGTAAATGAAGAAAAATTTTCAGGTTGTAATAGGCCAAACAATTTCCCTATACTATATAAAGTTGAAAAACTGCTTAAAATATATTTTTCTTTCCCAGTGAAAAACTGAAAACGGAATCTACGTTTATTTACAGAAGTGAGAATAAAGGTCTACAGCGTCAGGACCTCCTTAAATCCATTATTAACAATGGATTAAAAAATATCTTCTCTGAACGTGTGAAATTACTGTAGTTGATTCTTGCAATTCAAGCAATGAGCGCGTCTTGGAGAAGGCTGAGTACATTAAAATGCCTTAAATCTACCTTCGCAACGCAATGACAATTGACAGACTGTCAAACATGGCGATTTTAGCTACAGAGAAGGGATCTTTGAAACATTCAACCAAGTGGCAGGACTTCATATCTCGTGTTACCGATGTTTGCGCTCAGAAAAAGGACACGAGGAGAGAACTAATTTATAAAAAGATGTAACGGTAATTTACTACTTGTTACATTTTTATTAATTTGTGGCTGTTTAATAATTTTTTGCATTTATTTACAACGATTTCTGCAGTAGTTTCAATGATAGTAGAAATATGTAACTAAGTAACTTTAGAAGTGCTCTACCATCTGAGCTGTAGCTCAGATGGTAGAGCACGCGAAAGGCAAAGGGTCCCGAGTTCGAGTCTCGGTCCGGCACACACTTTTAATCTACCAAGAAGTTTCATATCAGCGCACACTCGGCTGCAGAGTGAAAATCTAATTCTGGAAACATCCCCCAGGCTGTGGCTAAGCCATGTCTCCGCAATATCCTTTCTTTCAGGAGTGCTAGTTCTGCAAGGTACGCAGGAGAGCTTCTGTAAAGTTTGGAAGGTAGGAGACGAGATACTGGCAGAAGTAAAGCTATGAGGACGGGTCGTGAGTCGTGCTTGGGTAGCTCCGATCGTAGAGCACTTGCCCGCGAAAGGCAAAGGTCCCGAGTTCGAGTCTCTCGGTCCGGCATACAGTGTTAATCTACCACGAAGTTTAAACTTTTGCAGTGTTTCTATTTTACAACTTTTTTAAAAGATTTTTTCTGTTTTCTAAATTCGTAATTCTCAGCCTACCCTGCAAAAAAAAAAAAAAATGCCACACTTCGTCACTGCTGTGAAGTGCATGGCTCAGGGCACTTCCCACAGTGGGACATACTACAGTTTCTTCCAATTTCATTTGCATATAGAGCTCGGGAAAAGCAACTGTTCAGGCCTGGTGAGAGTGGAACCGACAGCTGATCCCCCCTGTTACACAAAACAGACGAGAACACTGTTGCAGCAGCAACGAAAAATAGCATGTCAAATTTGAAATGACGCAAAACCCCTAATATTGCCGAACTTTTACAGAATCTTGAAATTTAACACGAACTTCAATGTGAGATGCTTTTAATAGCTTCGAAAATGAAATTCTCTCTGGACAACTGGCAGAAAACCAGAAGAAATTCTGGTCGTGTATGAAGTACAGCAGCGGCAAAACGCAATCAATACATTACTGTGTGATGAGAAATGGTGATCTTACTGATAAGAATGACATTACAGCAGAATTACTAAACAGTTCAGAGAAAACTTACGTCTCATTTCAAATAACAGCCCCATTCACACAATTGTAGTTGGTGACTTCAACCTACCCTCGAAATTTCGGCGAGAATACATGTTTGAACTAGGTGGTAGGCGTAAAACGTCGTCCATGATCGTACTGAATGCTTTCTCAGAAAATTAATTTGAACAACTTGTTGAGGAGCCCTCTCGAATTGTAACTGGTTGCGAAAACATACTTCACATCTTAGAAAAAGATAATCATGAACAAATACGGAACACCATGAGGATACAGAGATTCGTGACGAGAAGGTTTTTGCATCTACACTGAAAACCGTAACATCCAAACACATCAAAAATGAAAGCAAAATACAAATCCAGAATGAGATTTTCACTCTGCAGCGGAGTGTCCGCTGATATGAAACCTCCTGGCAGATTAAAACTGTGTGCCCGACCGAGACTCGAACTCGGGACCTTTGCCTTTCTGCAGGGAAGTGCTCTAGCAACTGAGCTCCCCAAGCACGGTTCACGCCCCGTCCTCACAGCTTTACTTCTGCCAGTACCTCGTCTCCTACCTTCCAAACATCACACAGAAGCTCTCCTGTGAACCTTGTAGAACTAGCACTCCTGAAAGAAAGGATATTGCGGAGACATGGCTTAGTCACAGTGTGGGGGATGTTTCCAGAATGAGATATTCACTCTGCAGCGGAGTGTGCGTTGATATGAAATTTCGTGGCTGATTAAAACTGCATTCCAGACCGAGACTGGAACTCGGGACCTTTGCCTTTCGCAGGCAAGTGCTCTACCAACTGAGCTACCCAAGCACGACTCACGACCCGTCCTCACAGCTTCAGTTCTGCCAGTACCTCGTCTCCACCTTCCAAACTTCACAGAATCACAGAGCACTTGCCCGCGAAAGGCAAAGGTCCCGAGTTCGAGTCTGAGTCCGGCACACAGTTTTGATCTGCCAGGAAGTTTCACAATACATATATTTAAAAAATCAGATAAAAGAGCGCTTGACACATTCCTAAGAGACAGTCTCCACTCCTTCCAAACCTACTGTTAAGCATAGACCAAATGTGGTTTAAAGTAAAAGAAACAGTGCCGACCGCAGTTGAGACACACGGAAGCGCCGAAAAATTAATATAGTAATGAATATTCAAGTACAGAGACATGTACACAGGCAGAATACGGCGTTCTGGTCGGCAACGTCTGTATAAGATAGCAACTTTCTGGGGCAGTTGTTACATCAGTTACTGTTGCTACATTGGCGGTCTATCAAGATTTAAGCGAGTCTGAATGTGGTGTTATAGTCGGCTGACGGGCGATGGGACACAGAATCTCCCAGGTAGTGATGAAGTGGGGATTTTCCCGTACCACCATTTCACGAGTGTACCTTGAATATTGAATATCAGGAATCGGGTAAAACTTCAAATCTCCGACATCGCTGCGGCCGAAAAAAGATCCTGCAAGAACGGCACCAACGACGTCTGGAGAGGATCTTTCAACGTGACAGAAGTGAAACCATCCTGCAAATTTGTGCAGATTTCAATGCTGGAGCATCTACAAGTGTCAGCGAGCGAACCATTCAACGGAACATCATCGATATGGGCTTTCGCAGCCGAAGGTCCACTCGTGTACCGTTGATGACTGGGAGACACAAATCTTTGCGCCCCGCCTGGGCCCGTCAACACTGAAAGGTGGCTACACTGAGCCACAGCGCCAGAGATCGCGCCAGAGAGTTTTGTTCCGCCGCCTCCTCTGGCAGTGATTATTGAGAGGTAGCGGCAGGCAGTTCTTGCCGAGAAGTTGTGGTGGACACTGTTTGTCGTGAAGTCGGAGTGGAGATGTGGTAGTAGTGAGTGTTTGTTCCATGTTTTATGCAGTTGTTTGATGGGAGAGATAGCAGATTTTGTTCTAATGGAGAGATTGTAATGATCAGAGTGCTTTTCGTCAATATATATGAAGGTAACAAATTCCCTGTTTTTTTTCTTTTTATTATTTCTGTGTCTCAAATAATGCATCATTACAGGTTCAGTCAACAAAGCATCTGGCTTGTGTTCTTGTATTAGAGTGTAATTCTGATTTTCTTGAGCAATTATAGTATTTCTAATTTTTTTAATTACTTCAATATAAATGGTACTTGAAATTTCTTGTCTTATTGGAGAAGAACCGTGCCAGATGTGTACGTTGAGTCACACTTCCACACACAGAACAGTTACTCTTGTGCTTGTTGTGGCGTTGGTTTTATAGTTGCTGGGGACTTAATTAATTAACTGTGTTAACGAAAATTTACATTTCGTTCTTTGTTGTTGTTCCATGCAGTCAGATTGCGTACAATTACTAGTCAGGGCCAGCCGTTTACGAGACTTGCGTAATCGGACATACAGCTACTAAAAATATTTGCATTTTTATTTATTTAAATTAAGCCCCCATGCAACACCGACATTGGACTGTTGATGCCTGGAAAGCATTGCCTGGTCGCACGAGTCTCGTTTCAAATTGTAACGAGCCAATGGACGTATACGGATATGGAGGCAGCCTCATGAATCCATGGAACCCACATGACAGCAGGGGACTGTTCGAGCTGGTGGAGGCTCTGTAATGGTGTGGGGCGTGTGCAGTTGGAGTGATGTGGGGCCCCTGATAAGTCTAGATGCCACTCTGATTGGTGACACGTACGTAAGCATCCATTCATGTCCATCACGCATTCCGACGGATTTGGGCAAATCCAGCAGGACAATGCGACACCCCATACGTCCAGAATTGCCCTAGAGTGGCTTCGTGAAGACTCTTTTGAGTTTAAACACTTCCGCTGGGCACCAAACTCCCCAGACACGAACATTATTGAGCATATCTGTAATACCTTGCAACGTGCTGTTGATAAGAGATCTCCACCCTCTCGTATTCTTACGGGTTTATGGACAGCGCTGCAGGATTCATGGTGTCAGTTCCCTCCAGCACTACTTCAGACGTTAGTCGATCCCCTGCCACGACGTGTTGCGGCTCTTTTGCGTGCTGGCGGGGGCGCTACACGATGTTAGGCAGGAGTACCAGTTTCTTTGGCCCTTCAGTATATACAGGGTTATTACAAATGATTGAAGCGATTTCACAGCTCTACAATAACTTTATTATTTGAGATATTTTCACAATGCTTTGCACACACATACAAAAACTCAAAAAGTATTTTTAGGCATTCACAAATGTTCGATATGTGCCCCTTTGGTGATTCGGCAGACATCAAGCCGATAGTCAAGTTCCTCTCACACTCGGCGCAGCATGTCCCCATCAATGAGTTCGAAAGCATTGTTGATGCGAGCTCGCAGTTCTGGCACGTTTCTCGGTAGAGGAGGTTTACACACTGAATCTTTCACATAACCCCACAGAAAGAAATCGCATGGGGTTAAGTCGGGAGAGCGTGGAGGCCATGACATGAATTGCTGATCATGATCTCCACCACGACCGATCCATCGGTTTGCCAATCTCCTGTTTAAGAAATGCCGAACATCATGATGGAAGTGCGGTGGAGCACCATCCTGTTGAAAGATGAAGTCGGCGCTGTCGGTCTCCAGTTGTGGCATGAGCCACGCGTGAAACTTGCCCGCACGCGTTCAACCGTTTCTTCGCTCAGTGCAGGCCGACCCGTTGATTTCCCGTTACAGAGGCATCCAGAAGCTTTAAACTGCGCGTACCATCGCCGAATGGAGTTAGCAGTTGGTGGATCTTTGTTGAACTTCGTCCTGAAGTGTCGTTGCACTGTTATGACTGACTGATGAGAGTGCATTTCGAGCACGACATACGCTTTCTCGGCTCCTGTCGCCATTTTGTCTCACTGCGCTCTCGAGCGCTCTGGCGGCAGAAACCTTAAGTGCGGCTTCAGTCGAACAAAACTTTATGAGTTTTTCTACGTATCTGTAGTGTGTCGTGACCATATGTCAATGAATGGAGCTACAGTGAATTTATGAAATCGCTTCAATCATTTGTAATAGCCCTGTATACCACGTAAATTAAGAGGACGGGGTACCGATCCCCCATGGTACACAAAACAGGTCAGAACACTGTTGCAGAAGCAACGAAAAAAGCATGCCGAAATTGATAGCGCGTATATTCCTCCAGATTACTTAACTTTTACAGACGCTCGAAATCTAGGGCGAAGTTCAATGCGAGATGCTTTTAATATTTTCCACGACGTGACTTTGTTTCGAAATCTGACAGAAAATCCAAAGAGAATGCGGTCGTATGTAAAGTATACCAGCGGCCAGGGGCGGATCCAGAATATGAATCAAGAAAAACTGCCAACATGAGTAACAGAAGTCGACAGGTGTAAATGGGGCAATTGTACCCCCCCCCCTCCCACCCTGGTGCGTGACCGACCTTTTTTTCCGACTGCTTTAGGGGCTGATTACGTCGGCCTATCTAGTATGTTTTACTTGCGGCACCTGAAAACTTATTTAAGAACATCAATGAATGAAAACCGCCTCCTTGGTCTTGCACTTATGCATATTCATTACCAGATTCCTGTAGACGTAGAAAAAGTAATTACAATATTTTCAAAAAGTGGTCGTAGAAGGAGATAAGAATTTAATATTTAGGAGCAGTATTGTGAATATATACATTTAATATTAAATTTCATTGTATTTATACTTTTGCATTTTTATTTTATTTCTTATTTTTTCACAAGAACAAAGAAAGAAATTTCTTATTGTTAATATTTATATTCATGAGGAAAAACAGTTTATTATGAGCATAAAATGACGTAATTAACAATATAAGATGATTTGCTGAACACAGTCAAATACCCTACTATAACTTTTCGCACTCGTATCGTCATTGCTGCGTATAAACACATGCGCGAATTCGATGGCAACATTCTGTCAAATGAAAGCAAATGGTCAACTAATTTCGAAGATTTAAGTATGGAAACAAATGAACATTATCATTTTTATAGATTATTTTACATTAGCAGACATACACAGAGTTTTTCAAGTGCACATGTCGTATTTGAAGAATATGTTTTAGGTAATACAGTAAGTTATTTCGTTAAACACACAGCGCGCGCGTATAGAGTATTAATGGTTTTATTTGGAATTAATTTTTTGGAAGACAGGTACAAAAAGATTCCCCCCCACCCGAGATCCAGGATCCGCCCCTGCCAGCGGAAAAGTGCAGAAAATACTTTTGTAAGTAGGCTGTTTAGGTTTTTATGTTGGTAACCTCACCTAGCGCTCTGTATGAAAATCACTGGCTGTGCTGTGTGCAGTCTGTGGCTGGTGGGCATTGTTGAAATAGTCGCTATTGTAGTGTTGAGCAGTTGGCTGTTAACAGCGCGTAGCGTTGCGCAGCTGGAGGTGAGCCGCCAGCAGTGGTGGATGTGGGGAGAGAGATGGCGGAGTTTTGAGAGCGAATGATCTGGACTTGTGTCCATCAGAGTAAATTTGTAAGACTGGATGTCATGAACTGCTATATTTGTATTATGACTATTGAACACTATTAAGGTAAATACATTGTTTGTTCTTTATCGCCGGCCGCGGTGGTCTAGCGGTTCTGGCGCTGCAGTCCGGAACCGCGAGACTGCTACGGTCGCAGGTTCGAATCCTGCCTTGGGCATGGGTGTGTATGATGTCCTTAGGTTAGTTAGGTTTAAGTAGTTCTAAGTTCTAGGGGACTTATGACCTAAGATGTTGAGTCCCATAGTGCTCAGAGCCATTTGAACCATTTTTTTGTTCTTTATCAGAATCTTTCACTTGATAACTATGCCTATCGGTAGTTGGTGCCTTCAGCAGTTAGAATCTTTTATTTAGCTGGCAGTATTGGAACTCGCTGTATTGCAGTGGTTCAAGTAATGAAGATTTTTGTGAGGTAAGTGATTCATGAAAGATATAGGTTATTGTTAGTCAAGGCCATTCTTTTGTAGGGATTATTGAAAGTCAGATTGCGTTGCGCTAAAAATATTGTGTGTCAGTTTAGTGTTGATCAGAATAAGTAAAGAGTGAAATGTCTGAGTACGTTCAGTTCTGCTCAGCTGTTTGAAAAACAAATAACGTAAGGGGTTTACCAGCACAGTAATTCAATAAATTTTTCTAAGGGGACGTTTCACTTTCACTGTGTGTGATAATATTGGTGATTTCACTAAAGCAGAGTTACTAGAAACAGAATTTTGTAATTCCTGCACCAAAGAAGACGAAGTAATTATCTGAGAATATGGATCAAGAAAAACTGCCAACATGCGGAACAGAAGTCGATAGGTGTAAAATACCAGGTTAATAAATGCAAAGCTTTCGGTCCTTACTGTACAGCAGCATGTCTACCTCAGAGTATGCTGATATAACAGCTCCTTTCATAGTAGTCACGTACAACCGCTAGCTCGTCGAAAGATCCGCACTGAAAGACTGGAAAGTTGCACAGGTCATAGCAATACCCAAGAAAGTAGACAGGAGCAATCCGGCAAACTACACCCATATCGCTAACGCCGACTTGCGGTAGGATTTTAGAACACACACTGTGCTCGAGCACTCTGAATTACCTAGCAGAAAATGACTTATAGACAAACAGTCCACATGAATTCGGAAAACGTGATTCTTGTGAAACGCAACTAGCTTTCTATCCCCACGAAGTAATAAGCGCTATCGAGAGGGGATTCCGTATTTCTAGATTTCTAGAAGGCGTTTCTCACAACCGACTTCTCAGCAAATTGATTGGCTATGGAACGTCATCCTAGTTGAGCCATTGGATTCGTGATTTCCTGTCAGAGGGGGCAGAGTCCGTAATAATTGACGGAGGGTCATCGAGTTGGACATAAGTAATATCTGTCGTTCCCCTTTGAAGTGTTATAGTCCATCTGCTCTTCCTGATCTACATAAACCACATAGTATGAGCAGCCCTCTTAGATTATTTGTAGTCGGTATAGTCCCTTACCGTCTCAAAGCCATCAGAGGATCAAAATGAATTCAAAAATGATTTAGACAATGTACCTCAAAAATGAGATCGACGGGAGGTGCAAAATGGCTAAGCAGGGATGACTAGAGGACAACTGCAAGGACGTAGAGGCATATATCACTAGGGGTAAGATAGATACTGCCTACAGGAAAATTAAAGAGACGTTTGGAGGAAAGAGAACCACCTGTATGAATATAAAGAGCTCAGATGGAAAACATGTCCTAAGCAAAAAAGGGTAGGCAGAAAGGTTGAAGGAGTATATAGTTTATACAAGGGCGATGTACTCGAGGGCAATATTATGGAAATGGAAGAGGGCGTGGATGAAGATGAAATGGGAGATATGATTCTGTGTGAAGAATTTGACAGAGCACTTAAAGACCTATGTCGAAATGAGGCCCCAGGAGAAGACATTCCATTAGAACTATTGATAGCCTTGGGAGAGCATCCCATGACCAAAATCTACCATCTGGTGAGCAAGATGTATGACACAGGCGAAATACCCTCAGACGTCAAGAAGAATATAATAATTCCAATCCCGAAGAAAGCAGGTTTGATAGGTGTGAAAATAACCAAACTATCAGTCTAATCAGTCATGGCTGCAAAATAGTAACACGAATTCTTTAAGACGAATGGAAAAACTGGTAGAAGCTAACCTTGGGGAAGATCAGTTTGGATTCCGCAGAAATGTTTGATTGAAACACACAAGGCAATACTGACCCTACTTACCTTAAAAGATGGATTAAGGAAAGGCAAACCTACGTTTCTGAGATTTGTAGACTTAGAGAAAGCTTTTGACAATGTTGACTAGAATATTCTCTTTCAAATTCTGATGGTGGCAGGGGTCAAATACAGCGAGTGAAAGGCTATTTATAATTTGTACAGAAACCAGATGGCAGTTATGAGTCGAGGGGTACGAAAGGGAAGCTGTGGTTGGGAAGGGAGTGAGACAGGGTTGTTGCCTATATTATTCAATCTGTATATTGACCAAGCAGTAAAGAAAACAAAAGAACAATTTGGATTAGAAATTAAAATCTATGGAGAAAAATAAAAACTTTGAGGTTCGCCGATGACATTGTAATCCTGTCAGAGACAGCAAAGGACTTGCAAAATTAGTTGAACGGAATGGACAGTGTCTTGAAAGAAGGCTATAAGATGAACATCAACAGGAGTAAAACTAGGATAATGGAATGTAGTCGGATTAAGTCGAGTGATGCTGAGGAAATTTGATTAAGGAAATGACACACTTAAAGCAGTAGATGAGTTTTGCTATTTGTGGAGCAAAATAGCTGATGATGGTCGAAGTAGGGAGGACATAAAACGTAGACTGGGTATGGCAAGGAAAGCGTTTCTGAAGAAGAGAAATTTGTTAACATCGAGTATAGAGTTAAGTATCAGGAAGTCGTTTCTGAAAATATTTGTGTGTAGTGTAGCCACATATGGAAGTGAAACATGGACGATAAATAGTTTAGACAAGAAGAGAATAGAAGCTTTCGAAATGTGGTGCTACAGAAGAATGCTGAAGATTTGTTTTTTAGATCACATAAGTAATGAGGAGGTACTGAATAGGATTGGGGAGAAGAGGAATTTGTAGCACAACTTGACTAGAAGAAATTTAGTTCTAGAGGGAAGCGTGGAGGGTAAAAATCATAGAGGGGGACCAAGAGCAGATTGAGAAGGATGTAGTTCTGCAGTAGGTACTGGGAGATGAAGAGGCTTGCACAGGATAGAGTAGCATGGAGAGCTGCATCAAACCCGTCTCTGGACTGTAGACTGCAGCAACAACATCTCTATGGTGCGGAAAATGGAAGTTGACTAAATTATGAAAAGTGTGAACTCAGTCACAGGATTACCAAAAGGAATCTGCTAAATTTCGGGTACATGATAAATCACGCAGATCTAAAGGCTATATATTCAACTACATATTTAAGAATCACCATTACGAATAAGTTGAAACGATCACATAGATAATGTTGTGGGGACAGCAAACCAAGGACTGCGATTGTTTTTTGGCAGAACAGTTAAAAATGTAACAAGTCTGCCAGAGAGATTGCTGGCATCACGCTTTTCCACTTTCAAAATGGCTCTGAGCACTATGGGACTTAACTTCTAAGGTCATCAGTCCCCTAGAACTAAGAACTACTTAAACCTAACTAACCTAAGGACACCACACACATCCATGCCCGAGGCAGGCTTCGGACCTGCTACCGTAGCGGTCGCGCGGTTCCAGACTGTAGCGCCTAGAACCGCTCGGCCACACCGGCCGGCCGCGACATTGGATTCTGAGATCTTTATTTTTCCTTGTCGCCAGTCACATCACATTTGATTTTAACTAACACTTTAAGTATTTTATTGGAGAAACAGAAAGGTCCTCTGAATGATTCTCCATTAGCGGAACTGTGATCATTCTCTACTGTACAATCGTCGTCGTTTGCATCTATTTTTTTAACTATATCACTGTCCTCTTCCTCCACCCACCACTTAACAATTTAATCAAATTTACGATCGTTAAAACTGACACGTTCCTGTGAACACATTTTATGCTCTGCTGAAGGAAATATGTACATACACTCCTGGAAATGGAAAAAAGAACACATTGACACCGGTGTGTCAGACCCACCATACTTGCTCCGGACACTGCGAGAGGGCTGTACAAGCGATGATCACACGCACGGCACAGCGGACACACCAGGAACCGCGGTGTTGGCCGTCGAATGGCGCTAGCTGCGCAGCATTTGTGCACCGCCGCCGTCAGTGTCAGCCAGTTTGCCGTGGCATACGGAGCTCCATCGCAGTCTTTAACACTGGTAGCATGCCGCGACAGCGTGGACGTGAACCGTATGTGCAGTTGACGGACTTTGAGCGAGGGCGTATAGTGGGCATGCGGGAGGCCGGGTGGACGTACCGCCGAATTGCTCAACACGTGGGGCGTCAGGTCTCCACAGTACATCGATGTTGTCGCCAGTGGTCGGCGGAAGGTGCACGTGCCCGTCGACCTGGGACCGGACCGCAGTGACGCACGGATGCACGCCAAGACCGTAGGATCCTACGCAGTGCCGTAGGGGACCGCACCGCCACTTCCCAGCAAATTAGGGACACTGTTGCTCCTGGGGTATCGGCGAGGACCATTCGCAACCATCTCCATGAAGCTGGGCTACGGTCCCGCACACCGTTAGGCCGTCTTCCGCTCACGCCCCAACATCGTGCAGCCCGCCTCCAGTGGTGTCGCGACAGGCGTGAATGGAGGGATGAATGGAGACGTGTCGTCTTCAGCGATGAGAGTCGCTTCTGCCTTGGTGCCAATGATGGTCGTATGCGTGTTTGGCGCCGTGCAGGTGAGCGCCACAATCGGGACTGCATACGACCGAGGCACACAGGGCCAACACCCGGCATCATGGTGTGGGGAGCGATCTCCTACACTGGCCATACACCACTGGTGATCGTCGAGGGGACACTGAATAGTGCACGGTACATCCAAACTGTCATCGAACCCATCGTTCTACCATTCCTAGACCGGCAAGGGAACTTGCTGTTCCAACAGGACAATGCACGTCCGCATGTATCCCGTGCCACCCAACGTGCTCTAGAAGGTGTAAGTCAACTACCCTGGCCAGCAAGATCTCCGGATCTGTCCCCCATTGAGCATGTTTGGGACTGGATGAAGCGTCGACTCACGCGGTCTGCACGTCCAGCACGAACGCTGGTCCAACTGAGGCGCCAGGTGGAAATGGCATGGCAATCCGTTCCACACGACTACATCCAGCATCTCTACGATCGTCTCCATGGGAGAATAGCAGCCTGCATTGCTGCGAAAGGTGGATGTACACTGTACTAGTGCCGACATTGTGCATGCTCTGTTGCCTGTGTCTATGTGCCTGTGGTTCTGTCAGTGTGATCATGTGATGTATCTGACCCCAGGAATGTGTCAATAAAGTTTCCCCTTCCTGGGACAATGAATTCACGGTGTTCTTATTTCATTTTCCAGGAGTGTAGTTCACGAGCCGGAGTCTAGGATAACTCTACACGTGTCAGTACCATGTGTTAGTAACGAGGAAAGAAGTCGATAAGGCAACCAACAACAAAATATTGCCGGCCGGAGTGGCCGTGCGGTTCTAGGTGCTACAGTCTGGAACCGCGAGACCGCTGCGGTCGCAGGTTCGAATCCTGCGTCGGGCATGGATGTGTGTGGTGTCCTTAGTTAGGTTTAAGTAGTTCTAAGTTCTATGCGACTCATGACCTCAGAAGTTATGCCCCATAGTGTTCAGAGCCATATTTGAACAAAATATTGTAGAGTGGGCAATTTAAGTAGGGTAGGGGGAGTAAAGTACCGGGTGATCAAAAAGTCAGTATAAATTTGAAAAGTTAATAAACCACGGAATAATGTAGATAGAGAGGTAAAAATTGACACACATTTTTGGAATGACATGGGGTTTTATTAGAACCAGGCGCTCCACCCCATATTGCTAGACGCGTGAAAAATCCCTTGCGTTTGTCGTTTGGTGATGATCGTGTGCTCAGCCGCCACTTTCGTCATGCTTGGCCTCCCAGGTCCCCAGACCTCAGTCCGTGCGATTATTGGCTTTGGTGTTACCTGAAGTCGCAAGTGTATCGTGATCGACCGACATCTCTAGGGATGCTGAAAGACAACAGTGCCTCACCATAACTCCGGACATGCTTTACAGTGCTGTTCACAACATTATTCCTCGACTACAGCTATTGTCGAGGAATGATGGTGGACACTTTGAGCATTTCCTGTAAAGAACACCATCTTTTACTTTGTCTTACTTTGTTATGCTATTCTGATCAGATGAAGCACCATCTGTCGGACATTTTTGAACGTTCGTATTTTTTTTGGTTCTACTAAAACCCCATGTCATTCCAAGCATGTGTGTCAATTTGTACTTCTCTATCCACATTATTCCGTGATTTATTCAGTTTTCAAAATTATACTGACTTTTTGATCACCCGGTAGTATTCCGCCAGAACTGACCTTGGAGAATAACGAGTTCGAAAACTTTCGCGCGGTCTGAGGGACCACACCTCGTGATTAACCCTTTCGTGGGCAAAATTATTGAGTAGTTTTTTTTTAATGAATGGAGAGCAGACAGTAGTTAACAGATAGGTATATTTATCATACAGAATATCAAATTTGCTCCAACTGTGAAAGTGAGGTCACACAAAAAGATGGGAAGTATTCTTCCCACTGCCCTTCCTTGGACTTAAATGACAAAAACAATTTTTTCAATATATGTCATATTTATTTGATAAATTTACTTCTCTTACTTGCCATGAAAGCTTCTGAAACATGGGTCTATGCAAAGTGGTATTTGACAATATGTACAAACACAGCGAGTGCTCTTTTCCGCAGCTTTGGTACTACAGTGATGGCACGTCCAGTTGGTTTCTCCTAAAATGGGTCGATGCTCCCCTACAGCCACATGATGAAAACCTTCAGGTACTTTACCCCTTTTTGCCAGAAAGGTTTTTGTCCACGCCTTTTTTGGCATGGGAAGCCAGTGATCTCGATTGATGGGCCCTGTATGTGAGCTGATCATGCTGTCAACCTTCTCTTTCACTTATTTTCCACAGGATAAAACTGTTTACTGCAGCAACGTCCACCAGGAAATAAAATACTCTGTGCCACCATTTTACAGAACGTCTGCCAATAGCATACCTTTCTCGTAATTGATCAAACTTATCGACACCACCCACTATTTTCTTGTATTCGGCAACAATTTCAGGACGAGAAATCTCTGTGCTAGTACCATCCTTGTTTTTCCTTTTCACTGTGGCTGTTTCTCATGGGTCATGAATTGAGGACAGGAAAGTGACTGGACGGTTATCCATCCATTTCACTGCATTAATGGCTCCTTTTGTTTCAAACGGGAATTCTCCTCTTTGCAATTTTCGTTTTCCTTCATAAATTTGTGTAAATCAGAAGTATTTACCTCATACTACAGCTTTGAGGGAAAAAAAAATCACAAAATGTCACGCAAACAGCACTTAAAGGCTCCTCTACAGAGCAACCCTCAGCTACACAGTGCCTCTGCGCGAAGGTACAGCAGGAACGGCGGGAGCTTCGCATTGGAAGTAGTACCCCATACCGTTCACTAGGTGGTAGCACCGTAAAGAGGAGGGAACTGTGAATCCCATGGGACTAGTGTAAGATGTGTATATTTCTATTGTCTATTGCCAAACCACAATTTATGAAAGATGTTTATATTATATCAATAGGATTAAGTAGGAATAATTAATATTTGTCATGTTGGAAATAATTGTGGTAGCAGGGAATATCTGCACCAAAGTATTGTTGATATAACTTTAAAAAGGAAGGGAGAAACCGCGTACGGATACATTTTAAGAAAAGAGCGCGAAAGACCGCGCATTGATAGATTTTGTAATGGTAGCAGGGATTTTCTGCACCAGAAAGCATTGTTGGCAGGAGGGACCGCACTTTAGCGTTCGTAGGATGTCAGTAGTAAGCGAGAAGTGAAACGATAGGTCTGAAGCGAGAGGTTGAGAGGAGTGGTGTGCCTGCCAGCGACCAGCTGTGATTTACAAGAGATTATAAACGGATGTACAGAGACATCAACTAACTATTATAATAAGAGGAACTAATATTATTGAATTAATTTTTTGAGAAACTCAAGACTACTGAAGGTATGTTTGCGCATTGCTAGTTGTAAGATTATGGCAAAAAGTAAGTCCCATTTGAATATTTGTAAAATCATTTCATTCAGAATATAATTAACTTTTGCCAGCTATACTGCATTCCTAATTATAATCCATCCCAAAAACCATCAACGTAAAACTTTGCAAAATTTTATTGTTGTCAAGAAAAAGTTTAACTATGAATTACGTAACTTCAGTCAAATTAATTAAAGAATAACGTCAACTTTGCTATTAAAGAATAACGTCAGCTTTGGTAATAAATACAGCCACTTATTATGAAAGTCCACCAGCAGCTAATAGAGTATAGTAAAACAGAGTAAGTATATTCATGTCGCAGTTCGATGTAGCAGTCAGATGGCGATCCAGTAACAGTAAAAAAGGTAAGGATCAGTTTTGGGTTATTGCAGATAACGACTGAGGACCACACGACGACGACAGATTCTATGTTTCGTCGAAATAATCAGAAAATCACTTTTAATAAGCAGCAATTAAATTTGTATGCGGAGATTGAGAAAGAGAATAAATTTCAAAGGGAAGATTTCATTTGTTATTATTAAGCAAGAGATAGAAATCCTAAGGAAAGGTTTCACAGTTTATTGTAAAAGGGAAGGTTGCGTAGTAACAAAAGAGATATAGTGGAGTCGGGAAGGTTTCACTAGGAGCGTGTTCACTGTAGTGGGAAGCACGATTCCCACGGCTCGCGAAAGGGTTAAGGGTTAATGAACGGAAACGATGACGACTCACCAAGCGCGCCATGTTCTCCAGCTCCGGGTGGTGTTCGTCGTCGTCCATGACTCGCTCGTCTTCAGCGGCCTCTGGAGACTCCAGCCGCTGCCTCGGCGCAGGTGTGACGCACACTAACAAGCTACACCCCCCGCACGGACCTGCAGCAGGTGTACCGCCAGTGTGTGCTGCGCCGTGTCTGTTTTGACCACAGCTGCCGCGAGTTAAATGCGGCGCGGGACGGCTGCCCGAAAAAACACTCCCCCCCCCCCCCTTTCCCCTCCGCTCCCCTCACGCCACGAGGTCTTCCCTTCCCCCCCTCTCCCCCCCCCCACACTTACTCTAATCTGCCGGCCGTGTTATAGCAGCGCGCACAATGCGAGACTGGGTGCCCCCACTCCACTCCACCGGGCGGCGTCTATAAATACCACGCTCCGCGCCGCTGCAGGCGCAGCCGCCCTAATGAACGGAGAAGCGACGTTGACGCGCCGAGCCGCGAACTTCCGGACGCTTCGCCGGTTAACTAACCGCGCGGACTCTACACTCGCCGACCGCATTTAGCGCGCTTCGCGTGCGCCTACGCTTATTCGCCCAAATTAATAAGGACCGCCATGTTAGGCGAGGTGCGGCGCGGCGGCTAAAGATACCTGCTACTCTCATCGCGACAGCTCGAGCATCGGCTACGTCCGTTGTACGCACGTCTGCGACCGGCAATCGTGAAATTTGCTGGAACTCCCTGTACTGGTTGATAGGACAGCTTTGCTGTGGAAGTGGAAGGTTATCCCACAACATAGACAACAGTATTCACAATTACAAGCAGCCAAGCTTTAATGATCTTCCAGCAATAAAGGCTCTTAACAAATCTGAATTAAGCAAGGACGTATAAACTTGGTTACAAACATATGTTGACCTTCAACCAGTGAATAACACCGATGAAGAATTACCAATCAATAAAACGTAGATAAAGGACTGCTTTACAAGAATGCTTAAATTAAAACCATGAAAGCTATGTTAAGCTTCAACAGGTGAATAACTCCAATAAATAATTCTCATTTAAATGAAACATAGATAGGAAAATGCCTTACCAAAATGCTTGAATTGTGTAAAATCATGAACAGCTGAGCTACAACTTTTCTCACAAACTACTTAGGAATTTACAGCAAATAAACAAGTTTGATCTGGTTAACCAGACACTTTCATAGGATTTGTCGACCTGGAAAAAGCGTTCGACAATATAAAATGGTGCAAGCTGCTCGAGAGTCTGAAAAAAGTTGGGGTAAGCTATAGGGAGAGACGGGTCATATACAATATGTACAACAACCAAGAGGGAATAATACGAGTAGGACGATCAAGAACGAAGTGCTCGTATTAAGAACGGTATAAGACAAGGCTGTAGCCTTTCGCCCCTACTCTTCAATCTGTACATCGAGGAAGCAATGATGGAAATAAAAGAAAGGTTCAGGAGTGGAATTAAAATACAAGGTGAAAGGATATCAATGATACGATTCGCTGATGACACTGCTATCCTGAGTGAAAGTGAAGAAGAATTAAATGATCTGCTGAACGGAATGAACAGTCTAATGAGTACACAGTATGGTTTGAGAGTAAATCGGAGAAAGACGAAGGTAATGAGAAGTAGTAGACATGAGAACAGTGAGAAACTTAACATCAGGATTGATGGTCACGAAGTCAATGAAGTTAAGGAATTCTGCTACCTAGGGAGTAAAATAACCAATGACGGACGGAGCAATGAGGACATCAAAAGCAGACTCGCTATGGCAAAAAAGGCATTTCTGGCCAAGAGAAGTCTACTAATATCAAATACTGGCCTTAATTTGAGGAAGAAATTTCTGAGGATGTACGTCTGGAGTACAGCATTCTATGATAGTGAAACATGGATTGTGGGAAAACCGGAACAGAAGAGAATCGAAGCATTTCAGATGTGGTGCTATAGACGAATGTTGAAAATTAGGTGGACTGATAAGGTAAGGAATGAGGAGGTTCTACGCAGAATCGGAGAGGAAGGGAATATGTGTAAAACACTGATAAGGAGAAGGGACAGGATGATAGGACATCTGCTAAGAAATGAGGGAATGACTTCAGTGGTACTAGAGGGAGCTGTAGCGGGCAAAAACTGTAGAGGAAGACAGAGATTGGAATACGTCAAGCAAATAATTGAGGACGTAGGTTGCAAGTGCTACTCTGAGATGAAGAGGTTAGCACAGGAAAGGAATTCGTGGCGGGCCGCATCAAACCAGTCAGTAGACTGATGACCAAAAAAAAAAAAAAAAAAAAAAACAGAAGGTAACTGCCAAGTCCAAGCGACTCAGAGCGGACGACTGCCCCACCGCTTTTCATCAACCGACATCGTCACGGCCCAGTGGCCGTCGTGCCAAAACAGGCTAACGTTTCGGTAAGCGACCGACAGCAGCACAGGAGTAACAGTGATTGAAAGTCGGCGCACGCCTTACGAAACACGGCACACCCTGAAGCGGGAGCAGGCACAGCTGACTAGCGGCAAACAAATCCCACGCCGCCCGTACTAACGCGGGGAATGATAGCGAGCGACAAGACTCCACGCGCAAAGCAGCAACCGTGCCTACCCCTCGACCACAGAATGTGCCCTGTCTCCTTGTCTATGGTAATACAATTTATAGCACACAAGAAACGATTTAAGAATGGCATTAGTTCAACGCAAGACCAGTTAACAGTTGGGTCCAGTAAAGATTTACCCACGGATTTACCTTCAAACATACTTCCGGACAACAGACGGAAATTAGTAAACTTGGCATAAGTTTTCACCAGACCGATAAAGAAGAAATCAAATTAAACAGTTGCCAAAAATACAGTCACGATACGCAAGCCCTTCAAGACCTTCCTATCTTACAGTTATTAACGGCGAAACATACACAAATGAATGACGAGAAATTCACCGTTTAAAGCAAAAACACACCACAAAGGTTAAATTAATTAATTTGCACACGAGCCAGTCACTGAAAGCTCAGTTTCACACAGAGTGCGATTTGTGCTTCTGCCAGTGGGGGGGGGGGGGGGGGGGGATGTCTTAGGGGGTTAGTAGAATTATGCAGGGCTATTACAAATGATTGAAGCGATTTCATAAATTCACTGTAGCGCCATTCATTGACATATGGTCACGACACACTACAGATACGTAGAAAAATTCATAAAGTTTTGTTCGGCTGAAGCCGCACTTCAGGTTTCTGCCGCCAGAGCGCTCGAGAGCGCAGTGAGACAAAATGGCGACAGGAGCCGAGAAAGCGTATGTCGTGCTTGAAATGCACTCACATCAGTCAGTCATAACAGTGCAACGACACTTCAGGACGAAGTTCAACAAAGATCCACCAACTGCTAACTCCATTCGCCGATGGTATAAGCAGTTTAAAGCTTCTGGATGCCTCTGTAAGGGGATATCAACGGGTCGGCCTCCAGTGAGCGAAGAAACGGTTGAACGCGTGCGGGGAAGTTTCACGCGTAGCCCACGGAAAATTGGCTCATGCCACAACTGGAGACCGACAGCACCGACTTCATCTTTCAACAAGATGGTGCTCCACCGCACTTCCATCATGATGTTCGGCATTTCTTAAACAGGAGATTGGAAAACCGATGGATCGGTCGTAGTGGAGATCATGATCAGCAATTCATGTCATGGTCTCCACGCTCTCCCGACTTAACCCCATGCGATTTCTTTCTGTGGGGTTATGTGAAAGATTCAGTGTTTAAACCTCCTCTACCAAGAAACGTGCCACAACTGCGAGCTCGCATCAACGATGCTTTCGAACTCATTGATGGGGACATGCTGCGCCGAGTGTGGGAGAAACTTGATTATCGGCTTGATGTCTGCCGAATCACTAAAGGGGCACATATCGAACATTTGTGAATGCCTAAAAAAACTTTTAGAGTTTTTGTATGTGTGTGCAAAGCATTGTGAAAATATCTACATCTACATCTACATCTATACTCCGCGAGCCACCTTACGGTGTGTGGCGGAGGGTACTTATTGTACCACTATCTGATCCCCCCTTCCCTGTTCCATTCACGAATTGTGCGTGGGAAGAACGACTGCTTGTAAGTCTCCGTATTTGCTCTAATTTCTCGGATCTTTTCGTTGTGATCATTACGCGAGATATATGTGGGCGGTAGTAATATGTTGCCCATCTCTTCCCGGAATGTGCTCTCTCGTAATTTCGATAATAAACCTCTCCGTATTGCGTAACGCCTTTCTTGAAGTGTCCGCCACTGGAGCTTGTTCAGCATCTCCGTAACGCTCTCGCGCTGACTAAATGTCCCCATGACGAATCGCGCTGCTTTTCGCTGGATCATGTCTATCTCTTCTATTAATCCAACCTGGTAAGGGTCCCATACTGATGAGCAATACTCAAGAATCGGACGAACAAGCGTTTTGTAAGCTACTTCTTTCGTCGATGAGTCACATTTTCTTAGAATTCTTCCTATGAATCTCAACCTGGCGCCTGCTTTTCCCACTATTTGTTTTATGTGATCATTCCACTTCAGATCGCTCCGGATAGTAACTCCTAAGTATTTTACGGTCGTTACCGCTTCCAATGATTTACCACCTATGGCATAATCGTACTGGAATGGATTTCTGCCCCTATGTATGCGCATTATATTACATTTATCTACGTTTAGGGAAAGCTGCCAGCTGTCGCACCATGCATTAATCCTCTGCAGGTCTTCCTGGAGTACGTACGAGTCTTCTGATGTTGCTACTTTCTTGTAGACAACCGTGTCATCTGCAAATAGCCTCACGGAGCTACCGATGTTGTCAACTAAGTCATTTATGTATATTGTAAACAATAAAGGTCCTATCACGCTTCCTTGCGGTACTCCCGAAATTACCTCTACATCTGCAGATTTTGAACCGTTAAGAATGACATGTTGTGTTCTTTCTTCTAGGAAATCCTGAATCCAATCACAAACCTGGTCCGATATTCCGTAAGCTCGTATTTTTTTCACTAAACGTAAGTGCGGAACCGTATCAAATGCCTTCCTGAAGTCCAGGAATACGGCATCAATCTGCTCGCCAGTGTCTACGGCACTGTGAATTTCTTGGGCAAATAGGGCGAGCTGAGTTTCACATGATCTCTGTTTGCGGAATCCATGTTGGTTATGATGAAGGAGATTTGTATTATCTAAGAACGTCATAATACGAGAACACAAAACATGTTCCATTATTCTACAACAGATTGACGTAAGCGAAATAGGCCTATAATTATTCGCATCTGATTTATGACCCTTCTTGAAAATGGGAACGACCTGCGCTTTCTTCCAGTCGCTAGGTACTTTACGTTCTTCCAGCGATCTACGATAAATTGCTGATAGAAAGGGGGCAAGTTCTTTAGCATAATCACTGTAGAATCTTAAGGGTATCTCGTCTGGTCCGGATGCTTTTCCGCTACTAAGTGATAGCAGTTGTTTTTCAATTCCGATATCGTTTATTTCAATATTTTCCATTTTGGCGTCCGTGCGACGGCTGAAGTCAGGGACCGTGTTACGATTTTCCGCAGTGAAACAGTTTCGGAACACTGAATTCAGTATTTCTGCCTTTCTTCGGTCGTCTTCTGTTTCGGTGCCATCGTGGTCAACGAGTGACTGAATAGGGGATTTAGATCCGCTTACCGATTTTACATATGACCAAAACTTTTTAGGGTTCTTGTTTAGATTGTTTGCCAATGTTTTATGTTCGAATTCGTTGAATGCTTCTCTCATTGCTCTCTTTACGCTCTTTTTCGCTTCGTTCAGCTTTTCCTTATCAGCTATGATTCGACTACTCTTAAACCTACGATGAAGCTTTCTTTGTTTCCGTAGTACCTTTCGTACATGATTGTTATACCACGGTGGATCTTTCCCCTCGCTTTGGACCTTAGTCGGTACGAACTTATCTAAGGCGTACTGGACGATGTTTCTGAATTTTTTCCATTTTTGTTCCACATCCTCTTCCTCAGAAATGAACGTTTGATGGTGGTCACTCAGATATTCTGCGATTTGTGCCCTATCACTCTTGTTAAGCAAATATATTTTCCTTCCTTTCTTGCCATTTACACTTGTAGTCATTGATGCAACCACTGACTTATGATCACTGATACCCTCTTCTACATTCACGGAGTCGAAAAGTTCCGGTCTATTTGTTGCTATGAGGTCTAAAACGTTAGCTTCACGAGTTGGTTCTCTAACTATCTGCTCGAAGTAATTCTCGGACAAGGCAGTCAGGATAATGTCGCAAGAGTCTCTGTCCCTGGCTCCAGTTCTGATTGTGTGACTATCCCATTCTATACCTGGTAGATTGAAGTCTCCCCCTATTACAATAGTATGATCACGAAACTTCTTCACGACGTTCTGCAGGTTCTCTCTGAGGCGCTCAACTACTACGGTTGCTGATGCAGGTGGTCTATAGAAGCATCCGACTATCATATCTGACCCACCTTTGATACTTAGCTTAACCCAGATTATTTCACATTCGCATTCGCTAATAACTTCACTGGATATTATTGAATTCTTTACTGCTATAAATACTCCTCCACCATTGGCGTTTATCCTATCCTTGCGGTATATATTCCATTCTGTGTCTAGGATTTCGTTACTGTTCACTTCCGGTTTTAACCAACTTTCCGTTCCTAATACTATATGCGCACTATTTCCTTCAATAAGAGATACTAATTCAGGAACCTTGCCCTGGATACTCCTGCAGTTTACCAATATTACATTAACTTTTCCTGTTTTTGGTCTCTGAGGACGGACGTTCTTTATCAATGATGATAATGTCCTCTCTGGTAAGCCGTCAGGTATTTTATCGTTTCGCCCAAGGGGGGGGGGGGGTCCCTCTAACCTAAAAAACCCCCGTGTGCACGCCACACGTACTCTGCTACCCTAGTAGCTGCTTCCGGTGTGTAGTGCACGCCTGACCTGTCTAGGGGGGCCCTACAGTTCTCCACCCAATAACGGAGGTCGATGAATTTGCAACCATTATAGTCGCAGAGTCGTCTGAGCCTCTGGTTTAGACCCTCCACACGGCTCCAAACCAGAGGACCGCGATCGACTCTGGGCACTATGCTGCAGATATTAAGCTCAGCTTGCACTCCGCGTGCGATGCTGGTTGTCTTCACCAAATCAGCCAGCCGCCGGAAGGAACCAAGGATGGCCTCAGAACCCAAGCGGCAGGCGTCATTCGTTCCGACATGTGCTACTATCTGCAGCCGGTCACACCCAGTGCGTTCAATAGCTGCCGGAAGGGCCTCCTCCACGTTACGGACGAGACCCCCCGGCAAGCACACCGAGTGCACACTGGCATTCTTCCCCGACCTACCCGCTATTTTCCTGAGGGGCTCCATAACCCGCCTAACGTTGGAGCTCCCTATAACTAATAGGCCCGCCCTCTGTGACTGTCGGGACCTTGCCGGAGAATCGGCCACTGGCCCAACAGGCGAGGCATCCTGTGGTGGCTCGGAAACGATGTCATCACCACTAGGAAGCACCCCGTACCTGTTGGAAAGGGGTAAGGCAGCTGCCACGCGGCCAGATCAAATAATAAAGTTATTGTAGAGCTGTGAAATCGCTTCAATCATTTGTAATAACCCTGTATATGTTACTAGCTTGGACTGTGGTGTTACGCATGGTTAAACAGCTATTTATAAATAGATGTTAATGCCGAAACTCACTACTGAACGTATGCATTGTCAGAAAAGCCATCCCTTGTTATATCTTTAAAAGTACGTTATAGGTAAAGCTTATTTACAAAATCTTCTACATGCGGGTACAGATATACGAGGGGAATTCAAAACGTAGAAGCACATTTGTGAACAGTTGTACTTATTCTGATGATAGAAAACTGAAATATATTAATAGTGTTAATAGTAAGACTTATTAAAAACTTCCAGTGTTCGGCTGCACAAATTTACATTATACGTAAAGTTTTACTCCAGTGCGTGGGAAATAAACATCCCAGGTTGGGATACGTAAACTAAAACCAGAGGAGGGGATGGTCTGATGCAGAGGGTGGGGGGGGGGGGAAATCCCCCCATCCCCCCCTGCAAATCGCACACTGGTTTCACAAGATTAGGGCTAACCTCAGTCGGCAGCAATACATTTGTGTGCGTGATAACTAGGTTGCCCAAACAGGACTCCAAAACCCAAAACAACAGGTCACACGTTAGCTGTCTTGTTCTCGGGTACTAGGCACCACCGTGCTAAGACAATCGCGACGAAAAAAAAAAAATCTCTGAAATTACAGCTACGTGCAGCAAAACAAATGAGTCAGGGTGCACGAACGTAAAGCACAAGCCACTGTTCCAGCCGGAGCGTAACCTTTTCAGTGCACATACGGACAGAACACCACAAGTGGGCATAAGGGAACAGCAGATGCGTACCGAGCAAACTATACTGCGCCAAAATACGACCCGCGCCACGTCCACAAACCGGGAGCACTGCTCCCGGAGCTGGTGTCTGGTCGCTGGACTGCCGCAACTCTCTGTCCCCCGGAGAGCGATGCTGACTGCCGCCTTGCTCGACGCTCCCTTCTCGGCCGTGGACGACAACTCTTCTCTCGTCGCCTCAGAGTGCGTTTTTTTTTGTTGTTTTTTATTTTTTCTTTATTGAATTTCAATTCCCCCCGAAGGGGGCGGGCTGGCAGCAGCTTAGTATGCCGCTCTTCAGCCTACAGATTTTACGAGAAAGTTCAAGAGAACAAATAATGAAAAACAGGCGATAAAATCGGAGACTTAAAGAGTAACATGGCGAAAAGAAATCGTGGAACTTAAAACAAACAACAGAGGGATGATGATGCTAATAAAATACATACGAAGTAGACAGGTAAAACAATAGACAGACAATTAAAAAACACGGCGACAGTCTGGATTCTGTTCGCAGAAGACATAAAATTCACACCTAGCGACAGCATGGTTTCTGTTCGCAACACGAGAAAGACAAACAACACTGTACAGTCACTGGAACACTGCACTAAAACGTCGGCAAATGTGACATACCACAGCCGAGAGCAGGTGGGGGGAAACCAGATGATGGGAAAATAAACAAGGGGGAAAGGAGAGGAAAAGCGAAGGGGGGGAACCGGGAAAGGAGCTGATGGAGGACGAGGACCCATAAGAGGGGTGGGGGGCAGACGCGACAGGGAGTGGGGTAGGCAGAGGAGGGGAATACAAAAGGACTTGGGGGGGAGAAGGGAGGTAGGGAGAGGTTTAGTGAGGAGAAAACAGGACAGAAGGGGGGGGGGGAAGAGGGAGCCCAGGGAAAGGACAGAGGAAAGGAGGGGGAGTGAGGATCAGAGTTTATAGGAAGGATAAATGGAGGGAGAGAGGGCATCGTCCGGGAGAGGGAGTTGACGGAAGCCACCTTGGGAAAGGAGATGGAGGGTGTAGAGATGGAGGGTAGGGGGGACACAAAGGTGAAGACGTGGCAGTGGGCGGGGATGGGAGAGGAGAGGAGCAACCAGGGGGTGAGGGGGTTCAAGACGGCGGGAGGTGTAGAGGATGCGGATATGTTCGAGGAATAGGAGCAGATGGGGGAAAGGAATGAGATCATACAGGGTGCGGCCGCAATGTCTGTTCTCCCCTGCTGTCCGCCCCAGACTCCCTCCCTCGTTAGGAGCCGCTCCGACAGGAGGCGCTCGCCATCGCACATAGTGCCAACCTAGAACCAGAGGAGTCATCGATAGCGTCCTGCGCCCGAGAGCCGCGCCGCGGGTCACTCCCCACTCGTACTGAACCTCCAGAAGTGTCTCAGTTCAGCGGGGGAGTCCGTACATGGTGCTATAAAAGGACGTCCAGCATAACCGGCCACGTTTTCCCACCCGAGTCTAGTGGTTAACAAGAAAGAAAAAGAGAAGAAAAGAAAAGGTTCAAAATGTGGTAACAAATGGTGAATAAAAAGTGGGTTTTAAAATCGTTAGTGACCGTGAAAAAGGGAAAGAACGAAATGCAAATCGGACTTCGTGTTACAGAAAATTTATCGGACTTCGTGATTCGGAAAAGCTATTGTTGGGGTGGTCTTTGTGCCGTTTCTGAGCAAAAGTCAAACCAATATCCACCACAAAAATTATTTGAAAAGAACAGAGAATAACAAAATGTGATTAACAGGGGGAAATGGCGTAGATAAGAGTTCATCCTTTACCGTGTTAACATGTCTCCTTTCGTGCGGCGTCCAGGTCTTCAAAAATCTCCTACTTCCTTTCTGCATGAAAAGTAGTAGCTGCTCCGAAATCTTGCAATCGTCCAGGAATCACTAATTTATACACATCAAAATCATCTTGACACTGAATGCAATTTATTTTACGTTGTTACTTCCGTCCTCCGAATTTCATAACAACTTCCACAATATGTCTACACGTTAATAAGTTTTTTCGTCTTAATCAGATCAAGACTAGCTAATAAGTTTTTTACGTCTGCATTAAGCTTCCGCACTCGAGAGACAAAAAGAGGATAGAAAACAAAAAAAAGTTACAATTTTAGTATTTTCTCTGCTGTCGAGCTCTCATACCACTGCGACGGTATAATTTATATCTGAGGGAACGAGTGTAGCGCGGCGAAATTCAAAGTCCCGCTACACGAGTTTTGCGATAATGACACCAGTCCGCCGTTGAACCAACTCAGTGCGCGGCCGCATAGGAATTCGTCCTCTGTGGCATGTGGAGATGCTCTCGTAGTTGAATGCCGGACATTTGCCACGCCGGACATTTGCCACGCCGGACATTTGCCACGCTGGACATTTGCCACAGCGGACATTTGCCACGCCGGAAAGTTGCCACGACGGACATTTGCCACGCCGGACTTTGCCACGCCAGACATTTGCCACGCCGGACATTTGCCACACTTGCCCCTTCGCCAGGTAGCGATCTCTCAGGTAAGGGACGCTCTTCCTCATACATCTTCTGTCCGCTTTCAAACCACCGTCTCCACATCTTACTCGATACAACCAGTATGTAAGGGACCTTCTTCTTCCACAACTTGGCCAAATACACAGCTTCTTTTCCGAAATCAAAATATTTATAACTTTTGGGAAACGAAAGCAATACCGACGATAAAGTCAGTATGTAATTAGTTCTGCCAAGTATATGTGTATACAGGGTGTTACAAAAGCGTGCGGCCAAACTTTCAGGAAACATTCCTCACACACAAATAAAGAAAAGACGTTATGTGGACATGTGTCCGGAAAAGCTTAATTTCCATGTTAGAGCTCATTTTAGTTTCGTCAGTATGTACTGTACTTCCTCGAGTCACTGCCAGTTGGCCCAATTGAAGGAAGGTAATGTTGACTTGGGTGCTTGTGTTGACATGCGACTCATTGCTCTACAGTACTAGCATCGAGCACATCAGTACGTAGCATCAACAGGTTAGTGTTCATCACGAACGTGGTTTTGCAGTCAGTGCAATGTTTACAAATGCGGAGTTGGCAGATACCCATTTGATGTACGGATTTGCACGGGGCAATAGCCGTGGCGCGGTACGTTTGTATCGAGACGTATTTCCAGAACGAAGGTGTCCCGACAGGAAGACGTTCGAAGCAATTGATCGGCGTCTTAGGGAGGACGGAACATTCCAGCCTACGACTCGCGACTGGGGAAGACCTAGAACGACGACGACACCTGCAATGGACGAGGCAATTCTTCGTGCAGTAGACGATAACCCTAATGTCAGCGTCAGAGAAGTTGCTGCTGTAGAAGGTAACGTTGACCACGTCACTGTATGGAGAGTGCTACGGGAGAACCAGTTGTTGCCGTACCGTGTACAGCGTGTGCAGGCACTATCAGCAGCTGATTGGCCTCCACGGGTACACTTCTACGAGTGGTTCATCCGACAATGTGTCAATCCTCATTTCAATGCAAATGTTCTCTTTACGGATGAGGCTTCATTCCGACGTGACCAGATTGTAAATTTTCACAATCAGCATGTGTGGGCTGACGAGAATCCGCACGCAATTGTGCAATCACGTCATCAACACAGATTTTCTGTGAACGTTAGGGCAGGCATTGTTGGTGATGTCTCGATTGGGCCACATGTTCTTCTACCTACGCTCAATGGAGCACGTTACCATGGTTTCATACGGGATACTGTACTTGAGCTGCTAGAACATGTGCCTTTACAAGTACGACACAACATGTGGTTCATGCACATTTCAGTGGAAGTATTTCGTACGCTTCTCGACAACAGATTCGGTGACCGACGGATTGGTAGAGGCGGACCAGTTCCGTGGCCCCCACTCTCTCCTCAACCCTCTCGGCTTTCATTTAAGGAGGCATTTGAAAGCTCTCGTCTACGCAACCCCGGTACCAAATGTAGAGACTCTTGGTGCTCGTATTGTGGACGGCTGTGATACAATACGCCATTTCCAGGGCTGCATCAGCGCATCAGGTATTCCATGCGATGGAGGGTGGATGCATGTATCCTCGCTAACGGAGGACATTTTGAACATTTCCTGTAACAAAGTGTTTGAAGTCACGCTGGTACGTTCTGTTGCTGTGTGTTTCCATTCCATGATTAATGTGATTTGAAGAGAAGTAATAAAGTGAGCTCTAACATGGAAAGTAAGCGTTTCCGGACACATGTCCAAATAACATATTTTCTTTCTTTGTGTGTGAGGAATGTTTCCTGAAAGTTTGGCCGTACCTTTTTGTAACACCCTGTATATATATATATATATATATATATATATATATATATATATATATATATATATATATATATCCCTCTGTCTGTACGCTAGCTTCCTTTCATGCCTAGTGATTGCGATAGAAACGACGCAAGTTTTGTATAAATGATTTTCTTTTGACATATGACCATATGCAGACTTCATCACCTACGTCAGTTACAAAACACATCAAAATTATTTAAATTCTTTTTAAAGTTGTCTCTGAATGATTTTTGAACGAAAGTAATTGAAACATCAGCATTTGAGCCGTATGCGCAGAATTACGTCACTTAGTCCAATTGGTCTGCGCAAGCTTTTTCAATGTAGATGTCGTTTGTTTCTACTCAGAAATTGTATTAATGCAAGTTATCTGCTTTAATAAACATTAAAGCCACATTGAATAAACTTTTAAGACTCAAACTCGCGATGAACGTTGTCAAAAATTAATAATCTTGTCAAATACATCAGTAATACTTCATCCTTAATATAATTCTTCGTAAGTAAATTATCGGAACACGTATTTAAACTTTAGCAGTATACACTAGTTTATTATCTCCATATATACTACATATAGACGTGAACATGAGCCTTGACAAGATAGGACTGAACATTTAGAACATGATTAAACTTTCTATGACGTCATTGTTGTAGAAACATTACAAATTCTTATTTTTTTCAGTTTTTAGAAGCAGGACGCAACAACTCGGTTTCAGGATCTTCTGTTGCTCTTTGGCTGTCGACACGCGACGTATAGTGGCCAGCAATTTTCCCTCTGGTCCCGGCAGTGAAGTTGCTGTCTCCGTTCCACCGTACATGAAACATAAAAATAAATACAAAACTTTAGATAATTCACAAACATTACAAATATTACAAAATACATAAACAAAACACTAAATCAAATTTATATTCACCTGCAAACTGGGCTGACACTGGTGGATGGGTGACGCCTCAATTTCGCGTCCCACTACAACAGTCAATAGTCATGGGAGCAACAAGAAAGGAACGATGTAACGAGAATGCGAATGTACACCAATCATTTCTTTTTAATCACTGCATTTGTGCCTACTTTAATTACTACAACTGCATGCACAAAAGACAATAAGGAAATAAGAATGTGTGAAAAGAACGACGTACTCCATATTAATATACTCTCTAAAATGCGACATCCCTTGCGGCGAAACATTAGTTAATATAGCATAGCGCGACAATGTCCAAAACATGACTGAAAGTACGTTCACAAACAGGGATAAGAACATCTATGATTGACATGTCATGTAAAGTCGACGTACAATTTTAAAATGTTAGAAATATGGAAATGAAGTAATACAGAATGCTATGGTTGTAACGTACGTTGTTGTTCTACATTGTTTAGCTCTGGTATTTATAGGGTCACAGAGAAAGCATCCTAAGTTTTGGAGGGAAAAGCCGTAATTGTAATGATCTGCACTACAACAGAAACGAGAAGCACAACGTAAGGAAAAATAATGTAATGTGTGTTTGAGTTCACAAGCGACATTGAAGCAGGTAGTTGCTGTGACTTAGTGTGGGCGGAGCTTATATTCCACAGCCGGAATAAATTAATAACTGGCTCCTTCTACCGACCCCCGGTCTCAGATGAAACAGTTGCTGAACATTTCAAAGAAAACTTGAGTCTCGTCACAAACAGGTACGCTACTCATACAATTGTAGTTGGCAGTGACTTCAATCTACCTTCCGTATGTTGACAAAGATACATTTCCAGACGACATTGTAGATATAAAACAACTTCCGTAACTGTTCTAAATGCTTTTTAAAAAATTATTTTTAACAATTAGTTCACGAGGTCATTCAAATTGTAAATGGCTACGAAAACACACTTGAACTCTTAGCGAAAATAATCTTGAACATCACGACGGGTACAGGGATTAGCGAACACACAGTCGTAGCGAGGCTCAATTCTGTAGCAAAGAAATTCACCAAAACTATACGCGAGATCTACTTATAAAAGCAAGTAAACATTCTAAGAGATAGTCTCCATTCCTTCCAAACTATGTAAGTGAAGACCATATGTGTCTTAAGTTCAAAGAAATAGTATCAACAGCACTCGAGAGATTTATACCAAATAAATTAATAAGATACGGAACTGATCCCCCATGGTAGACAAAACACGACAGAAAGCTGCTTCAGGAGCACTGGAAAAGGCAAGTATAATTTAAACGAACGGAAAATCTCCAAGGTTGGGGAGGTTTTACTGAGGCTCGAAATTTGGTGCGGACTTCAATGCGAGATACATTTAATAGTTTCCACAACGAAAGTCTCTCTAGAAATGTGGCGGAAAATCCAAAGAGATTCTCGTTGTATGTTAAGTAAACCAGCGGAAAGGCTCAGTATGCGATAAGGAGGAGGGGGGGGGGGGGGGGAGACAAAGGACCCAACCATTCGGAGCAGGTAAAATCGTGGCAGATGTCCGGCGTGGCAAATGTCCGCACACCATGGCGACAGCTCCAGGATCGGCTACTACGTCCGTTGTATGCACGTCTGTGGCCGGGAGTCGTAAAATTTTCTGGAACTCCCCACTTGTACTAAACCTCCAGAAGAGTCTCAGTTTAGCTGGGGAGTCCGTACATGGTCCTGTAAAGGGCGTACATCATAACCGGCTACGTTTTCCCACCCGAGTTTTGCGATAATGAAACCAGTCCGCCCTTGAACCGACTCTGTGAGCGGCCGCATAGGAATTCGTCCTGTGTGTTATGCGGAGATGCTCTCGTACTTTTGTGTCCCTTTGCAGAGCCGAAGCAGCGACGTCGCATTCTGAAAGTACAATACTACTATCTACGTTTTACGTAATGAAACAGGACGATGATTTTGTTGTGCAAGTAATTTTTCATACAGGATGCCAAATGATGACCGTAAAATGAGCTTGTTCGCCGGCCGCGGTGGCCGAGCGGTTCTAGGTGCTTCAGTCTGGAACCGCGCGACTGCTACGGTCGCAGGTTCGAATACTGCCTCGGGCATGGGTGTTTGTGATGTCCTTAGGTTAGTTACGTTTAAGTAGTTCTGAGTTCTAGGGGACTGATGACCTCAGATGTTAAGTCCCATAGTGCTCAGAGCCATTTGAACCATTTTTTGAGCATGTTCGCACTGATTATAAGCTAACTATTAACGGTACGAGAGTATGATCTTACGCATGACTAGATCGAAAGGCGTCCTATCATACACAGACTAACAAGAAAAGAGAAGCGCAACTCCCGCGTTAAAAGACGGAAACAGACTAATAGCAGATGAACTAAAAAAGGATAAACATTTTGGGTTGCATGTTGCATCCCTCGAGGCTTATGTACGTTGAAGGACCTTTTATTTTCGGTTCGTATTTACGTGTTTGAGTGCGCTTTTGCCTCGGAAAGTAAGGGCGTGTCGAGTTGAAATTGATATCACGTACTGATGTACAACACCCTTATTGTTTTGGAAGGGGTTGAAATGTTCGGAGTTCTGAAGAAATCCCCTCGCTCCTCGCTTAATGCCCAGACCGATCTGAGGCATAAGTGTCTTTCAAAAAATTTTGATTACTTGGACTGGTAGCCTTACCCCTATAGCTTACTTGTCAGTAGGTTCAGTCCAATATAGTTTTATGCATTCAGATCCACCACATTTATTATTCTTGTGGTTTTAACTAACTGCCCATTTCTTATATTGGACACCTAGTATGGTACTAGACTTTTTTAAAAGAATAGACTCAAGGAATCGTTTATCAAATGTTGAGCACTCCCCACTCCTCACCCATTGTACACGTCATCCGGCCTCTGGCGAAATCAGTACCCAGAACAACCACCTCTGGCCGCAATAACGGCCTTACTACGCCTGGGCATTGAGTCAAACACAGCTTGGATAGCTTGTACACGATACCACGGTTCATCAAGAGTAGTGACTGGCGTATTGTGATGAGCCAGTTGCTCGGCCACCATTGACCAGACGTTTTCGATTGGTGAGAGATCTGGACAATGTGCTGGCCAGTCGAAAATTTTCTGTATCCAGAAAGGCCCGTACAGGACCTGCAACATGCGGTCGTGCATTATCCTGCTGAAATGCAGGGTTTCGCAGAGATCGAATGAAGGGTAGAGCTACCGGTCGTAACACATCTGAAATGTAACGTCCACTGTTCAAAGTGCCGTCAGTGCGGACAAGAGGTGACCGAGACGCGTAATCAATGGCACCCCATACCATCACACCGGGTGATATGCCAGTATGGCGATGACGAATACACGCTTCCAATGTGCGTTCACCGCGATGTCGCCAAACACGGATGCGACCATCATGATGCTGTAAACAGAACCTGGATTCATCCGAAAAAATGACGGTTTGGCATTCGTGCACCCAGGTTCGACGTCGAGTACACCATCGCAGGCGCTCCCGTCTGTGATGCAGCGTCAAGGGTCACCGCAGCCACGGTCTCCGAGATGATTGTCCACGCTGCTGCAAACGTCGTCGAACTGTCCGTGCAGATGGTTGTTGTCTTGCAAACGTCCCCATCTGTTGACTCAGGGATAGAGACGTGGCTGCACGATCCGTCACAGCCGTGCGGATAAGATGCCTGTCATCTCGACTGCTAGTGATACGAGACCGTTGGGATCCAGCAAGGCGTTCCGTATTACCCTCCAGAATCCACCGATTCCATATTCTGCTAACAGTCATTAGACGTCGACCAACGCGAGCAGCAATGTCGCGATACGATAAACCGCAATCGCGATAGGGTACAATCGGACCTTTATGAAAGTCGGAAACGTGAAACGCAAACGGAAACGCAAAATGATCATTAAAACCACCGAATATCAGCCGCGCAGTACACTGACGTATGTTACCAGAAACAGTATTCTTCGCAAGACGTACGTAATTAATTTCGGTTGCATACATCAGCAAGAAAAAGTTTGTTATACGGATCGTGCTATGAGCACTGTTTTTAAAGGACCAATCTGATTCGAACTATTTTCATTAAAATGAGTTCGGGACCATCGGTGCACATTCATTTTTACACATTTTTATTACCTTCGGCATTTATGTCTGCAGAGTTGCGTAATTTGAATTTGCCGCTGAGATAATTGTTAAGATGGCGGCATTCAATTGATAGACTTTCTGTTGTTAGAGCAAATAGGATAATTATTTGGAATGCTTATTAAACTTTACTTTCGTATTGTGCACTATTTAGACTAATTTTCATCAAGCAAACCTTTGACTTTTCATAAGAAAAACAGATAAAAATGCGATACAAATCGCTATCATCAATGGCTGCGATCCTTGCAGCAGAAATAAATAATTAACAAAAAAATGGCTCTGAGCACTATGGGACTTAACTTCTTTGGTCATCAGTCAGCTACAACTTAGAACTACTTAAACCTAACTAACCTAAGGACATCACACACATTCATGCCCGAGGCAGGATTCGAACCTGCGACTGTAGCGGTCGCGCGGTTCCAGACTGTAGCGCCTAGAACCGCTCGGCCACTCCGGCCGGCATAATTAAGACAGATAATGCTTATTGAAAGAGGAATTAAAGTTACAAATAATTATTCACTCATATTTATAATAGTAATGAACTCTATTCTCAAGTAATAGTTAACAAATAATTACAATTTCTTAACAGACCTCAGTTTTCATATGCGTCTTGCGTCCACAACCTACAAAAGCCAACCAGCAAAAGGTAAAAACAAACGCAGATCATTAAAGGAATTTACAATTATCATTGTCTCGCATTCGGGAGGACGACGGTTCAATTCCGCGTCCGGCCATCCTGATTTAGGTTTTCCGTGATTTCCCTAAATCGCTCCAGGCAAATGCTGGGATGGTTCCTTTCAAATGGCACGGCTGATCTTCCTTCCCTAATCCGATGAGACCGATGACTTCGCTGTCTGGTCTCCTTCCCCAAAACAACCAACCAACCAATTATCATTGTCTTTGTATGATACACATCGATATGTCCAATTAAATCATAACATATTATATAAATAATTAATATTTATTTCACTGCTTTTTCATAAGTCGGATAGATTATGTTTGTAACTGTTAAGAGGCATAATTTCCTCTCGTCGCACTGTAGCTAAAATTTATCTCGTGGACGTTACAGGGACTAGCTACTACCTATTCGGAAAAGATCCCTCGATATCATGTATCATCAGTTCCAAAAACGTTGACCCCATTAATAAGCTACCATCCTAACAGTGCTTGACTTTTTAGCAAGGCTTTTGATACAGTTGACTTTGATATACACTCCTGGAAATTGAAATAAGAACACCGTGAATTCATTGTCCCAGGAAGGGGAAACTTTATTGACACATTCCTGGGGTCAGATACATCACATGATCACACTGACAGAACCACAGGCACATAGACACAGGCAACAGAGCATGCACAATGTCGGCACTAATACAGTGTATATCCACCTTTCGCAGCAATGCAGGCTGCTATTCTCCCATGCAGACGATCGTAGAGATGCTGGATGTAGTCCTGTGGAACGGCTTGCCATGCCATTTCCACCTGGCGCCTCAGTTGAACCAGCGTTCGTGCTGGACGTGCAGACCGCGTGAGACGACGCTTCATCCAGTCCCAAACATGCTCAATGGGGGACAGATCCGGAGATCTTGCTGGCCAGGGTAGTTGACTCACACCTTCTAGAGCACGTTGGGTGGCACGGGATACATGCGGACGTGCATTGTCCTGTTGGAACAGCAAGTTCCCTTGCCGGTCTAGGAATGGTAGAACGATGGGTTCGATGACGGTTTGGATGTACCGTGCACTATTCAGTGTCCCCTCGACGATCACCAGTGGTGTACGGTCAGTGTAGGAGATCGCTCCCCACACCATGATGCCGGGTGTTGGCCCTGTGTGCCTCGGTCGTATGCAGTCCTGATTGTGGCGCTCACCTGCACGGCACCAAACACGCATACGACCATCATTGGCACCAAGGCAGAAGCGACTCTCATCGCTGAAGACTACACGTCTCCATTCATCCCTCCATTCACGCCTGTCGCGACACCACTGGAGGCGAGTTGACCGATGTTGGGGCGTGAGCGGAAGACGGCCTAACGGTGTGCGGGATCGTAGCACAGCTTCATGGAGACGGCTGCGACTGGTCCTCGCCGATACCCCAGGAGCAACAGTGTCCCTAATTTGCTGGGAAGTGGCGGTGCGGTCCCCTACGGCACTGCGTAGGATCCTACGGTCTTGGCGTGCATCCGTGCGTCGCTGCGGTCCGGTCCCAGGTCGACGGGCTCGTGCACCTTCCGCCGACCACTGGCGACAACATCGATGTACTGTGGAGACCTCACGCCCCACGTGTTGAGCAATGCGGCGGTACGTCCACCCGGCCTCCCGCATGCCCACTATACGCCCTCGCTCAAAGTCCGTCAACTGCACATACGGTTCACGTCCACGCTGTCGCGGCATGCTACCAGTGTTAAAGATTGCGATGGAGCTCCGTATGCCACGGCAAACTGGCTGACACTGACGGCGGCGGTGCACAAATGCTGCGCAGCTAGCGCCATTCGACGGCCAACACCGCGGTTCCTGGTGTGTCCGCTGTGCCGTGCGTGTGATCATTGCTTGTACAGCCCTCTCGCAGTGTCCGGAGCAAGTATGGTGGGTCTGACACACCGGTGTCAATGTGTTCTTTTTTCCATTTCCAGGAGTGTATTACTAATTAAAATGAAACAGCTGAATTTCTCAAACAGCGCTATACACTGGTTCGACAGCTACCTCAAAAACAGAAGTCAACAAGTCATTTGTGGGTCGGAAAAGTCATCATGGAAAAAACGTGCGCTCTGGAGTTCCCCAAGGCTCCGTCATTAGTCCATCACTCTTCTCACTGTACATTAATGACATTTCTTCAGTGATTCACTCCTGCAACTACCATCTATATGCCGACGACATCCAACTGTACATAAGTGCAAGCCCCAAGAACATTGCTGATGCAGTAGCGAGAATGAACGCAGATCTTTGCTCTGTTTCTCGATGGGCACAGAACCTAGGTCTGAAACTAAACCCAAAGAAGAAATCCCAGGTCATACTTATATCTCATCCAAAGTTAATCAGCTGGTACTTTCGCGAAACAGTCCCTCAAATACTCCTCAATGGTACCCAAGTACCACACCAAAAAACAGTAAAAGACCTTGGAATAATCTTGGATGAACACTTAAACTGGGAAGAACAAACAGTCACAGCTTGTCATAAATCGCTCTCCTCCCTACATGCAATTCAAAAATATTTCCAACCCATGTTAAACAAAAATTAGTCCAAACACTAGTCTTGCCTAGTCTTTACTACTGTGATGTAGTTCAACACGGCACAAATAGTGAAACTCGAGATGCCTCGAGCTGGTGATGAATGCTTGCGTTAGATACGTATGCAATATACGGTTGTATGATCATATCGGCCCTTCATACTCCCAGCTAGGTTGGATACGCCCACATAAGGCACGCGATCTCCACACGATGTGCTTACTTCATCGATTTCTTAGCCACTGGTGGCTCCAATACTTATCTTCTCACATTAAACGCCTATCATCATTCCACAACCGCAATACCAGATCGGATACGTCTGGCATCTTGGCTGTACCTTTACATAACACAAAATCTACCTCCGTGTCATTCTCCATCTCGGCCATACGACTATGGAACGCGCTCCCCTGTGATCTGCGTCTTATCCAGAACCACTCAACATTCAAGAGGGAACTCAAGACTTACATACGAGGGCTATCCACAAAGTACGCTACGTTTTGGAATTAAAAATAAATGAAGTATTGGAAATTTTTTTTATTATGTACAGATGAAAGCCGCACTTAAATACTCCTTTTGTACATAGTTGCCATTTAAATTAAGGCACTTATCGTAGCGATGGACGAGCTTGGAAATTCCTTCGTCGTAAAATTCGGCCGCCTGCGCCTTCAACCACGTGGTTACCTCTTTTGGGACAGAAAAGGTGTGATTTTTGTGGATTTCCTGGAAAGAGGCATTACAATAAACTCTCAAAGGTATTGCCAAACTCTGCACAAACTCAGAAGAGCAATACAAAACAAGCGCAGGGGAAAGTTGGGCTCAAAGATCTTGTCGATTAACGACAACGCCCGGGCCCACACGGCAAATGCCACTCGTGAAGTTCTCGAATCTTGTATGTGGGAGTTGTTTCCTCATCCGCCGTACAGTCCCGACCTGGCACCGAGCGACTTCCACTTATTCCCGACAATGAAGAAGTGGTTGGCTGTGCAGCGTTTTGACGACGACGCACAGCTTCGAGAAGAGGTAACCACGTGGTTGAAGGCGCAGGCGGCCGAATTTTACGACGAAGGAATTTCCGAGCTCGTCCATCGCTACGATAAGTGCCTTAATTTAAATGGCAACGATGTAGAAAAGTAGTATTTAAGTGTGGCTTTCATCTGTATATAATAAAAAAAAATTCCAGTACTTTATTTATTTTTAATTCCAAAACGTAATGTACTTTGTGGATAGCCCTCGTATTAGGGACGGTATAGCCACATTGCTGTGCCCCTCTCATCTCTTTGTTTCTCCTCTCCATCATAGCTTCGAATTTTACCATTCTATTTCTCTTCCTCTAACCTTTCTACCTCTTCTATATCTCTTTCACCCCGTTCTATCGTCTTATGTTTCTACTCGATGAGAATAACTCACAAGCTGCAAGAATATAACGAGAAAATTCCGAACTAGCAATAGGACTGACATTCATAACGGAAAAATGTGTTTACTTTCATATACATAGTCATTACTATTATTATTATTATTGATTGTTGTTATTATTTTTTGATTCTTATAATTATCATTTTACTACTGTTATAATCTCTATTTTTTTTTCTTTAACGTTAATACTGTATAAGACGTTATATGTCCGTAATGTTCTGTACAAACTGAAATTCGCTGCGCAGGATTAGCCGAGCGGTCTAAGGCGCTGCAGTCATAGACTGTGCGGCGGAGGTTCGAGTCCTCCCTCGGGCGTGGGTCTGTGTGTTTGTCCTTAGGATGATTTAGGTTAAGTAGTGCGTAAGCTTAGGGACTGATGACCTTAGCAGTTAAGTCCCATAAGATTTCACACACACAAACCGAAATTCGTTCAATCTGAGTATGCCTGGTTAGGTGTAAGAGGGGGCCTGAAGGCCGTAATCTTGCCAGGTAAAATAAATGCATAAATAAATAGATATATAAATAAATAAAATCTGTGTGGGAAATGTGTTCTGATAACGTAACATCTGTAACACGTTACTGAGAAATTTTGTAGTACATGTTTTGGGGCGGCTCCGCCTCAGTGCCTTTAATTTACGAGCCGCGCCAGCCTGAGGCAGCCCCTTTCACAGTGTCAGACCAGGCGGTGGGCAGACGTACGTAGCCCACGCCACGCATCGGCCGGCCGTTTTCGTGGCCGTCGGCGCAGTATTTCGGGCACGGTGTGGCGTAACGCCGCCGGAGGGAGCCGTCTGGGGTGACTGGCGGTCGGAACCAGTTCCCGCTGCCAGGGGCCGAACGCACGGCCGGTGACGCGTGTTTACAAGGCCCAGGTGCGGGGAGCACGCGACCTGCGGGTGAGTCTCTTTGCACCCTGCTAAAGTCACGCGTGACGTCACTGCGATTCTATTTTTATTTATTTACACGTCACGTTCCGTAGGACCAAAATGAGGAGCAAATCTCCAAGGTCACGAAATGTGTCACTGCATGAAATTACAACATAAAAGTAAGAACATATAAAAGTAAAAGTTCATGAACCTGAAAATAGATAGAAACTGTGTGCCAGGTCGAGACTCGAACTAGGGACCTTTGCCTTTCGTGGGCAAGTGCTCTACCAACTGAGCTACCCTAGCATGATTCACGCCCCGTCCTCACAGCTCTACTTCTGCCAGTACCTCGTCTCCTACCTTCCAAACTTTACACAAGCTTTCCTGGGACCTTGCAGAACTAGCACTCCAGAAAGAAAGGATTTTGCGGAGACATGGCTTAGCCACAGCCTGGGGGATATTTCCAGAATGAGATTTTCACTCTGCAGCGGAGTGTGCGCTGATATGAAACTTCCTGGCAGATTAAAACTGTGTGCCGGACCGAGACTCGAACTCGGGACCTTTGCCTTTCGCGGGCAAAGAGACGAGGTACTAGTAGAAGTAAAGCTGTGAGGACAGGGCGTGAGTCGTGCTTGGGTTGCTCAGTTGGTAGAGCACTTGCCCGCGAAAGGCAAAGGTCCCGAGTTCGAGTCTCGGTCCGGCACACAGTTTTAATCTGCCAGGAAGTCTCATATCAGCGCACACTACGCTGCAGCGTGAAAATCTCATTCTGGAAACATCCCCCAGGCTGTGGCTAAGCCATGTCTCCGCAATATCCTTTCTTTCAGGAGTGCTAGTTATGCAAGGTCCGGAGGAGAGCTTCTGTAAAGTTTGGAAGGTACGAGGCGAGGTACTGGCAGAAATAAAGCGGTGAGGACGGGGCGTGAGTCGTGCTTGGGTAGCTCAGTTGGTAGAGCACTTGCCCGCGAAAGGCAAAGGTCCCGAGTTTGAGTCTCGGCCTGACACACAGTTTTAATCTGCCAGGAAGTTTCATATCAGTGCACACTCCGCTGCACAGTGAAAATCTCATTCTGAAAAAAAAAATAGTCCATAAGTTTAAGTAACCCCTATCAGCAATTAATAAGAATCAGCTTAATTTTTCAAGGAACTTCTCGACAGAATACAAGAAGTGACCCATGAGGGAGCTCTTAAAAAAAATGGCTCTGAGCAGAATGGGACTTAACTTCTGAGGTCATCAGTCCCCTAGAACTTAGAACTACTTAAACCTAACTAACCTAATGACATCACACACATCCGTGCCCGAGGCAGGATTCGAACCTGGGACCGTAGCAGTGGCGCGGTTCCGGACTGAAGCGCGTAGAACCCCTCGGCCACCGCGGCGGGCTATATAATTATTCTTTTTCATACTAAAATCTGTTGTATTCCATTACGAGTTGTTTTAATCATCAATCGCATCTATTCGAAGCCAAAAAGCAACGAATAAGGTAAAATCACGCAAGTGAATTTTTATTTTTGCTCTTTCAAGTTCGTAGTTTTTCCTTCAGAAAAAATTTCCTCTGATGCTCAGTAGAAGTCAAATCGTAGTTAGAAGTAGTATTAATCAGTGATTATTGGAAGGGAGTGCTACGGATAATCAAAATTTTCAAAAGCGACGCAAGATTGTTTTTTCGTGTGCAAAAGGGAACACGAAATGGCCGACTTGGCCGAGCACTGATAAATGAATGTCGCATCGAGGAAAATTAGTTTACTCATTCTTGTTAATTATTATTGCTGTGATTATTCTGTGTTAATTTTAAGAGCAAATATCCGTGTGAAGATTTTTCTGACTTTGAATAATTTTTGGTTATGGTAAAAGTAGGAAAGAAAGATAATTTTCCCACTGAAGTAATGGCTTCGCCAGCTATGATATTGATAGCGAAACATAAAATAATGATTTTTTAGTGGATTTGAACTTTGACCCATTAGAAGACCCACTACTTGATCCGAACATGGCAGCAAATTTAGAAAACTCGCAGCCAAATGCCGACGCTAATTAGGCGCCGAGCAGAGCGAACGAGAGACAGAAAAAGACGCCATCTTAGCAGTAACAGATGCAAGCATTTCTCTCGACCCGCTTATCGCTTCCATACAAAAACTTGAAATGCGAAATTAACGCTGAACTAGGCACAATTAAATCAGAGCTAATTGCAATGAAGGCAGTTTACGCTCCAATTTTAAATCAAGTCACGAAACTTGAAACTGGTGTGAAAACCTCTCACGATGAAGTAAAGACGAATGTGGACACTTCAACTTCTGCAGTCGCCAACATTAAGCTCAACAACCAGAAAGTGCTGGACGAACAATTAGAAAGTCACAGAAAACAATTAAATAAAGGCATATCCAATTGGATAGCGGACAAGGGATCAGAAATTGACTCAAAAATAAATGTGACAGTCGACAATGACATGCGGTGCGTACGCGCAGAGATTTGTTCCGGCGCGGGAGCAAATTACGACGATGTACGTAATGTGCGTTCCGATAAAAAAAGACACCGACGAAGAAAATCCTATGTGGAAGCAAGAGATAAACACCCGCATAAGGAACCTGAAAATGGTTATGTCAAGTGATACCAGATAGTAAATTAATTTTCTATCACATGGTGAAAATCCTGTCATTGACATTAAACCCACTTACGGGGATGAAAAAACAACCACCGTATATAACGCCTGTCCAAGCTAAACACGAAAATGAACCGTGTGCTACCACCACTAAGATAGAAAAAAGTTTGTTGAAACGTCATTTCCAAACTTTTTCATAAGACAAGCCAGTCAGTGCAACCCATTGTCTTCATGCGAGCGTTCAAGAACATCTTGCCACGATGTTAGACGGAGAATCAGAATATACAGTTCGTTATGTCACACATCACAGGTGATGCCGTTTTGTGGACGAGCGAAACATTCGAAGTATGTGACACATTAGCGGATTCTGAAAGAGCGTTTCTTTCTAAATACTGATTCGCGGGTATTCAGGAGCCATTGCGCAAAGAAGTGTGTTCGCCCGAATTGTACAACCCGCGTAAGGGAAACTTGCGGAAATACTTCGAAAGAAATATTGCCAAGACGAGGTATTGGTCGGAGCCAATCTCTCACAAAGAAGTGCTCCGCATACTGAAGGCAAAACTTCCTATCCACCTAAGAGAAAAGTTGATTACTGTACCGTATGAGCACTTGGGACAGTTTCTGTCCGTGATCGACTCCTCATCCTAGGAGACGCTAAGTCGTATCAGGCTTATTCCAACAACTGCAATAGCTATCACAACAAACGTCAGTGACGGTAACAAACAACACCAGAGTGGAAAGAATCAGTACGCAAAAGTGAACACGTCTGCCTCTAGTCAAAATAACCACTCAGCAAATGAACCCAAACACGTATTACGGAAATAGTAAGTGGAATCATAGAAACGGTGAAAGGTGGCTACACTGAGCCACAGCGCCAAGAATCGCGCCAGAGAGAGTATTGTTCCGCCGCCTCCACTGGCAGTGTTCGTTGAGAGGTAGCGGCAGGCAGTTCTTGCTGGGAGTTCTTGCCGAGAAGTTGTGGTGGACACTGATTGTAGCGGAAGTCAGAGTGAGATGCGGTAGTAGTGAGTGTTGTTCCATGTTATGCAGCTATGTGATGGGAGAGATAGCAGATGTTATTCTAATGGAGATATTGTAATGATCTGAGTGCTTTTCGTCAATATAAATTAAGGTAACTAACTACTGTTCCTTATTTTCTTATTATTTGTGTGTCCTGAATAATGCTTCATTACAGGTTCAGTCAACAAAGCATCTGGCTTGTGTTCTTGTATTAGAGTGTAATTTTGGTTTTCTTGCACAGTTATAGTATTTCTAATTTTCCTTTATCACGTCAGTATAATTGATATTTAAAAATTCTTGTCTTATTGAAGAAGAACCGTGCCAGATGTGCGTTGAGTAATACTACCACATACAGAACAGTTACACTTGTGCTTTGTTGGATTCGTAGATTTTATAGTTGCTGGGGACTTAATTAATTAATTGTGTTAACAGAAATTTCATTTCATTCTTTGTTATTGTTCTATGCAGTCAGATAGCGTAATAATACTAGTCAGGGCCAGCCGTTTACGAGACTTGCGTAATCGGACAGACAGCTACTAAAAATTATTTGCATTTACATTTTTTATTTTATTAAGCCCCCATGCACGTGGCGACCGCTGCTTCGGATCGTCCCTTGGAATCTTCTGATTGTAAAAATAGTAGATAGTAGTATTGTTGTAGTAATTAGTAGTTTAATAATTGTAGTCTATATTGCATGTGTAGATTTGGTAATTGGCATTCTTCTAATGGTATTTTTCAAAATTTAATTTTTATTGCCTTGTATACGCGTTTGACAAATTAGTGCAATTATTTCAATTGTTCGATTGATCGTGTCTGAGGGAGACATTTCATGTGAATAGTATTGTTGGAGATAAAGAGTCATTGTGTGTAATTTTCGTACAGTGACGAATCTTTCGTATATTTTGTAAATGATTACGCGATCGATGAAAAAGGCAAAAATGATGGATAGTCAGAATAACGAAATTGTTAACATGGCGAACTCGCCAACAGAGGAAAACAGTGTCATAAATAATGTAGTGGAAAACAATTTAATAAGTAGGGAAAATAGTCCGGAAACAGTTCAAAATTTTTCACAATCGAAAAATTCTCAGAATACGAGATTAACGACGGAAGATATGCAGCGGTTAATGAGTGCAATATTAAATGTCGGATCACAGTTGGAATCTAAATTAAAAACACTGGGATCACAAATAGGAAGAATTAACTCGAAGATGGAAACTATGACAATACGGTCAGGCTCACAAATAGGAACAAGTAAAACCGAGATGGAAACAATGGAAACACAGTTAGACTCACGAATAGGGACATGTTTCAAAAACATGAAAGATGAATCAAAGAAAGAAATCAGAGAAGAAGTACAACCGATTTTGAATGCTCACAACAATAGTTTAATTGCAGTAGAGATTAGGCAAGAGAAACAGGACAGAGAACAGGAAGAAAAAGATCGCGTGATAGTACAAAAATTTTCAGAGTTGAATTTACAACGTGCGCACGATAAGGAGGAGATGTTTGTGAGAATCGAGGAATCCGTACCAAATGACAGAGTGAATAACTTAGCACAACAATATGAACAGTTAACTACCAAATGTGTCAATACCGAAACCCGAGTCGCGACACTTACGGCAGACGTAGATAAACAGAAAGAAAAAATAGGTGACTCATTGGAAAGAGTTGAGGAGATCCCAGATAAACTGATAAATCTTAGTTTAAATGGGGACGGAGATTCAGATGATACAGCACCATTGCCATTTTCAGAAACCGAAGAGTACCAGAACATAAATAAGCATGTTGAAAATCAGGGAAAATTTAATGAACGCGTTAAAAGGGAAGTTGAGGCATTACGAAAGCAAGTCAAACAGATCGAAGGCGAAATCGTAGGAAAAGATAGCAGAAGAAATTTGGAATCACCGATAGCAGCGGGTTTTGAAGAAAGTAATTTATTTCATTTACGAGATGCAACAAGAGAGCGCCAGGCGCGCGAACTTGACAATAATCGACATTCGTACTGGGACAGACGCGGTAGGTCTTTGTCGCCGCGAGGCGAAAACTTTGACTATAAACACTTTTTGACTGTTCGGAAATTTAAGATCTTTCGCAATTCTAACAATGACGTACATCCATGTTCATGGTTAGATCAATTTACGTACGCAGTTCCGCCAAATTTGCCACTAAGTCACAAACTGAAATTTATGTGCAGCTATTAAAGTCCTCAGGGGATTCACTACTCTAAGTGAATATGTGCCGTAGCGTGCACAGGGCCTCGAGCTGTAGTGGTGCTATTTCTCTTTTAGTTTTCTGTACCGCTGCCTACTCTTTCACTATTCTTTGCATCTGTCAAAACAACTCTTCGACTATCAATCTATCTAGTGAGTAAGTAAACAATAACCGGATATGACTATTTACCTAAATGTGATTTCGTAAATTACCGTTTGGACTTTACCTTCAGCAGCATTCATTCGTAGTTTAAACGAAATTTTACCTATTTATCTTCGTGACAATATTACTTCGTATGTTGACGACATTCTTATTGCTAAACATTCTTGGAGTGAGCACAACAGAATTTTGGATTCATTATTACGTATTTATGCAAGAGTTGGCATTACAGTAAACTTAGAAAAATCTGAATTTGGTCGTTCACAGGTGAAATTTCTCGGTCACATTATTTCTACAGAAGGTATTCTTCCTGATCCAGAAAAATTAGACGCTATTCGTAATTATGCTGTTCCTACCACAAAACGTGATGTTCGTAGTTTCCTTGGTGTCTGTAAATTTCTTAGACGCTTTGTTAGATTGGACAATTTGGTCACACCTCGTTTTTGCGATCTATCTGGAAGGACATTAAGGATAAGTGGAGGAGAAAGGAAAGCGTAGCGATTAGACAGCATTATTTAGTTCGCAATGACATTCTTTTCAAACGAAAATCGGTCGACAACTCTGTTTGGTTAGTTTGTATTCCTGATGAGTGGGTTAATAAGCTGATTTGGTATACGCATTTCAGTTATGCGCACTTTGGTCCCAGAAAATGCTTTCACAAATTACGAGAAAATTGTTACTTCAATAATATGGAAAAACGTATTCGATTTGTTCTTGCCAAATGCAAATTATGTCAAAAGGCTAAACCGCCGACAGTTTCTCACAGAGCACCGTTGTTTCCTATCATTCCAGCAAAATTAAAGGACATGGCTGCAGTTGATTTGTTCGGTCCAGTGGTTCGATCTACTAATGGTTTTGCATACATTTTCGTAGCAGTGGAGTTGACATCAAAATATGTGTGTTTTACACCGTTACGCAAAGCAACAGCTCGTTCAGTATCTAATGCTTTCATTAACCATTTTCTTAAAGAAGTGGGTCATGTTGATAAGGTTATATCAGATAATGGATCACAGTTTCGTTCTAAAATTTGGCTTCGTACTCTACAGCGTCGTAAAATTAAACCAATCTTCATTTCACTTTTTCACCCTCAATCTAACGCTTCAGAGAGATGGATGAAGGAAATCAATAAATTGTGTCGTCTTTATTGTCATCAGAATCACAGAACGTGGGATCAGTATCTTCATATTTTTCAAAACATTCTGAATGAACTCCCTAATGATTCAACTTCTTTACCGCCGATACTGGTATTAAAAAACAAAGCACCGACAAATCACATTTCTGAAATCGTTCCTTTTCCGCCTTCACGGAAACTGCGGCATTCTGAAGTTGTCAACCTGGCTCTACGAAATATTGCATCTGCGACTGCTAGAAGAGAGAAATCAGCTAAGCGTCCTGGTCGTTTAAAAATTTTGTCAGTTGGTCAAAAAGTGTTAATTGAGGCTCATCGTTTGTCTCACAAAGGAAAAGGCTTGTGTCGCAAATTTTTTCTGCTTTATAACGGTCCATATAGGATTCGCAAAATTATTCATGATAACACTGTTGAAGTAGAAACCCTTAAATCTCGACGCTCTAAAGGAATACATCATATATCAAACGTTAAAATTTTTGTGGAATGACATACTTGTGAGAAACTAACAGTTATATGTAAACACACGGAGAGTACAAGGACACCGCGCTGTGTTTTGGCGGCGGCGTATACTCAAAGCAACAGTCAAGTCTGCGAGCCGCCCAGGGCAGTCGTTGACCGCAAACAATCACTTCCTACGTCACGCGCCTACAGCTGATCGAGCGCTCAGTACGAATGCACTGACAGCCGTAAATAAATACACAGTCTAATTTCTCCGACTAAATTCAGTATAAAACTGTAGTTACTTGTTGAATTCTGTTATTAACATTCAGTATTTTTCAGGATACGGTTCTATAAGGTATTTAAGAACTTCAGGTAAATTCTGTGCGTGTCCGACGTTAAGACGACTTGCTGTCGAGAAAATTTCAGGAAAAATGTCATTTCAAAGAAGAAAGTAATAAAGTAAAAAAGGTAACTATTAATTGAGTTTATTTTTCAGGTAAAATATTTCCACTTAGGTACGTACTTTAGACGTAATTTGCTGCTCGCGATTACGTGATTCATACTTTGTGCTAATTACATGTTCTATGAAATTACTTGTGAAGCGACGTGCTTGCGTATGTTAACTGATTTTGACAATTTTTATTAATGTACTGGATTGTAACTTGTGTATACTATGCATCGCTTGGCTGCACTGCTTTTTTCACTAATGTCATATTTTTAATTATGCGCCTGCTGTGCTTATTTATTTAAATTATAATTGTCACCGGATTAATTGTGCTGATGTGGTTAGGTATGTAAGTTATACTTTGTGATTTATCTGCTTGCGCCTTCATGTTTACTTATTTGCTTGCGCTTTCATGTTTACTTATTAAGATACGATGCTGATGACCTGTTTATTACGTAAGATATGTTTGCTGCTATGCGTATGGACTGAATATTTATACATTTCTGTTTGTTGTCACAACTACTCTTTAATTTTGTATATAGAAATGCTATTATACTGTGTATGAACATATAGTTTAGGTTACACTGTGGTATGGGTTACGAATTGTTCGCTTGGCGAAGCCTCGTTATAGAAATTGTGCTGTATCCACTTGTTGACATTCTGTTCACTACTGCTATATTTACTCGCTGTTGCTTGTTTTGCTTACGCTCAGTGCCTTATATTTTTAACATAAGAAAATGAACTGCAGTAATTCGACGAGCGACTTTAGTACAAGAAACGTCATAGAAGTCACATGAGCTGGAGGTTTGAGGAAAGCTGTATAAATGTATGCCAATAGGAAGGAAGCTAACGACATGACATACCAAAACTAGGTTTAGACCATTGACAGTTATTACACTGCATTTTTCGTGAGCAATTGAAATAGGAAGTGACACTTGACACAAGAAATACTCCACATGTTTGCTTCTGTTTGCCATAATTCTTGAAGTGGTGTACACACTGTGAAATATTATGATCATTCACACTCCGTAATCGTACTTAATTACTGAGGGTTATTCGAACTAAGTCTGTTAGAGGTCATGTATGTATTCTTTGTTTATAATTCATAATGAGTAGAAGATTTTGGTCAGATGGATTACACAGAGGTTGTGTGTTGACAGTGTGTCTTCGGATTGTATGGGATGAGGAGGTTTGTATTAGGATTTTATCTGTACTTGTTCGACGAAACTGACTTGAGGAAAGAGTTGTTATGGAAGTGAAATGATATTGGTGCTAAGGTTTATATGTATTGACGTATTGAAGAGGTTTTATTGAGGTATTGAGATTATATGAAGTTGATTGGAGTTTTGGTGTATAAGAAATGATACTGGGAAGAAGGTTTATATGTAGCGACGTATTGAAGAGGTATTATAGAGGTATTGAGATTATATGAAGTTGATTTGAGTTTTAGTGGATAAGAGGCAAGTAAGTGAGGTGCATATTTTTTTGTTGTTGGTCTATATGGAACAAGGAGGATGAAGATAGCAGACTAGAACACTAAAATGGAAGGAAGATTGTCTACACACACTTTGTTAAATCACTAAGCAGTATGTACTTTTTTTTGGAGAGAGGAAGCATTGCATATCTTGGCACACTGACAGTTGTTCAGTAACAGTACATTTTGATCTGGCTTGGCAAACATTGGTCTTGACATGATGACTATGACGTTGACTTAACTATTATTGACTATTTACATGCTGTCACTACTACTTGATACACATGATGAACATGAAATTTTGACAGAAGTGGATTCACACAGTTAACACTATACAATTACACAGTAGTACTTAATGTGGATGAAAGATGAGTGAGTGTGTTTTGTGTGTTTTCCTTTCCTAATCCTACCCACCTATCTCCTAAATATTATTTTATTGTAGTGGCTTGCACTGACAACCATAAATATCATAGATTTACTGATGTTTGTGTACTTGTAATAGTAATATGACAATTATCTGATATCATTTGTGTGTTTGTTATGATTTGTATGTTTAGTGCAAGAGCATTGTAAAAGCATTTGTATGTGCATTCAAACTATTGTTCATGCTTGAACTGTCTGAGTAATAATGGGATATTATGGACTGTTACTTGTACTGTTTCTACATAATTGGTGCCACTAGGACATGTTTAATTTCTGCGGAGGAACTGTGTGATCAGTGATCGTGAATATGATGGACTGCTCTCTGCACCTGCTCATCATTGCTGGGTGCAACTGATGGAACTGCTTTTATTGAAATGATGTCACCTGTTGGAGTCTGCACCTGTGCCACAATGCTGGGTGCCACTGATGAACTGATTCTACTGAGATGATGTCACCTGTTGCTGTTTGCACCTGTTCCACAATGCTGGGTGCCACTGATAGTCTGCTTCTACTGAAATGATGTCACCTGTTGGAGTCTGAACCTACTCCACAATGCTGGGTGCCACTGATGGACTGCTTCTACTGAAATGGTGTCACTTGTTGCTGTAGCACCTGTTCAACATTGCTGGGTGCCACTGATGGACTGATTCTACTGAGATGATGTCACTTGTTGCTGTTTGCACATGTTCCACAATGCTGGGTGCCACTGATGGACTGCTTCTACTGAAATGATGTCACCTGTTGGAGTCTGAACCTACTCCACAATGCTGGGTGCCACTGATGGACTGCTTCTACTGAGATGATGTCACTTGTTGCTGTCAGCACCTATTCAACAGTGCTGGGTGCTACTGCTGGAACTGTGAACTACTTGTTGTGAATATTTGTATTAACAGATTTTTTGTGTATTACTGTTTGTGAAAAATCAGAAGACTCTTACCTGCTCATATTCGTCATTGCTGACGTTATCGATTGAATTGTTTAACCACATGATATTTCTGTAAACTATTATGTAAAGTCACATGTATGAAAGAATTTGTATTGCTTAGTGTATTTTATATATTAGGCTATTGAAAGGTCAGTGCAAAGCCAAAATTTTATCTAGTTATATGATATTTACGTATTAATATGATCTTTTATTTTTGTCTGTATATTTTTTTTTGACGAATTTGGTGGTATTTTCACCACCAATGCTGGCAAAAATACCATCAAATTCTAGCCCGTGGAGGAAGGGCATATGAAAGGTGGCTACACTGAGCCACAGCGCCAAGAATCGCGCCAGAGAGAGTATTGTTCCGCCGCCTCCACTGGCAGTGTTCGTTGAGAGGTAGCGGCAGGCAGTTCTTGCTGGGAGTTCTTGCCGAGAAGTTGTGGTGGACACTGATTGTAGCGGAAGTCAGAGTGAGATGCGGTAGTAGTGAGTGTTGTTCCATGTTATGCAGCTATGTGATGGGAGAGATAGCAGATGTTATTCTAATGGAGATATTGTAATGATCTGAGTGCTTTTCGTCAATATAAATTAAGGTAACTAACTACTGTTCCTTATTTTCTTATTATTTGTGTGTCCTGAATAATGCTTCATTACAGGTTCAGTCAACAAAGCATCTGGCTTGTGTTCTTGTATTAGAGTGTAATTTTGGTTTTCTTGCACAGTTATAGTATTTCTAATTTTCCTTTATCACGTCAGTATAATTGATATTTAAAAATTCTTGTCTTATTGAAGAAGAACCGTGCCAGATGTGCGTTGAGTAATACTACCACATACAGAACAGTTACACTTGTGCTTTGTTGGATTCGTAGATTTTATAGTTGCTGGGGACTTAATTAATTAATTGTGTTAACAGAAATTTCATTTCATTCTTTGTTATTGTTCTATGCAGTCAGATAGCGTAATAAAACTAGTCAGGGCCAGCCGTTTACGAGACTTGCGTAATCGGACAGACAGCTACTAAAAATTATTTGCATTTACATTTTTTATTTTATTAAGCCCCCATGCAACGGTTCAAATGGTTCAAATGTCTCTGAGCACTATGGGACTTAACATCTGTGGTCATCAGTCCCCTAGAACTTAGAACTACTGAAACCTAACTAACCTAAGGACATCACACACATCCTTGCCCGAGGCAGGATTCGAACCTGCGACCGTAGCAGCAGCGCGGTTCCGTACTGAAGCGCCTAGAACCGCTCGTCTAAAGCGACCGGGCATAGAAACGGTAATCCGGCAAATGGTTCCAGTAGAAGACGGAAGGATGGCAACGAAAATGGTTACAATGATTCCAACCACAATAGGAAAACATCATGGAAAAAACAATCGGGAAATTCCTGGAATAATAGCAGCAATGTACCGATCCAGCAAGGTGCAAATGACAGGAACAAAAGTAGTCAGCGAAATTCTAATCATGGAAATTGTTGGCCTAACCAGCAGCCAATTTTATGGTTTGGGAATCCAACGCAGAACATGATGCAGGCCATGCCTGTTATTCCGAAACCGAACAGTTGCAATCACAGTGGCAACAGCTGCCCTACAACGAATCGCGTATGCGAAATCGTAGAGCAGGATACCAATGCACAACAGTTAAACTACACTACTGGCCATTAAAATTGCTACACCACGAAGATGACGTGCTACAGACGCGAAATTTAACCGACAGCAAGGAGATGCTGTGATATGCAAATGATTAGCTTTTCAGAGCATTCACACAAGGTTGGCGCCGGTGGGGACACCTACAACGCGCTGACACGAGTAAAGTTTCCAACCGATTTCTCACACACAAACAGCTGTTGACCGGCGTTGGCTGGTGAAACGTTGTTGTGATACCTCTTGTAAAGAGGAAAAATGCGTACCATCACTTTTCCGACTTTGAAAAAGGTCGGATTGTATCCTATCGCGATTACGGTTTATCGTATCACGACATTGCTGCTCGCGTTGGTCGAGATCCAATGACTGTTAGCACAATATGGAATCGGTGGGTTCAGAAGGGTAATACAGAACGCCGTGCTGAATCCCAACGGCTTCGTATCACTAGCAGTCGAGATGACAGGCATCTTATCCGCACGGCTGTAATGGATCGTGCAGCCACGTCTCGATCCCTGAGTCTACAGATGGGGACGTTTGCAAAACGACCATCTGCACGAACAGTTCGACGACGTTTGCAGCAGCACGGACTATCAGCTCGGAGACCACGGCTGCGGTTACCCTTGACGCTGCATCACTGACAGGAGCGCCTGCGATGGTGTACTCAACGACGAACCTAGGTGCACGAATGGCAAAACATCATTTTATCGGATGAATCCAGGTTCTGTTTACAGCATCGTGATGGTCACATCCGTGTTTGGCGACAGCGCAGTGAATGCGCATTGAAAGCGTGTATTCGTCATCGCCATACTGGCGTATCACCCGGCGTCATGGTATGGGGTGAAAATGGTTACACGTCTCGGTCACCTCTTGTTCGCATTGACTGCACTTTGAACAGTGGACGTTACATTTCAGATGTGTTGCGACCCGTGCCTCTATCCTTCATTCGATCCCTGCGAAACCTACATTTCAGTAGGATAATGCACGACCGCAAGTTGCAGGTCCTGTACGGGCCTTTCTGGATACAGAAAATGTTCGACTGCTGCCCTGGCCAGCACATTCTCCAGATCTCTGACCAACTGGAAACGTCTGGTCAATTTGGTGGCCGAGCAACTGGCTCGTCACAGTACGCCAGTCACTACTCTTGATGAACTGTGGTATCGTGTTGAAGCTGCATGGGCAGCTGTACCTGTACACGCCATCCAAGCTCTGTTTGATTCAATGCCCAGGCGTATCGAGGCCGTTATTACGGCCAGAGGTGGTTGTTCTGGGTAATGATTTTTCAGGATCTATGCACCAAAATTGCGTGAAAATGTAATCACATGTCATTTCTAGTATAATATATCTGTCCAATGAATACCCGTTTATCATCTGCATTTCTCCTTGGTGTAGCAATTTTAATGGCCAGTAGTGTAGAACCGACCGTTAGAAACAGCCTTCCTTATGCGGTCGTATTCCAAAGTGGAGGCAACTTTAAATCTGACCTGAACACATTGAGATACAACGACGCTGTGGATTCCAGGGAAGAACTTTTACAAGAGCCGAACGCATGCAGACATACGGAAAGAGTATACTGTGAAAACTGCAACGAAAGTTTCAATAAATGGTATCACTGTGGAAGTTATAATAGCTACAGCCAGCCGGAGTGGGCGTGCGGTTCTAGGCGCTGCAGTCTGGAGCCGAGCGACCGCTAACGTCGCAGGTTCGAATCCTGCCTCGGGCATGCATGTGTGTGATGTCCTTAGGTTGGTTAGGTTTAAGTAGTTCCAAGTTCTAGGGGACTGATGACCACAGAAGTGAAGTCCCATAGTGCTCAGAGCCATTTGAACCATTTTTATAATAGACACAGGAGCAACAACCAGTGTCATGAATAACGCATTACACAACGAAGTAAATGGCATAACGAGATTTCCTGTTCTGCCTGTGCAAAACTGCCGCGTTTCTGGAGCATTAGGCGCATCTACACAGTGTGTGAAGCAACATGTGCAGGCCGATTTGGTAGTACATGACGGGCACATACAGTGCCACTTGTTACTCATAAAAAGTTTGTCGGTTTCCTGTATTCTTGGCCGCGATTTTCTGCGCAGTAGGGACGCAGTGATAGACCTACAGACGGGAAAATGTGTATTTACGAATGGTGGGAACACTCCGAGCGTGCGCAACAGATACTGTCGTAACGTTGTTGTAAAATTAGTAGGTCCACGCATAGTACATATTGCGGAACAATTTGAGAAGACAGGATTCCTGCACTCGAATGATTCAGAAGCAGCCATACACAGTAGTCTTGCCACAGTCAAAGCTAAAGTATCGCAATCATCCTATCTGGAAAACACACAGAAGGAAGGTGGCTGTGAGCCAGGGTGCGATTTGTGCTTTTACCAGTGGGTGGGGATGTCTTAGGGGGTCAGTATAATTACATATGTTACTAGCTTGGACCGTGGCGTTACGCATGGTTAAACAGCTATTTATAAATAGATGTTACTGCCGAAACTCACTATTCACGCGTATGCACTATCAGAAAAACCATCCCTTGTTATATCTTTAAAAGTACATTATAGGTAAAGCTTATTTACAAAATCATCTACATACAGGTATACGAGGGGAATTCAAAAAGTAGAGGCACATTTGTGAAAAGCTGTACTTACTCTGATGACAGAAAACTGAAACATATTAATAGTAAGACTTATTAAAAACTTTCAGTGTTCGGCTCAACAAATTTAAATTATATGTAAAGTTTCACTCCAGTGCGTGGGAAATAAACATCCCAGGTTGGGATGCATAAACTAAAACCAGAGGAGGGGATGGTCTGATGCAGAGGGGGGGGGGGGGGGGGGGAAATCCCCCCCATCCCCCCTGCAAATCGCACACTGCTCTGAGCACTATGGGACTTAACATCTGAGGTCATCAGTCCCATAGACTTAGAACTACTTAAACCTAACTAACCTAAGGACATCACACACATCCATGCCGGAGGCAGGATTCGAACCCGCGACCGTAGCAGTCGCCCGGTTCCGGACTGAAGCGCCTAGAACCGCTCGGCCACCACGGTCGGCCAGAAGGAAGAGCCGGCGAATCTCATTCAGGACTACTCTAATGTTTTTGCAGATAAACCGGGCATAATGAAAAACTTTGAGTATGACATGGAAGTTGCCCCACAAGAGACATTTGGCAGAACATCGTACGCCGTACCATGGACTAAAAAGGAGGCTGTAAAGGCCGAAATTAGAGTGGGGAATCGTAGAAACCTCATACTCACCATTCAGCAGTCCCATTTCAGCGGTTTTTAAACTGGGGCGGGGGGGGGGGGGGAGAGGGAGCGGTAAAAATAAGGTTAGTACTAGACGCACGCAACATCAACAATATTATGATACCTGTATGTTACTAATGCATTCTATTTTTCAGTACTTAGATTTTAAGATTGTATTTTTTGAATAGAGTGAAATATTTACTACTTACAGAAGTGATTAACTATTTAACAAGCCAAGTCATTTTATTTAATTTCTTGGCGAGATTTGCATAGGCATTACTTGTCTGTTTTTCATAAAGATGGGCGGCCGCAGTGGCCGTGCGGTTCTAGGCGCTACAGTCTGGAGCCCAGCGACCGCTAACGTCGCAGGTTCGAATCCTGCCTCGCGCATGGATGTCTGTGATGTCCTTAGGTTAGTTAGGTTTAATTAGTTCTCAGTTCTAGGCGACTGATGACCTCAGAAGTTAAGTCGCATAGTGCTCAGAGCCATTTGAACCATTTTTCATAAAGATAAACTTAGAAGCTAAAGAAACAAATACATAGATGTTTTGCTTTTCTTTTAAAATCATTTATTAGTACTTAAAGAGTTTTGATGGTTCTGATGAACGTTTTCATTTTCTATACTCATTTAAAAGTAGATTCTCAATTTATGGTGATGTATAGGTCTAAGTATGTTTAGCGTAAGAAAGTCCCTACGGAGAATCAAAGGAAATGACTCCCTTTTTACTTATTGGGATATACATGCTTCACATGTGTATGTGATAGCGAGTTGGCTCTTCCTTTCTTTATTTTGGCTTCCCGCCATCAGGTATAAAGCCGGGAGATTTTTTCTCCTCTTGGCTGAGCAATAGAAACTTCATTTGTGTGAGTAAAGTTATGCTTTCTCGTGTAAATATGTAAATGAGTTTAATCATCAAATGAGTGAATTTTGTAAACCTCTTGTGTGAAATTCATATTAATTCTGGACAGGAAGGATGGTCTAATGATCAGCATTTGTTACTGTGGAACTTAACGATGAGGCCTCCATCGTGTGTGCAAATTTTGTGCACAGCAGGGGAACTTTCACGTGGACTGTGTTAACTAAACTTTCAATGGAACTTATATGGGACAATTCGCGGTGAATGCGTCAATAGACTTCCGTGTTGGCGTATTTTCCTGTCGACAAATGTTATGATTCTCTGGGGACTTGACAGCAAGGCAAAGTTTATCTTCTGGTAAACCTTCCGGGATGTAAGGTCGTGGTCCATGAAACTCTTCAGCTTCAGCAGGAGCTGAAGAGTTTCATGGACCACGACCTTACATCCCGGAAGGTTTACCAGAAGATATGTCATCCGGTCGTGAAAGCCTTCATACTGTAAGGCAAAGTTTATTACAACTAACTGTGTATCGTGTTATAATAGTTTTAGACTTGTGAACAGTGTAATCGCTCTTGGTTTTGTGTCGTGACATTTCCCTATACATTGCTGAGCTTACGCTTTTCTGGCCCTGTTTCCATCGATCGTCATTTTGATCTCTGAGTCGACTCGGATGCGTGTTTGTCTTCTGGTAATCTTTGGCGGCGCGGATTTAACGGCAGCACGTGCGCTCTGTTGGGGTGGGGGGTGGGGGGGGGTAAGAATAGAGGGAGACGCCGTGACGTCACAGCTGCGAAGCTATGTGAAGCCGAGGATGGCCATCTCAATCCGACCAAAACATTGCTGCTGTAAGCTTGGGGGCATAGGCTTGTCGCTCGCTTTTGGAAGGATTTTGCGCTATTATGGTGACTTGTGTGGTGTTCGGATGTACGAATCGTTCTGATTGTGATGCGAAATCGAAGGGAATAACATTTCATGTGTAAGTTGTCTTGTTAAGTGCGATTTTACAACTTCATTGTGAACGAACGTGTGCTACATCTGTACTTGTACTACAGCGCATTTTTCTACTGTATGATTTTAGATTTCCTAAAAATGAAAGTCGGAAAGCTCTGTGGGAGAATGCCGTGAGGAGGAAGAATTGTCGTGTGTCTAAATGGAGCTCTGTATGTTCTCAGCATTTTCGAGAAGAGGACATAGACCGAACTTCCCTTTCAACAGTAAGGCTGCGTGAAAATGCTGTACCATCAGTTTTCCCTACACACCCAAAACATTTGCAAAAGGTATGTTAATTCAAAGAATTAAATTCTTAGTTTTCAAGTTCACGTTTCAGTATAATACATACGTATCGTCGATAATCGAAGTGTTGAGTAACTCACTTTGTCTTCATCATGTACCAAATTAAAAGCTAACACTACATTAACTGGCGTAAAGTATAGGCCTAAACAGGACACTGTGTAGATTTGTCATTCTTTGTACCGTATTTCAGTAAATAGTGGTCGATCTGAACAGTGTTTCCCAGTAGTGTAACGTAACTGAAATGTTCCAGTACGTATTACAAACAAAATGTATTTATGGGGCTTTTGAGGGAGGGTATAGCTGACTTAGTTTTCAGTTTCTATTATTTAGTTTGTGATACACGTTTAGTACTGAATTAACAAAATTGTATCGTTTACATTGAAGACTAGCTATTCGTAATATTACATTAAAAACTATTTTTAATCAGAAGAAACGCGGAATTTCGACTTTTCGAGATTTTATTTTAAACAAAAACTTTGAAACAACCAATCTGATGACGTTACATGCGTATATTGTGCAAATGGCGACTGTAATACACGCAGCGCTATCGCACACTGGCAATGTTTTGGTCAGAGTGTCATGGCAGCGAGCCACGCCCCCATGGCTTCAAAACGTAGTACGGCTGGGATACGTAGCGCCATCTCCCCTTATTCTTACCTCCATGGTCGGGACAACACTGACTCAAAGGAAGGCCTCGGCGCTTGTTGGTGACGTCACGTCAGCTAGGCACGACGAACGCCAGGTCTGTTGCAGGCAGAAACGCCTGGGCGTGCTTATCACTATAAATCTCTTATTTTTGGACAAAAAGTTTGGTGTTGTTTTGGATTCTGCAGTTTTATTTAGATGAAAGGTTTTCTTACTATCGTAAAACTACAAATGAAGATCATAGTTCTGTATTACTGAATCCTGTCGAAACAAACGTAGATCAATATGAGAATCCGCTTTGCTCCATTGCAAGCTTCAGAAATTTCACATTCAAGTAACTACATTTTTTTTTGTCATCAGTCTACTGACTGGTTTGATGCAGCCCGCCACAAATTCCTTTCCTGTGCTAACCTCTTCATCTCAGAGTAGCACTTGCAACCTACGTCCTCAATTATTTGCTTGACGTATTCCAATCTCTGTCTTCCTCTACAGTTTTTGCCCTCTACAGCTCCCTCTAGTACCATGGAAGTCATACCCTCATGTCTTAGCAGATGTCCTATCATCCTGTCCCTTCTCCTTATCAGTGTTTTCCACATATTCCTTTCCTCTCCGATTCTGCGTAAGACCTCCTCATTCCTTACCTTATCAGTCCACCTAATTTTCAACATTCGTCTATAGCACGACATCTCAAATGCTTCGATTCTCTTCTGTTCCGGTTTTCCCACAGTCCATGTTTCACTACCATACAATGCTGTACTCTAGACGTACATCTTCAGAAATTTCTTCCTCAAATTAAGGACAGTATTTGATATTAGTAGACTTCTCTTGGCCAGAAATGCCTTTTTTTGCCATAGCGAGTTTGCTTTTGATGTCCTCCTTGCTCCGTCCATCATTGGTTATTTTACTGCCTAGGTAGCAGAATTCCTTAACCTCATTGACTTCGTGACCATCAATCCTGATGTTAAGTTTCTCGCTGTTCTCATTTCTACTACTTCTCATTACCTTCGTCTTTCTCCCATTTACTCTCAAACCATACTGTGTACTCATTAGACTGTTCATTCCGTTCAGCAGATCATTTAATTCTTCTTCACTTTCACTCAGGATAGCAATGTCATCAGCGAATCGTATCATTGATATCCTTTCACCTTGTATTTTAGTTCCACTCCTGAACCTTTCTTTACCCCTACATTTTCAGAATCTCGAACAGCTTGCACCATTTTATATTGTCGAACGCTTTTTCCAGGTCGACAAATCCTATGAAAGTGTCTTGATTTTTCTTTAGCCTTGCTTCCATTATTAGCCGTAACGTCAGAATTGCCTCTCTCGTCCCTTTACTTTTCCTAAAGCCAAACTGATCGCCACCTAGCGCATTCTCAATTTTCTTTTCCATTCTTCTGTATATTATTCTTGTAAGCAGCTTCGATGCATGAGCTGTTAAGCTGATTGTGCGATAATTCTCGCACTTGTCAGCTCTTGCCGTCTTCGGAATTGTGTGGATGATGCTTTTCCCAAAGTCAGACGGTATATCGCCAGACTCATATATTCTACACACCAACGTGAATAGTCGTTTGGTTGCCACTTCCCCCCAATGATTTTAGAAATTCTGATGGAATGTTATCTATATCTTCTGCCTTATTTGACCGTAAGTCCTCCAAAGCTCTTTTAAATTCCGATTCTAATACTGGATCCCCTATCTCTTCTAAATCGACTCCTGTTTCTTCTTCTATCACATCAGACAAATCTTCACCCTCATAGAGGCTTTCAATGTATTCTTTCCACCTATCTGCTCTCTCCTCTGCATTTAACAGTGGAACTCCCGTTGCACTCTTAATGTTACCACCGTTGCTTTTAATGTCACCAAATGTTGTTTTGACTTTCCTGTATGCTGAGTCTGTCCTTCCGACAATCATATCTTTTTCGATGTCTTCACATTTTTCCTGCAGCCATTTCGTCTTAGCTTCCCTGCACTTCCTATTTATTTCATTCCTCAGCGACTTGTATTTCTGTATTTCAGATTTTCCCGGAACATGTTTGTACTTCCTCCTTTCATCAATCAACTGAAGTATTTCTTCTGTTACCCATGGTTTCTTCGCAGCTGCCTTCTTTGTACCTATGTTTTCCTTCCCAACTTCTGTGATGGCCGTTTTTAGAGATGTCCATTCCTCTTCAACTGAACTGCCTACTGCGGTATTCCTTATTGCTGTATCTATAGCGTTAGAGAACTTCAAACGTATCTCGTCATTCCTTAGTAGTTCCGTATCCCGCTTCTTTGCGTATTGATTCTTCCTGACTAATGTCTTGAACTTCAGCCTACTCTTCATCACTACTATATTGTGATCTGAGTCTATATCTGCTCCTGGGTACGCCTTACAATCCAGTATCTGATTTCGGAATCTCTGTCTGACCATGATGTAATCTAATTGAAATTTTGGCCTATCTCCCGGCCTTTTCCAAGTATACCTCCTCCTCTTGTGATTCTTGAACAGGGTATTCGGTATTACTAGCTGAAACTTGTTACAGAACTCAATTAGTCTTTCCCCTCTTTCATTCCTTGTCCCAAGCCCATATTCTCCTGTAACCTTTTCTTCTATTCCTTCCCTACGACTGCATTCCAGTCGCCCATGACTATTAGATTTTCGTCCCCCTTTACATACTGCATTACCCTTTCAATATCCTCATAAACTTTCTCTATCTGTTCATCTTCAGCTTGCGACGTCGGCATGTATACCTGAATTATCGTTGTCGGTGTTGGTGTGCTGTCGATTCTGATTAGAACAACCCGGTCACTGAACTGTTCACAGTAACACACCCTCTGCCCTACCTTCCTATTCATAACGAATCCTACACCTGTTATACCATTTTCTGCTGCTATTGATATTACCCGATACTCATCTGACCAGAAATCCTTGTCTTCCTTCCACTTCACTTCACTTACCCCTACTATATCTAGATTGAGCCTTTGCATTTCCCTTTTCAAATTTCTAGTTTCCCTACCACGTTCGAGCTTCTGACATTCCACGCCCCGACTCGTAGAACGTTATCCTTTCGTTGAGTATTCAATCTTTTTCTCATGGTAACCTCCCCCTAGGCAGTCCCCTCGCGGAGATCCGAATGGGGGACTATTCCGGAATCTTTTGCCAATGGAGAGATCATCATGACACTTCTTCAAATACAGGCCACATGTCCTGTGGATACACGTTATGTGTGTTTAATGCAGTGGTTTCCATTGCCTTCTGCATCCTCATGTCTTTGATCATTGCTGATTCTTCCGCCTTTAGGAGCAATTTCCCACCCCTACGACAAGAGAGTGCCCTGAACCTCTATCCGCTCCTCCGCCCTCTTTGACAAGGCCATTGGCAGAATGAGGCTGACTTCTTATGCCGCAAGTCTTCGGCCGCCAATGCTGATTATTTATCAAAATTTAGGCAGTGGAGGGGATCGAACGCGGGACCGAAGACGTTTTGATTATGAATCAAAGAGGCTACCCCTAGACCACGGGTAGGGGGCGAAATCAAGGTAGCTTCCCCCCGCACCTTACACGAAGCCGTGCGATTAACACTCTTGAGAGAGGAGGCGAGCCGATTTGTGGCCGTCTCCGCGCGGCAAAGCGAGCCCCGACGTGTCTTTTCGAACGACACTAAGTGTGGGCGCTGTAATAGACAAGGACATGTGGCAGAGCAGTGTCACGTGCCATATTGTCATCGGTGCAGGAACGTGGGTCACCAAAGCGTGCATTGTCCGAATAGTTAATCTTCTCTGTTCGAGATTTCCGTTACGACCCGCCACGTGGTGCATAGTTTGAAACTGCAACCGCCGAGAAAGCTAATAGAGGGAGTCGTAGCCAGTTTTTGTGATTTCTGAACATTTATGCTAGCGTGTGTAGATGTTTAACAACTTACTGAAAATTTAGTGACGCGTGTAGCTTTTCTAAGATGAATCGTTTCGTATTCAAGCACTTCGCGCTTGAGATACCAGCCACGAGTCCTGCTCGATGCCAGCCACTGTACATAGAAAATCTGCATAGAGAAATAGTTACGATATTTGCATTTCAGTAATAGCTTAGTGCGTGTGCATGTACCAGGGCTATTACAAATGATTGAAGCGATTTCATAAATTCACTGTAGCCCCATTCATTGACATATGGTCACGACACACTGCAGATACGTAGAAAAACTCATCAAGTTTTCTTCGGCTGAAGCCGCACTTCAGGTTTCTGCTGCCAGAGCGCTCGAGAGCGCAGTGAGACAAAATGGCGACAGGAACCGAGAAAGCGTATGTCGTGCTTTAAATGCACCCACATCAGTCAGTCATAACAGTGCAACGACACTTCAGGATGAAGTTCAACAAAGATCCACCAACTGCTAACTCCATTCGGCGATGGTATGCGCAGTTTAAAGCTTCTGGATGCCTCTGTAAGGGGAAATCAACGGGTCGGCCTGCAGTGAGCGAAGAAACGGTTGAACGCGTGCGGGCAAGTTTCACGTGTAGCCCGCGGAAGTCGACGAATAAAGCAAGCAGGGAGCTAAACGTACCACAGCCAACGGTTTGGAAAATCTTACGGAAAAGGCTAAAGCAGAATGCCAGTTCGGCATTTCTTAAACAGGAGATTGGAAAACCGATGGATCGGTGGTGGTGGAGATCACGATCAGCAATTCATGTCATGGCCTCCACGCTCTTCCGACTTAACCCCATGCGATTTCTTTCTGTGGGGTTATGTGAAAGATTCAGTGTTTAAACCTCCTTTACCAAGAAACGTGCCAGAACTGCGAGCTCGCATCAACGATGCTTTCGAACTCATTGATGGGGACATGCTGCGCCGAGTGTGGGAGGAACTTGATTATCGGCTTGATGTCTGCCGAATCACTAAAGGGGCACATATCGAACATTTGTGAATGCCTAAAAAAACTTTTTGAGTTTTTTTATGTGTGTGCAAAGCATTGTGAAAATATCTCGAATAATAAAGTTATCGTAGAGCTGTGAAATCGCTTCAATCATTTGTAATAACCCTGTATCAGCGTAGTAGTAGTGACCACGTGCTCGCCAAGATTTTCCTTCTCCCCCCTCCCCCGCCCCCCACAGGGCGATGCAAATCAAAGGCAACACGGCTTGTAATTCAAAGGAGAAATAATCTATGTGCATAGTTAAATAATCTTTGTCCATAGTTAAATGAAAATTCAAAGCAGAATTAGTGAAATGTGTATTCAAAAGATTGTTAAGAAGTAACTTCGTAAATTTGTCTAATGTTGGTTAAAATAAAATTAACTTTGTTTTTCGAAGTAATTTCCGTTCTCGTCTTGCTCATTTTAAACCATACCTAAGAAACGAGAATCATATCAATCACGCTGCCCCTTCACTAAAATTATTGGCACAAGTCTAGATTCGTGCAGGATGTAGTTTTCTCTGACCATCCCCAAAATTACAATTGCGTTATCCGTTGCGACTTCAAATTCAATCGATAAGATTGTATTCTGAACTATGATGGGCCTAAACATTAATTCTAAAGCGGACAGATTGGACAGGGAAGGTTATGCTAGGTCGCGAGAGAGAAAAAGTGTGCATAAGATCCTTCCCCACAGCAGGCTTATATAAAAAAAGAATAAAAGTAATCCCTGCTGATAAAATTAAGCAAACTCCCTTCTCAGCCTGCCACTGACGGAGAGAATTAACGACGTTTACGACCTAAATACCAGTCGTTGGGAGCTTGCAAAGTATCTTGTATAACAGTAATATCTTATACAGTTTTATCGTAATGAAATATTTACTATGAAGATTTTCTCTTTTGCAATAACAATTCGCTATCCTACTGTGAAGTGTATATGATTCGTCTATAAGATATAAAATACTTGAATTATTTAACTCACTCGCATTTACAGCTTTAACTGAACTAAGAATGTTCTGTCATACAGCAATAGGAAAATACTTAGATTTGTTGAGAAAGCATAACGTTGTATATGACACGTGTGCTTCCGAAATATTGTGTAACTATTATAACTACCGTACTGAACAAACTGTTGATTTATTTTAAATAACTAACTAAATTATTGGATTATATAATTTTTTAACCAAAATGGAATCCATAATGGAAAATGTAAATGATCTTTCTGAGATGTGTGTTCCTCGGTTCACAGGGACGTTTTTTTTTTTCTCTCGTATCCGGTTATGCTTTTCCCGGTTGCCCCTTGCCTAATGGGTGAGGCCACCATAACAAAACTGGCAAGTTAATATGAGGAGCAGCCAATGAAGGCTCGTGTGTGTAAGTGACTAAAGACATGTAAGCCCGATAAAAAAAGATTTGTAATCGTTTATACTAGGAAATGTTATTTTAAAATTTCAAATATAATTTTAAAATACCAGTCCGGGGCTGTGGGAGGGGGGGGGGAGGGGGGGGAGATTTGAAATGTCTACTGTGACTTGGTAGAAAATAATTATTTATGTCAAAGGGGAAACATATTTTGCGGTAACTTTAGCGATCGTGTAACGCTGATTGTCTGAGTGTTAATGCCAGGCTTACTGTGATCGGTGCGGCATTAACATCTCTGTTACTACTATGAAATACGATGCGTGACCGATTTTGCGCTCTCTATTGTTCTAGCGCTTTTCTGTTAGCCTCTCCGACTATCAGATTCTATCTTGTCAGCTCTATTTCTTAATATTGTAATTAGTACTTTTGTCTTATGACGTATTATTCACAGCAATTACTGCGATATTATTTTTTCGCACAATGATTTGCTCTGCTGATGAGCATTCTAATTTCTAAACAGGAAATATTAAACTCTGTTAACGTAATTAATTTTCACCGTAATTTGGCAAATTGCATTGCGTTTTCTTTGCAGAAGACGTCTGCCATGAAGATTTTCAGAGTCTCAGATACTCTATATTTCATCATTAGTCGACCCCCACGTCTGGACACTAATAGGAGGAAAATAGTTTTCCTTGCAAAGTTTTACCCTGCTCTTTAAAAGCTAGCCATCATACAAACCATATATTTACCGCTGAATGAGTTCTTCCAGAACTTTGCTACAGAAACTACAAAAGGTAAATCTCATGTTGCTAACTTAACTCATAAAAGTTACTATTTACTGTCAATAGAAGTCATCTCAATTATAAAATATTCTCTCTCTTTAACAATATTTAACATTCTGTCAAGGAGTATAATATATAGAAAGTTATATGGCGTGATAAATATTGAGTAGCGCGAAAAAACTAACTACTCTGGAAAGCTTAAAAAAATGGTTCAAATGGCTCTGAGCACTACGGGACTTAACATCTGCGGTCATCAGTCCCCTAGAACTTAGAACTACTTAAAACTAACTAACCTAAGGACAGCACACAACACCCAGCCATCACGAGGCAGAGAAAATCCCTGACCCCGCGGGAAGCGAGAACGCTACCGCACGACCACGAGATGCGGGCTGGAAAGCTTAAATGTTTCTCTGTTTCACTAGCACAAAAACTTTTACTGAAAAGAAAAACAAGGTGTCAGGAGGTAGGTATCGTACCACTCTGTTGTGTACAGTTGTCAAATTATATTAAAAAACCTCTTTAATATTTTACGTTCTGACGTGACTGGGGAAACGTCTGTCGCAGCGTTTTGCAGTCGCGTCAGACGCCGGAAGACGCAAACGTATTCCGCAGCACGCTGCTACAGAAAAGCGGAGTGTAAGGCCACAGTCTTAAGGCTAGGCGGAAATTGAGACGCGTATAGCGCGTGCGGCGCGACGCAGCGCAGCGCGCGTTTTTGTAACTTGACAGGTTCAAATGGGACGACCGCGCAAATTGCGACGCGACGCGACGCGACTGGGACGCGACGCGCGTCTGCGCCAGGTCGCGCGGCGTTGTGGTTGCGACACAGTTTCTGGCGCAGCGCGTCGCGCTTGCCTCGCTAGCACCGTGGGAAATCTGAGGAGGGGAGCGGAAAAGTAGGCCGGCCATATGCTCACATCGGAACGGCGCATGTCAGCAGTGGTAGCATTGCCAATACGATAAATTTTGCCTTACTGTGTGTACTCAATTTTATTGCCTTTGGGTAGTGTTTCGTTTTTCGCCATTTAAACGCTCCAGCTTTCTTCGTTGGCACGTTATACTTTTCTGTTATTTATATCTGCATAGTTTTGTTTTGTTTTTCTTCTGTTAAGAAAAATGCATACTTCAGTAACTGATGAGCCATTGGCCGCTGCAATTGCACCATATGCCTCCGCGATGTTTTCAGATCGCAAGAAGGAACAGAGGGTAGTGAATAAGGAAGCGAGGAGTATTATAAAATCATGTGATCAAGAATCAAGGCAGGAAAGTAAAGCAAGGTTATATTCTCGCTGCCTAGTAAGCTAGCGTATCTGTACGATCTGTTACAAAAATTTAGAAAGGGACAATCTCCACAGGTGTGATTCCTTTGTGCTTGTGGTAAAAAGCGTCCAATATCTGAAGTATAGTAGTTTCACTGTGATTACTCTGATATGGATGTAATAATGTAATACGACACACTGTACTACGTGCATGTGAACATCACATTTCCACTGCAAGCTAGAAACAGTCGAAAAGCAGTCACAAATAACTATGTTTTAATTGGTTCGCCGTGATGAGAAAAAGCATTTCGATTGTTGCATGGACATTATCAGCATTAATAAACTAATTATACAACAACAGGCTACACAAATTAAGAAAATGGTCGGTATTATTAGGAAAGTAGGAATATCCTAAAAGAGTGTTGTGATTAGATACATTTAATTTGATGAAATGTGCTGCTGACAAAGGCAGATCTACTTTCATGACAATGTTTTTCGAACTCCATCGCACAAGGCACACATGGCTAACTATGTGCATTCCTGTCGCGCGCATTATCCTTCGCTGCTGACAATACACTGACCATTGTGTTGTGCGACAGATCAGTTGTTTATTTTTCTTAATAACAACTATTTTATTCGCGATCACACACTGTCAGTTTGGCAAGCCGTAGGTGAGTAACCAGTACCTGGCATGTGCCTATCATTCCGCCTGAAGGAACGCTAGTCATTATTTTAATACTGCTCAGATCAAGAGAAAGAATAAAATCCTTTGGTAAGTTTCCATTCCAGTCGCTCAGTGTTAAAAATACGATGGGTTACGGGGATTCCACCAACATTCCAACAGAATTGCCAATCTGTTTTTGTGTGAGTTGTTAACCTTTTTACATTCGAAGAAGCATCACCATTTATGAGTAAAGGCCACAGTTCTCTAGATGACGGGTTTAATTGTACTTCCTTTGTCACAGTGTAATTTGCCAAACTCATCTCACAGCAGCTATTGCGACAGAATTCCGAAACGGAGGGCCTCATTAAACAAGTAATTGGCAATCACAGAGCTCAATAGCTTACGAAAAACCTCATAGTATCGGTTTGCAGTAACATAAAAGAAGAAATTTCATGTTTATTTTCATAGCAGGAAGCTCTTGTTTCGCTAGCTGTCGGTAACTCTTAAAAATTACAGTCAGTGGAGTGAAATAAATAAAAAAAGAAGTATAAATAGTGATATATCGCCATAGATAAGAGACTGCCGTGTGTTTAAGAATTGGCAAAACACTCTCCTCCTTGTGTGCTATCATTCGCCAAACTTTCGTTTCGATGTCTCGAGCGGTTTAGGAGATACGAGAGATGTTGCGAGTATTTCATTCTCGCGGGCGTGAGATCGGAAGTGAGCGCGCTACATAGGATCCGTTTTCTCGAGATCGGAGGCAGATAGAGATCTCCTCGCCAAGTCTAAACAAAAATTCAGCATGTTACCCGAATTTCATACGCAGCAGCATATGGTGTAATACGCACCAAACGCAAAATCATAGCGACCCCTAATTTTCGTTGCAAACTTTTTGAGTTTTGCGTAGTGTCTTACTAAAATGTGTACATCACAATGAGAATGGTCATTAGCGAGGTGATGGGCACGAAGCTGACATATAACGCTGCAAGTAAGGCAAAAATCATATATTTTCAGAGAATAGTTTCTGTAAAATCGTTTGAGAAAGATAACATGTTGCGTGCGCTTCGGTTCAGTCAGCACAGAGCGTCGCCAGTCGGCGCGTGCGAAAGTATGGTGTACGCGTCGCAATATGCGCCGCAACCGCGTGACGCGTGCGGCACGTGGGTGTCGCGCTGTAGTGTCGTGTCACGTCACGTCACACGTGCTATACGCTTCTCAATTTGCACGCACGTGCCGCAGGCCCGTGAGGTGACGCAGGGTGACTCACGGTGAGTTTTTGCGAACCACACAGCTGAATGGTGCTGCCCCCGCACGTTATTCATTCATCAGCTGGATTTGTTCGAACTGTAGCAAACAAGAATTAACATTATTATAGAAGTAAACGGAGTCTTTTTTTCATAAGATCTTCTCGTCCGTTATTAACTATTTTTTACGCTCCTAATTAATACGCATGTAGTGCGTACGCTTTTACGATCGCGCGATCTCAACAGTTTTACTTACTGCCCGCTAGGCGCGCTGCTGACGCAACAGGCAACAAAATCAGGGCGAAGTGTCGCGACCGTTTTGTTAGACTGTGGTTACTCTCACTGTGCGTCTATCTCTTCTTACATCCTTATCTTCACTGTACAAGTTTATGTGGACTACCTGCGAACAAAACAGCACAATGCCGGCAGCCAAGGGAAGGGACTTCACGTAAAATTCTTTCCCGTGTTACGTTTCACCCAGTGAAACTCGATGTGCTACGAACCAGTTAGCGGCGTATGATGTAAAGTGCTGCTTAAATGCCATCAAGTTCTGTTTTCTTACCAACTGGTTTGGGTCAGTTTTTCCTAGTTCCAGTATTGTAATGATGATAAAAGGGGGAAAAATCGTAGTCCGTCGCGTACAGCTGGAGAGTACCAGACGCCCAGAAGAATGCGATATGCATAATGCCGGGATATCTACACTTCGTCGTCTCCACGTAGTGTAGGACATTGACGCGAGATGGCAGCAGCTGCCGGCAGTGGCGAGCGGCCGGCCCACGTAGTACGCATTGCAGCCGACAGAGGGCACGCGCGAGCTACAGAGCCAACTCCACGCCACCTCCTGCGAGTTACTGCTAGCCTGCCTCTACAACTGCATAGCGCGGCGCCACTACGAGCCTGGAGAGAAGCAAGCAGCCATATCGTGTGTTCTGATCAATCGATATTAAATAAATCCTGAGTATCGAAAGTGATATTTTTTTTATTGTTTGTCGTTTCTTGACTGATACGCAGTATAGTTCTCATCATCGATTTCTTGCCCATTGCAGCTACTTCTGGTCTTTGCAATGTGACAGTAAATGTCTTACGAATGAGCTCAAAATCTGAACGCGAATGTTTCTGCACTGCATATTCACGAACTCATTTTACTTCTGTGTGTCATTTCTACCGTCGGAAAGGATAGCTATGAGGTGCAAAATGCACACATTTGGTGACAGCACTGTATCAGAATGGTGGAAATTACCATCGCCTGCTCCCTGCTGTGAGGCAAACTGTGCATTCTCTTTAGCTAGATAGTTACCAACTGTGCACAGGCAGGATGACGACTCAAACGAGCGACCAAATGGTGTAAATTGCCCTGAAGATGACCCCATCGCGGGTTGAAACCGGTTGGTGGCAAAATAAATAATGTGATTGTGACTGTCATTTTGAATAATTGATTATAAGAAAATTAATCGCTGTTTAACTCCATACAACGATGTTGTCCAGAAATTTACGTAAAGGAAATGTATTTGATGTGGGCAGTACATATAGCCAAGGTGTATGGATGACTGCTCGAGGGAAATAATTCTCAAGAGTATCTGAAGTTGTAAGAAAATAAGGTAATATATGTATCCACGAAGTTCCATTGCTTTGATCAGTATCATTTTCATGGCAAATGATATACATGCAATGTGACAGTAGGCTTTTCTTCCTTCTTCCTCTTCTTCTTCTTTTTTATTGTCGTTGCATTTTCCTCACCGCATATGGTTTGTGGGAAGGGGGGGTCGTCTGTCAGTGGATAAAATTTGCCGATCTTCAGCCATGACAGCAAAAATGTAAAACAGTATAAAATTGGACATGGCAGTTCACAAAATAAATGTTTGACACAATAAGAAGACATAGATTTAGTTACATAATTTAAAATGTAAAAGGCATATTAGCTGATTCATTAAAAGACTGACACAGCTGAAATGGTAACAGAGTGTTTCACGGAAGGTAAAAGACGAAGGGACAGGAGCATAAGTTAAAAGAAGTAAAAAGCCAGTGTGAAGTAATGTGTGGGCCAGGAAGAGGCGCATATGGGGATGTAGAAGTTGAGGTAGTGCTTAAGAGTGTGTCTGTGTGGGGAGATGAATAAAGGAGCAATTCAGGAGAGTGAAGACGTATGCCATTCCAGACTAAGGCTTAGGAAGTGACTGGAGAGGAAGGGAATACTGGCTGCAGTTGGCGGAGTGGGTTCTGCTAAATCTGATAGGATGGGTGTATATCAGGGCAGATTTCATGGTCAGTTAAGGGAAGGCGATTAAAGTTCCATTGGCAGAGGATGTGGAGAGTGTGAAGGTGTAGTGTTGGGGGAACGTGGTGGTAGAGCTGCGGCAGGGTACCAGTAGCAGTGAGAATGGGGGGGGGGAGGGGGGGGGGGGAATTGGTAGAGGCAAGTTTGTGGGCAATGTAGGATATTCGGAGATGTTCAGGATGGAATAGGAGGGAGGGAAATGTCACTGAAACGCACACTAAACCCACTGGGCAGAACCGGTATTAGGATTGTGGAAAGGGCCAAGGGTTGAAGTCAGTTTCTACTCCTAATTGTCATTTTTTTTAATTTAGCAACTCTTTGATGGCTGAAGGCCTCCAGCAAGAAATCTTAACAAGATAAAAAAATCGAATTAAGATAGTACTAAAATAATTCAAAAACAACATACACAAAGTGCAATACAAATGGCTGAGGGCCACAATTAATTTCCAAACTTCTAGAGTATATAACCATAGACCTTTAAAGGCAGGAGGCCAACAAGAAATCTTAAAAAAAAATAAAAATTCAATTAAGATAGCAATAAAATAATTCAGAACCCAAAAGGCAACATATACAAGGTGCACCACAAATGGCTGAGGGCCGCAATTAAATTTCACAACTCCAGAATATATTACCATAGACACTTAAAGGCAGAAGGCCAGCGTGTTTAACAATAAGAAATCTTAAAAATCAACAAGATAAAAATCCAATTAAGATAGCAATAAAATAATTTAAAGAAACAACGTATGCAAGGTGCAATACCAGTGGCTGAGGGCCACAAACTTCAAAATTTTAAAATATATTACCATAATCTTTAAACGCAGAAGGCCGCATTGTTTAAGCTTGGAAGGTAAATTTAAAAATTAATTTGCAAAATGTTAAAGAAACATAACAAATAACCATAAACCTAAAATTTAAAATAGCTGACAACAGATAATTAAACACCGGTGGCACTCGGAAGGCCTCCAGGGAGGTCGGTCTGCCCTCGTTCACTTAAGCCCGGTCCACACGCAACGATCTGTCTGCGCAGACATCGGCGCAGATGTCTGTACATGCAAAAGATCGCTGCAGATGTTGTGTGTTCACACGACACAAACCGCAATCTGCTACTCGCCCGCCATCTGTCGGTGTAGAAGAGAAATATCAGTGGCAAACGATTACGCTCACCGTAAACGCCAAAAATTTAATTCAGTTATTTTGAAATGTAGGAAGTTCTATTGTGGTCTGTGTTCGCAGCTTGTGTTGCAAAAACATTCAGACCAACCGCAGGAAACAGAGAAAGTGGTCAAAATGGTGTAGACAGTGGCTGCTAAAGCGAAAGCAGTTTTCTCACGTACATTTAGTGCGAGAGTTGCAGGGCGAACCTGTTTTGTTTTACATTACTTCGTGTTCCATTTCCTGGCACATTGACACTCCAATTTCATCTTCAATTGTACTCCTGCTTGGTCTTGGCGTTTCTTGATCACTAAGAAAGCCAAGCAGATCAAAATACCATAGCGTTGGATGGTATACTTGATCTACTCTTACACCAGATCTTATAGATTTCTGAACTTTGGATAACTCTTTTCGGTAAACAGTTCGCTGACAGACTTAATTTACTTGACTTGCCTTCATGAATCATCCTTCAGGAGAGCGTAAATAGCTTCAAATGTGTTGGGTATTATTTTACTCGGCGCTTGTTTCGATATTGCAGTTGAAAATTCCAAATCCTTGTAGCTCCTTCCTGTTGCTAGGAATCTTAATGTTATCGCCAGCCGTTCATGAGGAGAAATTGCCCTTCTCATACAAGTATTTTTTCTCATAATATGAGGGGTTACAAGCTTTAAGAGATAATTATGAGTTTCGACATCCATCCGCAAATAATTTCGCCAGTTCGCAACGAATTTTTTTTTAATTACCGTTTCTCTGTTTGCCGAGGCGTCAACTGCCCGCAATATTTCAATTAGAGCATTGTATGCTGCTGTCTTTTTGTCTCGGTCACTATATTCTTTACTTTTAATCTTCCACAAAACATGGGTGGTTTCTGTATATTTCAATGAATTCACTCGAGAACACTGACGAGTATCAGCCATTTTAATGCCCTGTGCGCGCAAATACAAACACTAGACTGAGCAAACAGCCGTTTCGCGTCAGATTTGCGGCGATCTCCTGTCCACACGCTCCAACTTGTCCTCGCAGATATGGTTTGAACCCACAGATTTGAGAGGTTTCGCTCAAACCTCCAACTCCAACTTCCAGGTTTGCACACACCTCAGGCTGGTGCAAATCTTCTGTCCACACGCAACGATCTGTCTGCGCAGATGTGATGTGCGCAGACATTTGCGCAGACAGATCGTTGCGTGTGGACGGGCCTTTAGGTGAGACAGGTGGAGAGCCCAACCAGAGGACAGCGACAGACCGACCGACACAACGACTGGGTTGGGTTGGGTTGTTCTGGGGAAGGAGACCAGACAGCGAGGTCATCGGTCTCATCGGATTAGGGAAGGATGGGGAAGGAAGTCGGCCGTGCCCTTTCAGAGGAACCATACCGGCATTTGCCTGGAGCGATTTAGGGAAATCACGGAAAACCTAAATCAGGATGGCCGGACGTGTCATTGAACCGTCGTCCTCCCGAATGCGAGTCCAGTGTCTAACCACTCAGAGAAGGTCAAGGAAAAGGCACGAACCTTATTTCGGAAGCTGGACATGATACGTGACAGTACACCACAACTCACCACAGTAGGTACGGTAGAACCCTTACGCAACCACGATAGTATTTGAGCCTCCGTAAATGATATCACTACGTAATTCTCCATAATTTAAGGACATAAAGTCCTTTAGCACTACTACACACATGTTTTGAAACACACACCAAAAGCAGCGAGTTAAAGGACCCTTCTGTGTGCCCAAACTAAAGCTGAAAGAAGAATAAATAAATGAAGAGAAAATTTTTACCCTTTCCATTCCCTACAGAAGTAAAAATCAACTAAGTTGATCAGACTTCAGCACCACCACTACCACAAAAAAAAACTTACCATCGTCTGCAGTTTGCATTACATTTGCAGCCACCAGCTATATTGCTGTTGCTCGGTTAAAACAGCAAGTGTTGAAAGTATTAGTAAAACAGTGCTGTGCTACAGGCCATGTCTTTGAAGCGCAGAAGGTAGGAGAAACGTTATAGGCCTCCTTCTGAAGGGAGGGATGCAACAAGAAGACGAATGTGGCTGATGAAAATCAGCAGAACAGTAAGGCAGTCCGAAAGGCAATTTCGAGTGTAGGCATGTTTTCATGCATCAGTGCGATTTATAACAGGTAAGATTCGCTGACGAGTATACCACGTAACAAAGATGTGCAGTATTTAAATGTGGACAAATTTCTGATGGTAATTGGTGTGTAATATTGAGGTTAAGTTCTTGGAATATTGATGTTCTCATTTGTATACAATAGTTCGAAATTAGTAAAATTATGGCATATTACTGAGCCTGCACTTCGTTTTATTTGTAGTGTGCAGTTGCTGAAGCGTGCTTTTCTCATTTATGTACTATCATGTCGAGTACTATTCCTGGAAACAAAGAATCGAAAGAAGACGAGACAACCATAAGAAACATGCAAAGGTATTGGCACTCGTGTACACTATTACGTAGACGATTTTCTTTCTTTTTTTCTCGGTATCTTATAGCCGATTTTATACTGCAGTAAACATTATTAAGTACAGAAACTAAGTACAACATTTGCGTAAAATGTTGTTGCGGACGATGCTTAACGAAAATTAAGTGACAAGGATCGAATTTTATGTCAAGAGTAGTTGTTTACGTTTTAATTACAGTTCAAATTACTTTCGAGCATTTAAGGCGGCTAAGCAGTAGGCCTGTGTGATGGATGCAAACATATTTTCATTCGTACATAAAGACTTCAGTTTATAAGCAAGATATTGGGACACTGCTCTCCGTTCGAAACAAGACCGCTTACAAAACACTCTTGCAACCTAGCCTATAATGTTGCTGAAGCATGTGGTACCCACACCAAATGGGTCTATCAGGTCATTTTAAACATATGAGGACATACACGTTGTCCGCATTGGGAGTTATCACTATCAATAATGTGTGCAAAGTTTTGTTGTTTTACAAACGAACGTATGTTTTACTTGTAAAGATAATTTTAATAGAAAGGTGAGAAACTGTGACAGATGAGTTTAAATGCAGAGGTCTCAGTCACTTTTGGCCATCAGTTTGGAAACTCTGAATAATGAGGCTAAACTCTTCCAGTTTCCTTATGTTGTCACTGTCTATTATTTAAAATCGCCCAGTGTGTGGCATGTTACGGTAGCTGCCGTAACAACATGATTTACACCGTGCGATGTCTAGTTTTCTGCGAGAGGACCTGGATCAGAATGTCTTAATGTCAGCTTAGAACCAGACACAGGTCTCAAAGTTGTGGCAGAAGTAGAAAATGTTTGGCATTGAACAAAAGCATGTTAGAAAACAGTGTTTCACGCTACTGAACAGGACCAGACGGAGCGACACTTACGACGTACAGTATAATCTGTGGCATACGATCATTTTCCTAAAGTATAGGTGATCAAACTTTAAAGTGGCCTCTGCAGTGCCTGTACATTTAATAGGATCGTGCCACACGGGCGGGAGTAGCAGCAGAAGCAGTTTGAGGTGAAAATTTGGTGAGGGATGGGGTATACCATTAGGGACGCATGGATGGCTGCATGCTGCGATATTCTGGGAAGCACTGCGAAATCTCTTTCTCTGTACTGGAGACCCACTGCGGCTTTGTGTCATTGCGTGGGCATGTCCGAAAGACCAGATACCACCTTCATATACACTCCTGGAAATTGAAATAAGAACACCGTGAATTCATTGTCCCAGGAAGGGGAAACTTTATTGACACATTCCTGGGGTCAGATACATCACATGATCACACTGACAGAACCACAGGCACATAGACACAGGCAACAGAGCATGCACAATGTCGGCACTAGTACAGTGTATATCCACCTTTCGCAGCAATGCAGGCTGCTATTCTCCCATGGAGACGATCGTAGAGATGCTGGATGTAGTCCTGTGGAACGGCTTGCCATGCCATTTCCACCTGGCGCCTCAGTTGGACCAGCGTTCGTGCTGGACGTGCAGACCGCGTGAGACGACGCTTCATCCAGTCCCAAACATGCTCAATGGGGGACAGATCCGGAAATCTTGCTGGCCAGGGTAGTTGACTTACACCTTCTAGAGCACGTTGGGTGGCACGGGATACATGCGGACGTGCATTGTCCTGTTGGAACAGCAAGTTCCCTTGCCGGTCTAAGAATGGTAGAACGATGGGTTCGATGACGGTTTGGATGTACCGTGCACTATTCAGTGTCCCCTCGACGATCACCAGTCGTGTACGGCCAGTGTAGGAGATCGCTCCCCACACCATGATGCCGGGTGTTGGCCCTGTGTGCCTCGGTCGTATGCAGTCCTGATTGTGGCGCTCACCTGCACGGCGCCAAACACGCATACGATCATCATTGGCACGAAGGCAGAAGCGACTCTCATCGCTGAAGACGACACGTCTCCATTCGTCTCTCCATTCACGCCTGTCGCGACACCACTGGGGGCGGGCTCCACGATGTTGGGGCGTGAGCGGAAGACGGCCTAACGGTGTGCGGGACTGTAGCCCAGCTTCATGGAGACGGTTGCGAATGGTCCTCGCCGATACCCCAGGAGCAACAGTGTCCCTAATTTGCTGGGAAGTGGCGGTGCGGTCCCCTACGGCACTGTGTAGGATCCTACGGTCTTGGCGTGCATCCGTGCGTCGCTGCGGTCCGGTCCCAGGTCGACGGGCACGTGCACCTTCCGCCGACCACTGGCGACAACATCGATGTACTGTGGAGACGTCACGCCCCACGTGTTGAGCAATTCGGCGGTACGTCCACCCGGCCTCCCGCATGCCCACTATACGCCCTCGCTCAAAGTCCGTCAACTGCACATACGGTTCACGTCCACGCTGTCGCGGCATGCTACCAGTGTTAAAGACTGCGATGGAGCTTCGTATGCCACGGCAAACTATCTGACACTGACGGCGGCGGTGCACAAATGCTGCGCAGCTAGCGCCATTCGACGGCCAACACCGCGGTTCCTGGTGTGTCCGCTGTGCCGTGCGTGTGATCATTGCTTATACAGCCCTCTCGCAGTGTCCGGAGCAAGTATGGTGGGTCTGACACACCGGTGTCAATGTGTTCTTTTTTCCATTTCCAGGAGTGTATATACAGGGTGAGTCACCTAATATTACCGCTCGATATACTTCGTAAACCACATCAAATACTGACGAACCGATTCCACAGACCGAACGTGAGGAGAGGGGCTAGTGTAATTGTTTAATACAAACCATACAAAAATGCACGGAAGTATGTTCTTTAACACAAACCTACACTTTTTTAAATGGAACCCCGTTAGTTTTGTTAGCACATCTGAACATATAAACAAATACGTAATCAGTGCCGTTTGTTGCATTGTAAAATGTTCATCCGGAGATATTGTAACCTAAAGTCGACGCTTGAGTACCACTCCTCCGCTCTTCGATCGTGTGTATCGGAGAGCACCGAATTACGTAGGGATCCAAAGGGAACGGTGATGGACCTTAGGTACAGAAGAGACTGGAACAGCACATTACGTCCACATGCTAACACCTTTTTATTGGTCTTTTTCACTGACGCACATGTACATTACCATGAGGGGTGAGGTACATGTACACACGTGGTTTCGGTTATCAATTAAGGAGTGGAATAGAGTGTGTCCCGACATGTCATGCCAATAGATGTTCAATGTGGTGGCCATCATTTGCTGCACACAATTGCAATCTCTGGCGTAATGAATGTCGTACACGCCGCAGTACATCTGGTGTAATGTCGCCGCAGGCTGCCACAATACGTTGTTTCATATCCTCTGGGGTTGTAGGCACATCACGGTACACATTCTCCTTTAACGTACCCCACAGAAAGAAGTCCAGAGGTGTAGGATCAGGAGAACTGGCTGGCCAATTTATGCGTCCTCCACGTCCTATGAAACGCCGTCGAACATCCTGTGAAGGGTCAGCCTAGTGTTAATTGCGGAATGTGCAGGTGCACCATCATGCTGATACCACATACGTCGACGCGTTTCCAGCGGGACATTTCCGAGCAACGTTGGCAGATCATTCTGTAGAAACGCGATGTATGTTGCAGCTGTTTGTTACAACACGCAACTGAACGTCAGAGGTTTCAAGCGTCAACTTTAGGTTACAATATCTCCGGATGTAATTAACATTTAACAATGCAACAAACGGCACTGATTACGTATTTGTTTATATGTTCAGATGTGCCAACAAAACTAACGGGGTTTTTGTATGGTTTGTATCAAACAATTACACTAGCCCCTCTCCTCACGTTCGGTCTGTGGAATCGGTTCGTCAGTATTTGATGTGGTTTACGAAATACATCCAGCGGTAACGTTAGGTGACTCACCCTATATGTATATATATATATATAAGGCTCACTGGCCATTTGACCATATGCTTCTTCTGCGCCTATGCGCAAACAGTGCCCGAACGGGAATCGGCAGTAAAGCCGCAAGTAATGAGCATAATGGGCAGGGGCACTATGAATATAGTGTGGGACAATAAGTTGCGAATGTGGGTCTCCCGGGAGGCGTGCAAAGGTACGTCCCTGCAGTCACACTGTCCTCTCTGTCCTTGGTGGCTCAGATGGATAGAGCATCTGCCATGTAAGCCGGAGATCCCAGGTTCGAGTCCCAGTCGGACACACATTTTCAACTGTCCCCATTGACTTATATCAACACCCGTATGCAGCTAAGGGTATTCACTTCATTGTAATTTCATTCTAATGAACGCTTGTACACACACACACACACACACACACACACACAAACATAAAATGCAAATAAAATTCAAATTTGGCGCCGAACTCTCTGATGAACAAATGAACACTGACTGGGCTGGGACACATAACAAACCACAATCACACTGTGTTCTGGTGTAGTGAGTAGCGTTTTACTACGTTATTTGTGGAAAATACTTGTTATACCTACGTATCCATCACAACATCTCAGCATGATGCGGAGAATGGAAGTGCATGAAAACGTAAATAAATACGAAAATAGGCGCGGAAACATCGCGAAAAACTAAATTTCACTCTAGAAGATAGGTTAACTCTCAGCAAAAGAAAAAAAAAACTTTCTCATCAACATAGTTTGGTTGTAGATGACAAGCTACCTGTAATAACTGACACAAAAGTGGGCCGGAAAATTCATGCTGACCAAATGTGAAGGTATTTACAGAAAAGAAACGATCTGTTGTTTGAACTAAAAATGCACATAACTTTATAATCATGTAACAAAACTGTTCCATTGCACAATAAATAAAAACGAAAGCCCACTGATGATGGCACAGCGGTGCCGAAACATGTTTGGGTGCTGAGAGAAACGGTGTTTTGCTTTAACTGGCGGGCCTCTAATCCCAAAAAATATTTCCGAATGTACAGCTATCCTGAACGTGTGCGACCTACATTGAGAAGTTATGCAATAATACACTCCTGGAAATTGAAATAAGAACACCGTGAATTCATTGTCCCAGGAAGGGGAAACTTTATTGCACGACGTGATGTCCTATGTCGGCAGTTTATGCCGCTGAAGTGCTTCTGGGTTTCTGCATCTGTGTGACACAGTAATGAATTAAGGTGCATTGCCGTGCTGGAAGAACAGAAGAAAATGTCCCATTGAACTTCTGAGAAGCGCTGCAGAAACAGCAGGATTAATTTTCCACGGTTCACCGTTGCCTCATCAAACACTAGATGTCTCCACAGCTTACGCTTCGCCAAAACATGCTATCCAACTGGTGATGCTTGTCGCTGCACAGGAGAACTGGGGCGTGCGTAAGAGTGTGGCGCTGTGTAACCCGGCCAGAGACTGAGTGGGCGTTGTCCACCTGGGAGAACACGCCGAGTTCATGTAGTGCTGGCGGCCTCAGGAGAAGTGGGTGTATTCTACTCCCTATACAGTTCTCCGAGGGCAGTAACGCTTAGGTTAAAACTGTACGTGGGTGCTGTCACTGCCCTGCAAGCTGAGCAACGTCTGGCCACTTCATGATGTTTAACGAGGAAAGTGAATAAAGGAGCAGTGTTCTACTGGAAAACACATACCCGACTGACACGACTATAGTTGGTAGTGACTTCAATTTACCATAGATACGTTGACGAAAGTACATGTTTAAATCCGGATGTAAACACAGAGCTTCACCCGATATTGTCCTTCACGCGTTCTCTTAAAATTATTTCGAACAATTAGTTCATATGCCCACTCTAATGGTAAACAGTTGTGCAAATACACTTGGCCTCTTAGCAACAAATAATCCAGAGATATTAATGAGCATCAAGACTGATACAGGGATTAGGTAAAAGAAGGTTGTCATAGCGACACTGAATATCGTAGCTCCGAAATCCCCCAAAATAAACAGAAAACATATCTATTCTGCTTGACGCCTTCCTGAGAGACAATCTCCATTCTTCCGAGTTAATATTGCAAGTGTAGTTCAGATGTGCCTTGAATTCAAAGAAATAGTGTAGCCAGAAATTGACAGATTTGTACCAAATAAATTAACAAAAGGCGGAACTGGGATCGCCCAAGGTACGCAAGACAGTTCGGAAGACTGTCGCAGAAACAACGAAAAAACCAGGCCATATTTAAACGAACACAAAATTGCCAAGATTGGCGATCTTTTGCAGAAGCTCGAAATTTAGCACGATCTTCAGTGTAAGATGTGAAGCCCGTAAATTCAACTAAATACGTAGGACTTACAGTTACGAACAACTTAAATAGGAAAGAACACACAAAACACGTTGTGGGGAAAGCAAACTAAATAGTGTGTTTTACTGGCAGAATACTTGGAAGATGCAACAGATCTACTAAAGAGACTGCTCACACTACGCTTGTGCGTCCTGTTTTGGAGTACTGCTGCACAGTGTGGGACCGTTACCAGGTAGGATTAACGGAGGACGTAGAGAAAGTTCAAAGAAGAGCAGCACGTTTTTTACTGCCGAGAAACAGGACAAAGAGTGTCGTGCGTGTGATACAGGATTTGGAGTGGACGTCATTAAGTTTTTTGTCAACAAAGTTGAAATTCCAGAATGAGATTTTCGCTCTGCAGTGGAGATTGTCTCTCAGGAAGGCGTCAGGCAGAATAGACATGTTTTCCGTTTACTTTGGGGGATTTCGGAGCTACGATATTCAGTGTCGCTATGACAACTTTCTTTTACCTAATCCCTGTATCAGTTTTGATGCTCATTAATATTAATTTACAGAAGCTGCGACGTTCTGGTAGAAGTAAAGCTGTGAGTACCGGGCGTGAGTCGTGCTTCGGTAGCTCAGATGGTAACCGGCACGGTAGCTCAGCGTGTTCGGTCAGAGGGCCAGCTGCCTTCTGTAATAAAAAAACTGAGTTAATTGATCAACAACGAACTAAAACGGGTGTCTTTCGACGTCCGCCTAGAGCAGATACAACGAACGAAAACGAAAAAAATGAGATTAAAAAAAAAAAAAAAAAAAAAAAAAGATGGTAGAGCACTTGCCCGCGAAAGCCAAAGGTCCCGAGTTCGAGTCTCGGTCGGGCACACAGTTTTAATCTACCAGGAAGTTTCAAAATTGAAATTACTAATCGATTCCAGTAAGGACGCGTTCACTACTTGCAATAATTTCTTGCCAAGCTTCTATCGCTAACGCCGAAGAACACGAATCGGGAGCGGCGCTGTTGCTCGCCGCTGTCGATAGATGGCAGCTCTGTACACTGCCTTGGAAAGTGCGGTCCTCGTCTTCTCCCGCCTTTGCCGGCGTCAGCCGTTTGTTGACGGATGTCGTCAAGTCACGCGATATTGCTTTGTGGCCGTAGAGTACTTTCCCCTGTAACGTGTGAGCAAGCAGCGGCGGATTTTCATATAGGCCCAATAGGCACGGGCCTAGGGGAGGCACCTTAAGAGGGGCGCCATTTTTTGCTCTGTACTCATTTTAAACTTTTACGTTTTAAAATCACTGCACTTACAAACGACAAAAATCTTCAATCTCGTTAAACAACTTGCCAGTTTCAATAAGCCTTAAGAACGAAATTAGACAACACATGCTGAGATGTTGTGATGCATACGTAGGTATAACAAGTATTTTCCACAAATGACGTAGTAAAACGCTTCTCACTACACCAGAACACAGTGTGATTGTGGTTTCTTATGTGTCCCAGCCCAGTCAGTGTTCATCAGAGAGTTCGGCGCCAAATTTGATTTTATTTGCATTTTATGTTTGTGTGTGTGTGTGTGTGTGTGTGTGTGTGTGTGTGTGTGTGTACAAGCGTTCATTAGAATGAAATTACAATGAAGTGAATACCCTTAGCTGCATACGTGTGTTGATATAAGTCAATGGGACAGTTGAAAATGTATGTCCGACCGGGACTCGAACCTGGGATCTCCGTCTTACATTGCAGATGCTCTATCCATTTGAGCCACCAAGGACAGAGAGCACAGTGTGACTGCAGGGACGTACCTTTGCACGCCTCCCGGGAGACCCACATTCGCAACTTATTGTCCCACACTATATTCATAGTGCCCCTGCCCATTATACTCATTACTTGCGGCTTTACTGCCGATTCCCGTTCGGGCACTGTTTGTGCATAGGCACAGAAGAAGCAGATGGCCAAATGGCCAGTGAACCTTTATATATATATATATATATATATATATATATATATATATATACTCCTGGAAATTGAAATAAGAACACCGTGAATTCATTGTCCCAGGAAGGGGAAACTTTATTGACACATTCCTGGGGTCAGATACATCACATGATCACACTGACAGAACCACAGGCACATAGACACAGGCAACAGAGCATGCACAATGTCGGCACTAGTACAGTGTATATCCACCTTTCGCAGCAATGCAGGCTGCTATTCTCCCATGGAGACGATCGTAGAGATGCTGGATGTAGTCCTGTGGAACGGCTTGCCATGCCATTTCCACCTGGCGCCTCAGTTGGACCAGCGTTCGTGCTGGACGTGCAGACCGCGTGAAACGACGCTTCACCCAGTCCCAAACATGCTCAATGGGGGACAGATCCGAGATCTTGCTGGCCAGGGTAGTTGACTTACACCTTCTAGAGCACGTTGGGTGGCACAGGATACATGCGGACGTGCATTGTCCTGTTGGAACAGCAAGTTCCCTTGCCGGTCTAGGAATGGTAGAACGATGGGTTCGATGACGGTTTGGATGTACCGTGCACTATTCAGTGTCCCCTCGACGATCACCAGTGGTGTACGGCCAGTGTAGGAGATCGCTCCCCACACCATGATGCCGGGTGTTGGCCCTGTGTGCCTCGGTCGTATGCAGTCCTGATTGTGGCGCTCACCTGCACGGCGCCAAACACGCATACGACCATCATTGGCACCAAGGCAGAAGCGACTCTCATCGCTGAAGACGACACGTCTCCATTCGTCCCTCCATTCACGCCTGTCGCGACACCACTGGAGGCGGGCTGCACGATGTTGGGGCGTGAGCGGAAGACGGCCTAACGGTGTGCGGGACCGTAGCCCAGCTTCATGGAGACGGTTGCGAATGGTCCTCGCCGATACCCCAGGAGCAACAGTGTCCCTAATTTGCTGGGAAGTGGCGGTGCGGTCCCCTACGGCACTGCGTAGGATCCTACGGTCTTGGCGTGCATCCGTGCGTCGCTGCGGTCCGGTCCCAGGTCGACGGGCACGTGCACCTTCCGCCGACCACTGGCGACAACATCGATGTGCTGTGGAGACCTCACGCCCCACGTGTTGAGCAATTCGGCGGTACGTCCACCCGGCCTCCCGCATGCCCACTATACGCCCTCGCTCAAAGTCCGTCAACTGCACATACGGTTCACGTCCACGCTGTCGCGGCATGCTACCAGTGTTAAAGACTGCGATGGAGCTCCGTATGCCACGGCAAACTGGCTGACACTGACGGCGGCGGTGCACAAATGCTGCGCAGCAAGCGCCATTCGACGGCCAACACCGCGGTTCCTGGTGTGTCCGCTGTGCCGTGCGTGTGATCATTGCTTGTACAGCCCTCTCGCAGTGTCCGGAGCAAGTGTGGTGGGTCTGACACACCGGTGTCAATGTGTCCTTTTTTCCATTTCCAGGAGTATATATATATATATATATATATATATATATATATATATATATATATATATATATATGGTGAGTTGTCTGCAGCTATGCCTAGATGGTCAATACCGCGGTTCGGTCGCGTCTCCGCATTGTTACTTTGTCCACGAAGGGCTCTCAACGAGGGAAGTGTCCAGTTATCTTGGAGTGAACCAAAGTTGATGTTGTTCAGACATGGAGGAGATACAGGTAGACAGAAACTGTCGATGAAATGCCTCGTGATGACTTAGTGTTGTGTGATGTCCTTAGGTTAGTTAGGTCTTAGTAGTTCTAAGTTCTAGGGGACTGATGACCATAGATGTTAAGTCCCATAGTGCTCAGAGCCATTTTCGAACTAAGCTTTTTTTTCTTCGAGGAGAGATTATTTTTATTTTACGTTAGAACATACGGTGCATTTGCGTGTAGATATAACAGCAGTGTTCACACAAATGACAACACATCACATCAACTGCCCACAAGACTATATAAACTTTATGGTCTGTTTTCTCTGCCCCCAGAAACCGTAAAATGTTATAAGATCAAGTGGGATAAGAGTCGACCGAGCACGTCTGACTGCAAGAAATTGCAAAAATTATTTCTTTTTAAATTAGAACGACAGTGTCAAGAATATTCAGAACATAGTTGCGTCCCAGCTAAAATGCCGACCAGGCGGGAAACAGAAGCCAAAGAAGGGACTGCCCCGTTTTGTTTTTCCTTACGAGACGAATTCCAGCCGGCAGGTGTGCCTCTGCTGCTCACTGACAACAGGGAAAGAGGCGACAATGAAATTAAACCATTCTGCGTTGTCGTTCTTTCATAGCACAGTTACGTCGAGTAATCCGAGTTGGTCAGTTCATCGCTCCGTGTTTAAAGGAAAAATCTTTGTGCTGATATGCCATGTTTAAAGTAACTGCAGAACTAGCACTCCTGAAAGAAAGGATTTTGCGGAGACACGGCTTAGCCACAGCCTGGGGCAGGTTCGCAGGAGAGCTTCTGTAAAGTTTGGAAGGTAGGAGACGAGGTACTGGCAGAAGTAAAGCTGTGAGTACCGGCCGTGAGTCGTGCTTCGGTAGCTCAGTTGGTAGAGCACTTGCCCGCGAAAGGCAAAGGTCCCGAGTTCGAGTCTCGGTCGGGCACACAGTTTTAATCTGCCAGGAAGTTTCAGGTTACAGACTGATCAACAACGCCAACGTCTTGGCAAGAACCCGCATTGAAGCCGAAAGATTTCGCTGTCTGGATTTCCTTCAAGATCTATTCTTTAACTTGAAGTGGATATATATTTATTAATTTATTTATAATGAGTTTTGACCAAATAGTAATAAAGCTATCTCCACCCTTACGTTTTGCTGACTTTTTTTTTTTTAAACTTTCAATAACTGCGTCCAGTATGTGGCCTTTTGCCACTGGATCTTAGTTCAATAACATGACGACATTTAGAAAGTCACAAAGAAATTGCAGATATTGTCTGCGAGTGGGCATTGATGAACATCAACGTGGAATATTGTAAATTTGTGCCTGACCGAGATTCGAACCCAAGTCTCCTGCTTGCCAGGACATATCGTCCATAAGAACACACACCACATGTACGCAGTTAAGGCGAAAACGGCCAGTGATCATTTCGAATGCACACCCGGCTCGAAATCTGCAAAATGTGTAGCTCCTCTCAATTTCCGTCAGTTGTAGGTGACATTTTTTAATCTGCGTTTATTGTTTTTTTAGTAATTGAAATACACATTTAGGTTCAATATTATTTAAACACAAAATGATCTCTAAGAGTAGCAAGTAAAGGAATAAAAGAATGTTGTGCTGTAGATTATTTCGGTCTGTGTAGTCTACTACACGACATTGTTAGATCTCTTTTGTTGCTCGCTTGCTGGTTGCTGCTTTTCTTGCTAATTTACGGTCATTGATTTCATTTCTGGCGATTTCACTAAAACTGCAGTTAAAGTTTTATTTATTTGTGCTGTGTAAATAAAGTATTAAAAATACAACGAAGTTTATTTTAAACAGTGTAAGTCCTTTGACCAGAGATATCCCTGCGCCAAGTCGGCGATAACTACATCCTACGAAATAGTTACTTCTCGAGGCTGAAACTGTTTCTGACCAGCGCTGCCCTGCACAGTCTAACACTGCCCTTCAGCAGGACGGCTGCCGCCCTTTTATAGTGCCGCTTGGTTCCTCCGTGAAAAGTTCAACTTGTACATCACGTAACGAGATTCGCAGTCTCGCCAGCCTCATTTACATCTTTTGATACTTAAATAACACTGCAATTCTGGCTACATCATTCTCATCCTCTTCGTGCCGTCAAATATTACAACAAATGCAGATACATACGCCTGTGCAGTTAGGAAGAGCGAATGTTCCTTGGGAGATGCACGTACGTCCAAAAGAACGTTGCACCGTTCTCCTCGAAAACACAGCCGCTGCAGGATCGCATTCACACGCCAACACCAGGCAGCGACTTTCCATTGAAACGTGCCCCTCCCCTGCTGTATGGGAAACTTATGTAACGTGTCTACCAGCACAGGTCGTGGCGCATGAACGATGGCGTGTGATACGGAAGTTCGGTTGTGGCCGTGGGCAGCGCACGGGCGGCCAAAGTGGCGGCGCTGGTGTAAAGCTGGGGACCCGGGTTCGAGTCTCGGTGCATCAGATATTTTCACTGTCGTCAGTCTATTACACAGCTGACGAGTGTTCCGTACCGGCAGCTGCGAGTACACTCCGCGTATCTCATTGCGCCTCCGCTGTGGCCGTTCGTCTGGAGTGGCGCGCATCTCCGAAGGAATGTCGCGTCACACGTCTCAACAGCACTGTGGGGTCGAACCTTGTGTTTCAGGAAGAGAACGAGGTAATCGAAGCAGCACCGCGAATTAAAACAGCTTAACGAATACAGCCACATAGTAATCAGCAAAATATAACAAAATAAGAAGTGTAACATTCTGTGCGTTGGCAGAGTCAGTATATGCTGTGCGTATTTGGCATCCTAAACTAAACGTGCACAAATATGTCAGAGCAATATCTTAAAACTACGTCGAACAACAACAAAAAAATGGCTCTGAGCACTATGGGACTCAACTGCTGAGGTCATTAGTCCCCTAGAACTTAGAACTAGTTAAACCTAACTAACCTAAGCACATCACACACATCCATGCCCGAGGCAGGATTCGAACCTGCGACCGTAGCGCTCTCGCGGTTCCAGACTGCAGCGCCAAAACCGCGCGGCCATTTCGGCCGGCTTCGAACAACATATTTACGAATTAAAGACATAATAAATAGACTAGACTACTTTCGCATCTCAGATTGAAGTAGTCTTTTGAAGTAGTCCACAATTCGTACTCCTTCATCGATTCAGTTGAATTCGACGCACATTTCCACAACACACCATGATATCAAGTGCCACCCCCATCTACGGTGAAATAATCCATAGGATTGATTTCAGTAAAATTTTACATAATAAGCACACGTACGAATAAAAGCTTCAACAACTTCTACCGATATACGAACTGGCTACCAGCTTCTCACCAGCAAGTGAATCTTTCAAACGAATGTGCTTCTTATTTGCGCCAGCGTTCAATACCTGTAACGGTCGTTACCCTAATCTTCATCCTTCCACAAAGGTAGCACCGGACCTTGACTTTTCGTGGTGTTTCTTCAACGGACATAACATTTCTTTTGTATGTGAAAAACCTTAAGGATTCTTTTACACTCCTAGGTAGGCATGTGATTTAGGCTCTTCAGGGTAGACTGAGCTCCAGTAATCGCAAACTCAGAGGTTTTCAGAATTGTGAGTGACACCTGGACGTGGAAAACTGTATGTGACCTGATCACTGATTCCTGCTGTGTTCAATATCTGGAAAAAACAAATGAGGGCCATCTTCTGGTTCTTCTGGAAATGGAATAATTACTGGCTTCTGGAGAACTGTGTCCAGGGCACCTTTGGCGGTATTAAAAAAATTTATTAAGTCCGACTTCTGCGTGTTTCTCGATCCAAAATACATCACTCTACATTGTTGATAGCAGCAAAACCCACTTCCCATCCTTTGGTAAATAAGATGCAACAACAATAACATTTCGAAATCCAAAAGCGGAGAACCGGACAGCTTTGCTTGCTCTTATTCACAGATACTTTGAATGTCAGTTTCTGCTTCAGCAAACAATCAGCACTAGAGTAAAAGTTTTCACAAGAGAAATATCTGTTTTTTGTATTACGTTTTCCAACTATGCATGTACACTTTATTTCTGTGTACCTGCCTTAATGTACTGTCCTCACTGCATACGCAATACCTTCCCACGTTACCTGTGTAAAAGGATTTTGCGTCACGGAAAGCAAACAAACACCTTCAGGGCACACTTGGCAGGCGAGTTCGGCCGGTACTGAATGAACCCACAGTTTTCTCTGATCTTCACTTGGACGATACGATTCTTTGCAGTTATTCACAAATTGCTCGACAACAAATCGAACTGCTGCGAGCTCGCCAAAACATTTTCTGCCATTTCTCGTTTCCTTTTCATCAACTCTGGTGCGGGTCACAACAAACAGAAGAAATCGTGTAGCTCATACAAGCTCGAAATATTTCTATTCCAGTGTCATGAGTGGCCCGTAGCTCGACCAAGTGTTGCGTTGTTGCCTGTGTTCAGCACTCGGCTCGTTTAAAGTACAACAAATACGACGCTATTCCCAGGACTTCCCACGCATTTACCTAGTACACGTCACATCTCTGGAGTGTTTGTACGTGACTTGTGTCAGCTCTCTGTGGCAATCAGAACAAGTGCTCGCCAACTTTATCGGGCCATCGATCAAGTATGTCGAGTACCAGGAAGGTGGAATTTTATCTTAAGGGACCTTTGCTCGCGCCACAAGGACAGCAGCACGTGGAAAAGTTTGCCGAAGCTTCTGTGCGCTGTAAACTCTTTAGCTGTGTAAGCGTGTTTGATTGTAATTTTTTTTTGTGTAGCAAATGACGTTGAATGAGTATGAGGCGCGATTTTAAACAAATCAAAATCAAACGAAAAACAAAAATTTTTAAAGTCGTGAATTAAGTCGTTGAAGTATCAGTACTAGCTAGCTCTTTGAAGTTAATATGCCTCCTACGTGTAACTCGAAGATACGGGGAAAAAGAATAACGAGGTAACAAGTGGCCACAGTGGGATTCAAACCGGGGACCGCTCCCTGAGAAGCGACCGCACCTCACAGCCACTGGCCGTTTGTCGCTTCCGTAACCAGCAGCCGGCAGCTCACTGCCGATAAATGGCGCAGGTGGTTTTATCGGAATCAAAGTTGGGATCGGAGGTTGCTTAAGAATTGTGATGGAAAGTAGTTTACGCAATTATCACTTATGATTAACGAAGCCCAGTATATGAAATACTCTGGTTATTTATTTAAATAAAAATTTGGTTTTATTCTAAGCTATTTATGTAACTGACGACTGTAAGGTATAATGCAAAACAAAAACGAATGGCATACTGCAAAGTGATAGCATGGCGTATTTAATTCTTTTAAGCGTTACAAGCCGACATCTTTCGCAAAATTAATGGCAGTCAGTTCAGCAATAAGGTAGTCAATATCTTTTGATTTACGTTCATCGTATACTGCTGTTCGTTGCTTACCGAAAAATGTAATCAAATTACCAGTTCTTTAGTTCCCCGTAGCGTAGCTGAGCTGGAGGACGTGGAAGCGTGACTTCGTGGCGGCTCTGAGCACTATGGGACTCAACTGCTGTGGTCATCAGTCCCCTAGAACTTAGAACTACTTAAACCTAACTAACCTAAGGACATCACACACATCCATGCCCGAGGCAGGATTCGAACCTGCGACCGTAGCAGTCGCGCGGTTCCGGACTGAGCGCCTAGAACCGCTAGACCGCCGCGGCCGGCGCGTGACTTCGTGCTTGAGCTGCCTGGTTCTCCATACCCAGCAGTGTCTACAGATTGTACGTGGCGTGTCAAAGTGGCAGTTGTACTTCCTGTAGCTGGATACATTTTTTGGAGAATTTTACCATTTTTCAGTGTTGCCGTGGCCTTCACTCGAGTGTTTCCAAATGGCACTCGCCGTATAGTTGGTCGCTGCGCTTACTTTCCAGCCTGGGCAGCGGCTGCCGAGCCGCAGGCAGCCTGGCACACAGGGTGCAGCTGAGCGACGGAGGATGCTAAGTTCACCGGACTTGGATACGATGTGACGTCATTATGACTTACACACGCTACATCGAGAACGATAGAAACCGTATGTCGACTTTTGTGAACTTTCGAGAGGTTGTGACAGGGTAGCGCTGTGCTCTGCGCCATTCGTTTAGATGTGTTTTGCGTTCCTTGCGTTTAAATCGTGTATTGTACTGTGTTTGTGTCCTGTGCGATGTTTTTCATTTCTTCGTCTCTAATTATTGTGGCTATCCGCCCATGTTGTGATGCAATTCGTATTTTGCATAATCTTGTCTTAGAAAATTATATTGCTGACATAAACCACATTGACATGGCCAGGTACATGCTAAAACTATTGTGGCTGTATACATGACATAATATACAGTACGTCTGGTTTATCATACCACCATGGAATGCTTTGACACTGCATTCAATCATTTCATACGCCAATCAGTACTAGACACTAACCTTTGGTTAAGATTACATTGAGAAATCCACTTCCCCTCGTATTTCATCTCCGGTCGACGATTTTTCTTCAACAATGCCTCATATTTTTCTTTTTAAGTTCGAAATTCAATCATTCTACACACCAGTCATTACTGGACACTAAGGTACCTGTCTCTGCAGTCCAAGTGTAAAATTACTTGGAATTATGGTTGATAAAAGACTCTCTTGGGAAGGACATGTAAATTAGTTAGCTAACAAACTTGCACGAGTTCTCTTTCAGCTATATAAATCAAGGAAAAAAAGTCAGCAAGAGTATGCTGCTACAATCTAATATGTACTGACAAGACCAATTGTATGAAACCATACTAAAATGTTGATGATAAATAAATATTATTTTCGGCGTAAGCATTCAATACAACAATCACACGATCTAATCTGGTCGGGACATAAGAAGACTTCACTTTTTTACGAAACGTGTTGTCCATGGTGTTTTCAAGGCCACGGCCAGGGAATATTTCTATTAATATCCAGCTCTTTTAATTTTATTTTGGCGGAACACATATACGCTGCCACACTGAGCTGTTTTCAGAATCGCACGTGTCAAAACAAACCACTAGCTGACGACAGTTTAGAATCTGGAACGTTCGTAAAAGTCGATAGGTGTGTTAATCGACTAAAGCGTATATACATCATAATGACGTCACATCGTATCCAGGTTGGGTGAACTTAGCATCCCCCCTGAGCGACACGGGGGGGGGGGGGGGGCTGCCCCCCGCGTCCTCCACGGGGGGACTCTCCTGGCCCGTAGCCGGCAGCCGTCAGTTCTCAGCTGGGCCGCTCACAGTTCCCACTCGCCGAACGTTCTTCTCCGTTGCAGGCGGTACGCACACACAGGGACTGCTATATATACAGAGTGGTCCATTGATATAGTGACCGGGCCAAATACCTTACGCAGTAAGCATCAAACGAAAAAACTACAAAGAATGAAACTCCTCTAGCTTGAAGGGGGAAACCAGAAGGCGCTATGGTTGGCCCGCTAGATGGCGCTGGCATACGTCAAACGGATATCAACTGCGCATGGAAACCCCCATTTTTATTACATATTCGTGTAGTACGTAAACATATATGAATGTTTTAGTTGGACCGGCCGGCCGAAGTGGCCGTGCGATTAAAGGCGCTGCAGTCTGGAACCGCAAGACCGCTACGGTCGCAGGTTCGAATCCTGCCTCGGTCATGGATGTTTGTGATGTCCTTAGGTTAGTTAGGTTTAACTAGTTCTAAGTTCTAGGGGACTAATGACCTCAGCAGTTGAGTCCCATAGTGCTCAGAGCCATTTTTTTAGTTGGACCACTTTTTTCGCTTTGTCATAGGTGGCGCTGTTATAGTCACAAACATATGGCTCACAATTTTAGACGAACAGTTGGTAACAGGTAGGCTTTTTAAATTAAAATAGCGGACGTAGGTACGTTTGAACATTTTATTTCGATTGTTCCTATGTGATACATGTACCTTTGTGATCATTTCTGAGAACGCATGATGTTACAGCTTGATGACTTTTAAATACCACATTAATGCAATAGATTCTCAAAATGATGCATTTGGCAATACGTGTAACGACATTCCTCACAACAGCGAGTAGTTATCCTTCCGTAATGTTCGCACATGCATTGACAATGCCCTGACGCATATTGTCAGGAGTTTTCGGTGGATCACGATAGCAAATATCCTCCAACTTCCCCCACAGAAAGAAATCCGGGGACGTCAGACCCGGTGAACGTGCGGGCCATGGTATGGTGCTTCGACGATCAATCCACCTGTCATGAAATATGCTAATCAGTACCGCTTCAACCGGATGCGAGCTATGTGCCGGACATACATCAAGTTGGAAGTACATCGCCATTCTGTCACACAGTGAAACATCTTGTAGTAACACCGGTAGAACATTACATAGGAAATCAGCATACACTGCACCATTTAGATTGCCATCGATAAAGTGGGGGCCAATTATCCTTCCTCCCATAATGCTGCACCATACATTAACCCGCCAAGGTCGCTGCCGTTCCACTTGTCGCAGCCATCGTGGATTTTCCGTTGCCGAATAGTGCATATTATGCCGGTTTACGTTACCGCTGTCGGTAAATGACGCTTCGTCGCTAAATAGAACACGTGCAAAAATTCTGTCATCGTCCTGTAATTTCTCTTGTGCCCAGTGGCAGAACTGCACCCGACGTTCAAAGTCGTCGCCATGCCATTCCTGGTGCATAGAAATATGGTACGGTTGCAATCGATGTTGATGTAGCATTCTCAACGCCGACGTTTTTGAGATTCCCGATTCTCGCGCAATTTGTCTGCTACTGATGTGCGGATTAGCCGCGACAACAGCTAAAACACCTACTTGGGCATCATCATTTGTTGCAGGTCGTGGTGGACGTTTCACATGTGGCTGAACACTTCCTGTTTCCTTAAATAACGTAACTATCCGGTGAAATGGTCCGGACACCTGGATGATGTCCAGGATAGCGAGCAGCATACATAGCACACGCCCGTTGGGCATTTTGCTCACAATAGCCATACATCAACACCGTATTACCCTTTTCCGCAATTGATAAACGGTCAATTTTAACAAGTGTAATGTATGACGAACCAAATACCGTCCGCACTGGCGGAATGTTACGTGATACCACGTACTTATACGTTTGTGACTATTAGAGCGCTACCTATCACAGAGCGAAAAAAGTGGTCCAACTAAAACATTCATATTTCTTTACGTACTACACGAAGATGTAATAAAAAAGGGGGTTCCTATTTTAAAAAAACGCTGTTGATATCCGTTTGACATATGGCAGCGCCATCTAGCGGGCCAACCATAGCACCAACTGGTTTCCGCCTTCAAGCTAGACGAGTTTCCTTCTTTGTAGTTTTTTCGTTTGATGCGTATTTCGTGAGATATTTGGCTCGGTCACTATCATTGGACCACCCTCTATACTAAAGCGAAATTTCTCGAAATGCTCTAATTTGTAATAAATGTACGGCCCGCTGAGGTACGTTTATATTTGACAGTTGTTGCATGATATATACAAATGTGTCCTGCCTCGCACGGCTGTTTCATTCTGCGTGCCGTGTCGAAAGCATCGAGACCCAGACTCACGGCCTGTGTAGTTACTGTGAAGACGTCAGAAAGGAAGACAAAAACCCTCTGTCTGGGTTTTCGCGACTGGATTTTGAGACGTGAAGACTTGAGTACCCACAGTCAACGTCGTAAATAGGACGCTGGTGCGACCTACACTTGTGTACTGCTGGAGGGTTTGGGATCCGTACCAGGTTGGACTGAAAGAAGACAACGAAGCAATTCAGAGGCGGGCTGCTAGGTTTGTTACCGCTAGGTTCGAACTACACGTGTTACGGAGATGCTCTGGGGACACAAATGGGAATCCCAGGAGGGAAAGCGACGTTATTTTCGAGAAATACTATTTGGAGGACCGGTATTTGAAGCTGCCTGCCGATCGATTCTAGAGCCACCAATACACACTGCCCTTAAGGACCACAAAGATAAATTACGAGAAGTCAGGGCTCCCACGGAGGCATACAGGCAGTTGTGTTTCCCTCTCTCTCTGTGCGAGTGGAACTGGAAAGGAAACGACAAGTAGTGGTACATAGTACCCTCCGCCACGCACCGTACGTTGGCTTGCGGAGTATCTGTGTAGATGTAGGTGTATGCTGTGAGCTACATAGCGGATAGACACGGGAATCCATAGCACTTTCAAGCATTTTTCATTCCGAATTTTGCCTCTCGATCACTTCGAGGAGCGAATTTAAAGTTATTAGAGAAAATGGTTCAAATGGCTGTGAGCACCATGGGACTTAACTTCTGAGGCCATTAGTCCCCTAGAACTTAGAACTACTTAAACCTACCTAACCTAAGGACATCACACACGTCCATGCCCGAGGCAGGATTCGAACCTGCTACCATAGCGGTCTCGCGGTTCCAGACCGTAGCGCCTAGAACCGCTCGGCCAGTCCGGCCGGCGCGTATTCAGTCTCGCACCTCCAACGTGGGAACGGCCAGTGGAAGTCTTCCGACATTTCGCTTTCCTAGAAACGAGAGGTGCTCTAGGGCTGCGATAGGTGGGTGGGATGACATGCGACAATAAATTGGTAAATACATAAGATGTCGAACTTTGTGTGAAAACGTTCTACGTTGTTTATACGTAAAGAGAGGCGCATTCTTTGCAGGTCGCAGAGACCTTGATCTCAAGCTGAGCGGCCGGCACTTATCTGGAAACGTGAGTGGGCACCTGGCAGTCAACACTCCAGACCTGTGATAAGCTGATAAGCGAGTCGCCGTTATCGGGTGTCGACACTTGCGCAATGGGGCTGGTAATTTGCAATTCTGTGCCGTTCGGGAATAGTGAGGGGCCAACTGGAGAGAAACGGCTCCATTTCGGGTGGTTTGGGAGACGGAGCAGCTGAGGGGTGTGTGTGAGCAGGAGGGCTGCGTGTGGAGCAGCCTGGCTTTGGGGGGCGGGAGGGGGTGGGATATGGGGTAGGGGGACCGGCGGGCGGGGGGGAGGCTCTGCAAGGGAGTCTGCAATCTGACGTGGAGACCCTCCGGCGGGACTAAATCCCCCTCTGAGATATGGCAAACGTCAACAGAGTAACAGTCACGTGAGACATCGTCCCCTTGTACCACACACGACGGGTGGCTAATAACACACGCAGGTCAACGTGTACACCTTGTTACACTACAGAAATGTATTAGCTAGGGTAGCTTAACATCAGGATTGATGGTCACGAAGTCAATGAAGTTAAGGAATTCTGCTACCTAGGCAGTAAAATAACCAATGACGGACGGAGCAAAGAGGACATCAAAAGCAGACTCGCTATGGCAAAAAAGGCATTCCTGGCCAAGAGAAGTCTACTAATATCAAATACCGGCCTTAATTTGAGGAAGAAATTTCTGAGGATGTACGTCTGGAGTACAGCATTGTATGGTAGAGAAACATGGACTGTGGGAAAACCAGAACAGAAGAGAATCGAAGCATTTGAGATGTGGTGCTATAGACGAATGTTGAAAATTAGGTGGACTGATAAGGTAAGGAATGAGGAGGTTGTACGCACAATCGGAGAGGAAAGGAATGTGGAAAACAGTGATAAGGAGAAGGGACAGGATGATAGGACATCGGGTAAGACATGAGGGAATGACTTCCATGGTACTAGAGGGAGCCATAGAGGGCAAGAACTGTAGAGGAAGACAGAGATTGGAATACGTCAAGCAAATAATTGAGGACGTAGGTTGCAAGTGCTACTCTGAGACAAAGAGGATAGCACAGGAGAGGAATTCGTGGCGGGCCGCATCAAACCACTCAGTAGACTGATGACCAAAAAAAAAAAAGGTAGCTTATTGTAGGTTGTTTATTATCAGAAGGTAATACGTAAGGTGTATCTTCTCAGGCATGGGCCTGTCTCGGAGAATTTTCGACTTGCTGAACAGAGCACGATGTGCTGAAGACGGAAACTCTATAGAAACTACAGTGTCCACATGTCCTCCCCAAGAAAACACAATAGGTCGCTGATATTCTCGACACACTAAACACTCTAGCGGAGAGCACCGGCTGCATTCTCAGACGATGAAGTGACCTACAGGAAAGGGCAACTTCAGGATGACTGCAAGGAAACCTGGAACAAATGTGACGGTATTTTTTTGCTTCATTTGCAAACAGAAACCTCTCTTTACATAGGTATCAATGCAATAATAATATCTAGTAATTAGATAAAGAGTGTCATGTTAGCCTGTTGCTGAATTCCACGTTTGCATGAGATGCGATAGTACGTGCAGAGATACATTATAAAACTGCGCGTACATCACTAGTTCGCAAGCCACGTGACTCCGTGCACTGGAGAGTATTTCTGGACGCACGAACTGACCCGCCCCTCCCCTCTACCAGTCGCGGATGCCGCATGGGAAGAGCGGTCGTGGCTAACACATGCACTGGCTCTGATTTCCAGAATTTTCGCGCGCGCTGATATCGCGAGATCTACGTGACAGGTAGTGAGGTGTTGTCCTACTCTTCGCAGAAAGTACTCTCTCGACATGTCAGTAGTAAACCTCTGCGAGATAGACAGCACCTCTCCTGTAGCGTCTGCCCCTGGAGTCTGTTGATGACATCTGTAGCTCTCTGGCGCCGACTAAACCATCACGTGCCGAAACACACCGCTGTTCGTTGCATACTTCCTCTCTCGTCTCTCAGACCTACCTCGTAAGCGCAGCAGACTAACAACACTCAACAATGGGTCAAACAAGCGCCTTATAAGCCTGGTTCTTCGTGTATGAGTTACACTTCCTTAAGATTCTTCCTCTCAATCTGCCGTCTGCTGTTCAAAAAATGTTCAAATATGTGTGAAATCATATGGGACTTAACTGCTAAAGTCATCAGTCCCTAAGCTTACACTCTACTTAACCTAAATTGTCCTAAGGACAAACACACACACACCCATGCCCGAGGGAGGACTCGAACCTCCGCCGGAACCAGCGGCACAGTCCTTGACTGCAACGCCTCAGACCGCTCGGCTAATCCCGCGCGGCTTGGCGTCTGCTTTTCCTGCTATTTGTTTCGTGAGGTCGTTCCAATTGGCTCTGAGCACTATGGGACTTAACTGCTGAGGTCATCAGTCCCCTAGAACTTAGAACTACTTAAACCTAACTAACCTAAGGACATCACACACATCCGTGCCTGAGGCAGGATTCGAACCTGCGACCGTAGCAGTCGCGCGGTTCCAGACTGTAGCGCCTAGAACCGCTCGGCCACTCCGGCCACTATGGATCATTATACTCCGATTTTTTTATCACAAAATATATATATATATATATATATATATATATATATATGTATGTATATATATATATATATATATATATATATATATAGTGTTGTTATTGGGAGGATTCTCTTCAGAAATGGAAAACGTTGAGCAAATAACTCGATCAATTATTCTTTGAGTTCTTCTTGTTCTTCCAATACGCATTCATTCTTTCCGAAAAGACGTGTTCACGCTCATCCGATCCCTTTGGTCTGTATTATTTTTCTTTTGGTTTCTCTGATGTAACTTCCTATTTGTCTTCTTTGTGTCTGAAAGTGTCTCTTTCTTGAAGTCAGCTAGTCTTATGTTTCCATTATTTAGGTCCTTTCGAATTTCATCTAGCCGAGGTGCGGAATTCTTGTGTGGCTACATAGTCTATTATTCTCTTCGTCAATCGATTTTCTGGTACTCGGCTGAGATGACCAAAAAATTTCATTCGCCTTCTGCTAATATAATTTTCGATGTTTGAAAACTTTTCTGTTGTATTAATCGATTGTAGCATGTAACCGCCTTTGTTACGTCTTCCTGGTAGAATTTTGCTGATTGTCTTTCTCTTTTCTTTTCTGATGTCTTCAAGTTGTTGTTTCCTGTTAAGAGTTAGTGTTTCGCTTGCATAGCGGTTTGCTGGTTTTATGACAGTATTGTAGTGTCGAATTTTTGCCCATCTTGACATTGATTTTTAGTTGCAGAGGTTTTGGATTAACCCTAATCCTTTCTTAATTTTGTTGAGGCGATGTTGATGTGAACTGTTTCAACACCTGTCGGTTCAATGAATTTTCTAAGGTATTTACAATTTCGAGCCCTGTTAATTTTACAAAATTTTGTTTCATGCTTGCAATTTCTGTTTTTCAACAAAAGAATTCAGTTTTCTTAAATGAAACTTGTAAACCTACTTTTTCTGCACATTCTTTGAGTATTTCCAGCTGTTTCACTGCCCTCTGCTTATTCTCTGTTAGTATTGCCAGGTATTCCGCAAATGCGAGATCTGGTATGTAGACATTGTCTTTGGCAACGCCCAGTCGTATTGGCTTCCAAACCCCACATTTCTTGAGTTCTTTCTCGCATTCTTCCATAACTTTGTCCAGAACTACGTTGAACACCTGTTTGAATGTCGAAACGTTCTGAGATCTCCCACATATATGTTACTTTAGATTTCGTGCCAATGAGTATTTGTTTTATGATTTCTCGTGTTTTGGGATCTAATCGCCTCTCTTGTAAAATCTGGAGTACTGAGGGCGTGTCTCCTGAATTGTATGCTGTTTGAAATATACAAATGGGCTTACTACACTTTTTGTCTGAGACTCCGCTTTTTGAGTATGGTTTTGAGGTTGAAAATTTGCTCCAGACGTGATCTGTTTGATCTAAATCCTGCTCGATATTCTGCTACTTTGGGTTGTAATTGCTGTTTTGTTCTGTTCAAGAGACAGAGGAACGACACTTGCTTGCAGGGAGTGGCCATTGACCCTCAAGATAAGCAGATGGAATTTATTACGCATAAATAGCCATAATGACTGACTACTGGATGATTGTAGGATTGCAGTACAACCAGTGGAAGCAATTACATCCATAAAATATCTACATGTGTGTGTACAGAGCGATCTGAAACTAATGGCAGGTAAAAGCCATACAAGGTAATTGGAAGGACTGTCTGGAAGTGTAGTCCACCCACAAAGGAGGCAGCCCACAAAACACCCGTTCGACCAATACTTGACTATTGCTCGTCAGTCTGGCATCCGGAGCAGATAGGATTGATAGAGGAATTAACGGAGATCCAAAGAAGAGCAGCGCGTTCCGTTACGCAAGCATCACGGAGACGCTCAGGCAGGTGTGCTGGCAGACGCTGCAAGAGACGCACTCCACAGCACTGTGTGGTTTACTGTCGAAGTCCCTAGAATGTACAAACAGTCATCTCGCAAAAGACTGTGAAGGCAGAATTGGAGAGAGTCGAACACGCATGGAGGCCTACTCACAGCCATTGCTCCCTTGAAGCATTCTCGAGTGGAAGAGGGGAAGGGTCAGTGATTGACAATGTATCCTCCACTAAGTACCATAAGGTTGCTGTGAGGCTGGGAAGCCACCACCTGGCAGCCACTGCGGCGGCCTCTGGCTCACGGCTGCAGCACCGTGGAGGCAAGTGCCGCACCTGTCGCCTCAGCTGGGTTCAGCTTGCCGGCCAGCCACAGCAGAGCGACTGCTGACGGCAGAGGTGGCAGCTCCGTGTACTGAATGTGGCGCCCTGTACACCCCAAATCACCTACAAACTTTAGTGGTGTATCCTCGTTATTACGCAGTAGATCCACAAGAAGTGTGCTTAACCGCTGTTCTTCCAGCTGTAGAAATTCCATCAGCAGGCAGTGTTAAAATATTCAATCTTATGTAAAAAAAACTATAATATATTTGAGGAGTCCGTTTCGTGGCATGATACTCACTGGAATCAGACAGAACTTACTCACAATCATTTGTGATACAACTGTGGCCATTCTACATCTAGTCTCCGGCCGGAATGGCTGAGCGGTTCTAGACGCTACAGTCAGGAACTGCACGACTCCTCCGGTCGCAGGTTCGAATCCTGCCTCGGGCATGGATGTGTGTGATGTCCTTAGGTCGGTCAGGTTTAAGTAGTTCTAAGTTCTAGTGGACTGATGACCTCAGAAGTTAAGTCCCATAGTGGTCAGAGCCATTTGAACCATTTTCTACATCGAGTGCCGAACGGTTCTGTTTGACGTCGTTCAAACTGAAACCGAAACAAAATTTTCAATCTCGAGGGTGTCGAGTTCAATCCAGTTATCGAGTGTATTGCGACATATCACACCCCGTGGGAATGGAACGTGCCTCTGGGATCCGAAGGGCGGATTGCGCAAGCGTGCTCCCGCGGCAGATAAGCCGGCCGGCGTGACGTCACGCGGCAGGTGTATAAGAGCGGCTGCCGCCGGCTGCGCTGCCTCGCCTCGCTCCGCGTCGCTCTGCTCCGCTCCGCCTGCAGGGTGAGTAGCGCCGCTGCTGCCGCCTGCCAGCCGGTCGCGCATCTGCAGAAATGTCCAAATGTGTGTCAAATCTTACTGGACTTAACGGCTAAGGTCGTCAGTCCATAAGCTTACACTCTACTTCACCTAAATTATCCTAAGGACAAACACACACACACCCACGCCCGAAGGGGGACTTCGAACATCCGCCGGGACCAGCCGCACAGTCCACGACTGCAGCGTCTCAGACCGCTCGGCTAATCCCGCGCGGCGGTGTGCCTGCCGGTGTGTGGACGTTTGCCACGGCGGACATTTGCCTCGATTTTACCTGCTCCGAAGGTTTTGGTCTCTTGTCTCCCCCTCCTCCTCCTCCCCATCGCTTACTGACCCTTTCCGCTGGTTTACTTAACATAGAACCAGAATCTGTTGGGAATTTCCGCCACATTTCTAGAGAGAGTTTCGTTGTGCAAACTATTAAATGCATCTCGCATTGAAATGGACACCGAATTTCGAGCCTCAGTAAAACTTCGCCAATGTGGGAGATTTTGCGTTCGTCTAAATTATACTTGCCTTTTTCGGTGGTCCAGGAGCAGCATTCTGTCGTGTTTTGTGTACCATGTGGGATCAATTCCGTCTCTTATTAATTTATTTGGTATGAATCTCTCGAGTGCTGTTGATACTATGTTTTTCAACTTCAGCCATATATGGTCTTCACTACATAGTTTGGAAGGATTGGATGTTTCTAAGAAGTCAACCGAATGTTTAGCTGCTTTTATAAATAGATATATCTCGCGTTTAGTTTTGGTGAATTTCTTTGTTACGGAATTGAGCCTCGCTACGACTGTGTGTTCACTAATTCCTGTATCCGTCGTGATGCTCAGGATTATTTGTGGCTAAGAGTTCAAGTGTGTTTTCGTAACCATTTACATTTTGAATGGCCTCGTGAACTAACTGTTCAAAATAATTTTAAAAAAGCATTTAGAACAGTTACGGAAGTTGTTTTATATCTACAATGTGGTCTGGAAATGTATTTTTGTCAACATACGGAAGGTAGATTGAAGTCACTGCCAACTATAATCGTATGAGTAGCGTACCTGTTTGTGGTGAGACTCAAGTTTTCTTTGAACTGTTCAGCAACTCTTTCATCTGAGACCGGTGGTCAGTAAAAGGAGCCAGTTACTAATTTATTCCGATTGTCGAATATAACCTCTGTCCATACTAAGTCACAGGAACTACCTGCTTCAATGTCGCTTGTGAGCTGGAACGCACATTACATTATTTTTCCTTAACTTGTGCTTCTTGTTTCTGTTGTAGTGGAGATCATTACCATTACAGCTTTTCCCTCGAAAACCTAGGATGCTTTCTTTGTGACCCTGTAAATACCAGAGCTAAAGAATGTAGAACAACAATGTACGTTACAAGCATAGCGTTCGGTATTACTTCATTTCCTTCAAAAATGGTTCAAATGGCTCTGAGCACTATGGGACTTAACATCTGAGGTCATCAGTCCCCTAGAACTTAGAACTACTTAAACCTAACTAACCTGAGGACATCACACACATCCATGCCTGAGGCAAGATTCGAACCTGCGACTGTAGCGGTCTCGCAGTTCCAGACTGACGCGCCTAGAACCGCTCGGCCACACCGGCCGGCTCATTTCCTTATTTCTAACATATTAAAAATGTACGTCGGCTTTAGATGCCATGTCAATCATAGATGTTCTTATCTCTATTTGGTGAACGTATTTTCAGTCATGTTGTGAAGTTTGTCCCCCTACACTTTATTAACTAATGTTTGAACGCAAGGGATGTCGCATTTTAGAGAGTACATTAATATGGAGTATGTCGTTCTCCTTTTCAAACATTCACATACCCATGGCCGGCATTCGCGCCTGCCAGCGCCACGCTGGAGCCCTGTACACGGGAGAGTACGGCCAGCCTGCCGGCCGCCGCCATTTTAGGCCTACTGCGCAAGGGCAGCCCTGTGGACGGAACTGTAAAATTCGCCTTTATATAAGGAGGCAACCGGCCTGAATACGACAGTGCGTCAAGTGAACAAATAGCTATCGTTATTAATCGTTACATCCTTGATAACTCGGCGTCTACTGTGAAAATTAGTGAAAATTTGCTACTCTGTCACTGACAAGGAACCTCCCCATCGCACCCCCTCAGATTTAGTTATAAGTTGGCACAGTGGATAGGCCTTGAAAAACTGAACACAGATCAATCGAGAAAACAGGAAGAAGTTTGTGGAACTATGAAAAAATAAGCAAAATATACAAACTGAGTAGTCCATTGGCAAGATAGGCAACATCAAGGAGATCGTGAGCTCAGGCGCGCAGTGGTCCCGCGGTTAGCGTGAGGAGCTGCGGAACGAGAGGTCCTTGGTTCAAGTCTTCCCTCGAGTGAAAACTTCAATTTTTTATTTTCAGACAATTATCAGAGTTCAGGCACTCACACATAATTAACTTCGCTCTCCAAAATTCCAGGACATGTTCAGATTTGCTTGGACATATGCAGCATTTGACGGTCTACACACGGAAAAATTTGAAAACGTTAAAAACATATGTTTTGACAGAGCACAGAGAAAACTGTGCGACTGTGAAAGTGTTGCATTCATTTGTTGCAGTTTATGTGACACACTCTTATGTTTTCATCACTTTTTTGGAAGTGATTATCACATCCACATGAAAACCTAAATCGGGCAAGCTAGAAGAATCTTTTTGTCCATTCGCCAAGTGTGCAAGTTAGGTGGGTCGACAACATATTCCTGTCATGTGACGCACATGCCGTCACCTGTGTCGTATAGAATATGTCAGACGTGTTTTCCTGTGGAGGAATCGGTTGACCTACGACCTTGCGATGAAATGTTTTCGGTTCCAGTTGGAGAGGCACGTCCTTTCGTCTACTAATTGCACGGTTTTGCGGTACGGTCGCAAAACACAGACACTAAACTTATTACAGTGAACAGAGACGTGAATGAACGAACGGACAGATCATAACTTTGCGAAAATAAAGAAAGTAAACTTTTCACTCGAGGGAAGACTTGAACCAAGGACCTCTCGTTCCGCTGCTGCTCACGCTAACCACAGGACCACGGCGCTCCTGGGCTCGCATTATCCTTGATGTTGCCTTCCTTGCCCATGCACTACTCAGTTTGTATATTTTGCTTATTTTTTTCATAGTTCCACACAACTTCTTCCTGTTTTCTCGATTGATCTGTGTTCAGTTTTTCAAGGCCTATCCACTGTGCCAAATTATAAATCTCAGGGGGGTTGCGATGGGGAGGTTCCCCTGTGAGATATAGACGCTTATAAATATAGCTAGCAGTAATTTTTTTCTCACGCTGACCTTTGTGAAAAGTATTACATGCTTAAACGATAGAATCCAGTCAAGGTCTTTGAGGTACACACATGACTTACAGTACATATTAAATTACAAATGCATACTTCGATTTGCATATTTCCTTTTTTAATGCTTGTTTGTTACAAATGATGGTAGTTATTTGTAATTAAAAATAAAAAAAAACACAAAATTACAAATTACCGGTGCATCAATTTAGCTAAAACATGTGAAAGACAATAAATTTCTTCTTCTTAAAATACCTTTGCTGCATTTCTCATACCAATACTGCACTTTGCTGTATCTTCCTTCAGTACCTGGCAGTTATATTTCCTCCGAAGAACGTAAATTCGAGTCTTCAGAAATTCATCTACAACTCTGTCCACAACACTGTGAGAAGAAGGAATATTCTGAATGAGTTCCTCGAATGACTTCTGTGCAACTGCCTCCAGTGCTTGGAGGGACAACTTAGCTTCCAGGAACAGTTTTTCATCCACACGAAAGACTTTATCTGTCATCTCAATAATGCGAAATATTTCTTGGGACATGCATTCCAAGCTGTCTTGAGCTGTGTAATTTTTAGTTCAGTGAGTCTTCGTACTGCTTCACATTCAGACTTCTCCTTTGGTGAAAGTGATTCTCGGTACGCTTCACAAAGCAAATACTTTTGCTGCACTTGCTTTGTTGTTCTGCCTGCTAAATAGTGTGGAGACAGTGCTTCCTCAGGTGGCATTTCTTCAACATCGCTTACGTCTGAATTCGCACTTGCAAGCAAGTCTGCATCGTCTGTGCCTTCTGCTTCGTCGTACGTCCGTCTGTGTTCCAAGTAGTCGACAAGAAATTCACCATCTTCCGTCTGATAACTTCCACGGCGACTGGGACGAAAATACTGTGACACAGCAATAAGCCGCAGTATCATCTTGAAACTGAGACAATCTGGAACAGGATTACTGGCTCGAACCATACTGAAAAGGTTTTCCAGAGCATCCTGTGACAGCCTGCACAACAGAACACACTGGAAACCTGTTTCGTTCAGAAGATAATCCTGGACATTAATAGCTGTGCATGTTGCTAGAATAACTCCAGATTGTACAGGTTTCCAGATACCCCTGTTTCCAATTTTCAAACACCGAGATGACACTCTTAAGGAACTGTACGCCATCATTGTGTATGTCCTCAACGGTTCTACACATGGCAGTTTTCCTGTTCCTTGAGGTCATTAATTTAAACCAACGGAAAATTGTGGCTATGAAAAACGCTGTTGATGTGGCAGAATCTTCAAGTACATGTTCCTCTATTGCATAATGTAACGATGCAGCAACGCTGTGATTTAAAAGTGCGTAAGCAGGACCAACCTTAATTTTATTATAATGCCCTGGCCTTATGACTTTATCTTTTAAATCCCAAGCAATATTTAATTTCTTTTCCTTGTCAAACTCGTACAGTTTCGTGATAGGCTCAATCGAGACTACCGGTCCCGCCAAATTATTGTCTGCAATTACTTGCCGTGGTAGGATAAAGTGGTCGGAATTAGTTAGGTGATTCCTCACATTCTTCAAGATATGAGCTACGTCAGGCACGAAGTACAGATTCCGCTCTGGAGAAAATGGATGCTGGCAGAAATTCTTTGTTTCATTATGACGACCAGCAATAACACGACATTCACGCCACACTGCCCGATTTTGTCCACCCACACCTGATACAATAACTTCTACCATCAGACCAATCGCTTCACACTTCACAATTAATTGCCACAGGAAAGACTGAAGTTCTTTACCTGAAATTGAGTTCCTGGTGAAATGGTAACCAATAATTTGTTTCCATCGCGTACTTAGACTACCAAGCATAAATACCAAGGCGTGACAAGCATGTTTTTCATACGAACCATTAACTGCTGGAAGTGTTGGATAGCCAATTACGAATTTCGATGAAATGTCGTAATTTAGGCCTGGCGTGAGACTCATCTCATCCATCATTATTGCAACATGTCTTTCAAAAGGATTCGTGGTGTCTACCTTCACTTTAAGAGCGGATACAAAATCCTCCAAAATACCTGGACTGATTGCCAGAGACTCAGGTTTCCTTTGTAGAGTTCGTTCGCTTGGTAATGGTTGTCCCAGTTCTCTTACCGGATTGTATTCAACGCTTCCACAAGCTAATCGAATTTTCAAAGCCTTCTTAATAATTTCTGGTGAGCACTTTGTCCCTCGTATGGTTTTTTTTCTGCAGTGCCGAGATCTGATCGTCGTTTAAAAAAGGTTTCACAAATGCCGCCATTGTACCAGTTTTACCATTCGCACTGTGTAGTTGCTTCTGCAACAAGTGGACTTTCCTTTTCAAACTTTCTAGTTCCGTTTCGGTGTCATTCTCAGGAGGTAATCCGACGTCAGAACTGTGAACATCCGGCAAAACTTCTTGAGGAAGTACGCAAACTTGCTCATTGCCTGAAAAGAAATAGTATTAATAATAATAACAAAAAAATGTTTTGTCGAACGAAAACGCGAGAAATTTAAGTTTCATAAAAAGTTAGTAGTGAATAAGATAGATAAGTCTGTCTTTAGTTACATATATATATTTAAACAGTACCTGGCTCTGTCTGTGTAGTGTAAGTGCACTCAGGTTCCCTTTGCACACCCCTGTCCTTTGCTGGCTTTCCTCCCTTAATTTGAGGACGATGGCTAAATATAGTGGGTACTACATTAGATTTGAGTTTTTTAACACCATCCTTACAATTTGCTTCAAACTGATCAGGTGTGAAGTCAAGCTAAAAATGACAGTCCAAATTACACTGTTAAATAAAGTTCAAAACTAATACAAGTAAAGAAGTAAAGATGGCATTATAAATAACTAACAAAATAAACCTTTTCAAATTTCGTATACATGAAGTGCATCTGTATTTGAAGATTTGATTTTCAGGTTCTGTCTCTTATTCAATGGTGATCGTAGGCATTCTTGTAAAAATGATGTGGATGTAGCTTTATTAATACTATCAATAACTTTGTTAATGCATTTAGAGCTATTTCTACATAAATACTACTACAAAAATGTATAAAATGAAAAATTTTTTTTTTTGTTTTCAGGTGTTTGTGTGTGTGTTTGTGTGTGTGCGCGTGTGTCTGTGTGTGTGTATGTGTGTGTGTGTGTGTGTGTGTGTGTGTGTGTGGTCCATGTAACCGCCACCAGCCCCGCACTTTTTTATAAATCCAGACTGCGTTTCTTAAAATGTGGCCTGACCTTTTTGAGGAAACAATGTTAATATTTCCGCTGGACAACTACCTTAAATGTTCAGTACTTTCTCTCTTTTTAAGTCATTCTTCTTTCTATGGATGGAAATTCAAATGTCTGTTTTAAGATTTGTGGACAGTTTCCCTCGTTCACTTATACAACACCTAAGAGTATAGAGCCAACCTTTCACATTCATCGCTCCCACACCGAGAAGATCAGCAGGAACATTGTCGGTACATGGCTCATGTTGATTCTCGACTTCTACAGAACTATTCTGAATTGCTGTTTTAAAATCGATTCTTCAGCGACTGTTACTAATGAAACAACGTGAATCCAATAAGCAGATAGTGATTTCCCATTTTATTCAAAGGTCCAGTCTCGGCATCTAATGCACACAGTCAGTGTAAGGACGAACTGAGAAATTCTTCAGCGAAAATTAGACCTCGTTGTCCACAAACTGTATCATCGAGTGGTTATCTACTATTATCAGTACCATCTGCAATGCGGCGGTTCAGTGACTTCTGCTACAAAATGATAGTATACGTGTTAGTTGAAGGGAAAGAATATTCTCTGTGGCTGGCTCTGACATATCATGCTGTGTGTGGTTGCCGGATGTTGTCCTGTTGGACTATTTGAGAAGTGTTGAGAATGAGTTGCAGGCTGAGTAAGCCTGCTTCCCATAGGCAATGTTTCCCAGAAGCACCCTCCAGGTTTTAGTAGACCTGTGTGAAACAACTCCTGCAAGGCTACATGCACAATTATTGGTTCAATGACGAATAATATAGATTCCAGCCATAAAATAATGTCGTTTCCTTGAAGGAAAGAAGTGAACAGAATATCTCGTTGAATAAAGTACTGCTATAGTTCTTTACAACCTTCTTAGTATTTTGGTAGATGTCCACTTCTAACGATTGCCGGTTCAAGTAAAATCACTGTGTAGAAAAACTTATGGAAATGAAGCCTCCCCCCTTCTGGAGCTTGTCGCACAAATGAAATGTGCTGAAAGAAAACCGTAACTATTTAAAAACGTATTATTAAAGATATGCAGGTATTCACCAATGGCATCAGTCTAACACAGCAAAGATGTGACGATACTGCCACTGGCTGGTGATGGACCACTTTTTATGAACCGTCACTCGAGAAGTATCAGCAGTCACCTGTAAGCTGAAAGGGCTGCTCGGTGATGCAGTGTTTCAGAATCGTCCGCAATGGAAGTGGTTAAGGACATCACGGAGACGGCGGCCGTGGACCTGGGGGACCTGCTGGACGCCGGGGACGACGCCGTGGTGATACTCGAGGCAGGTGACACGCGGCTGTTGGCGCACAGGGCCGTCCTGGCGGACAGGAGCCCTGTGTTCGCCGCCATGTTCGGCCACGACACCCTCGAGGCCAGCAGCGGCGCGGTGAGCATCCCGGACGTGGGGGGCCCGGTGCTGAGGCAGCTGGTCTCCTACCTGTACACCCTGCGGGCCCCCCAGCTGCCCGGCATGGCCCCCCAGCTGCTGGCAGCAGCGGATAAGTACGGGGTGTCGCGGCTGAAGGCAGAGTGCGAGCGGCAGGTGGCCGCTCAGCTGACCGTTGAGACGGCGGCGGCCGCAGCTGTTCTCGCAGTCCGCCACTCCTGCAGTGACCTCAAGCACGCTGCACTGGCGTTCATTAAGACCTGTGCGTTCGAGGTGATGGCCACTCAGGGGTGGGCAGATGCGATGCGGAAGCAGCCGGAAGACTTGATCGAAGTGAGCCAGTTGCTGTATGATCCACCACCAAAAAGCAGGTAAGTGCGAGACAACCCACTCATTCGTGTCCCTCAGTTCTCGATGTGTGCGTGTGTGTGTGTGTGTGTGTGTGTGTGTGTGTGTGTATTTGTAAGACTATAATTTTTGTCACTGAGTTTCCTTAGATGTGTCACTGCTGTAAGATACGCAATCATAGACCGTCATTTCCTGCTAGCTCACGATGCTATCATTGTCCTCTTGTAGCAGGTTAGCTGAATCCCCAAGCTGAGTCCACTTCATTAACAGGCATGTTTTCTAGCAAAAATAATCAAACAACCAATTTCTAGACATTTATCTGTCGAACTACACGTGTAGGAAAAGTTGTTCTTTAGGTTTTGGCATCAAGTGTGAGGAGAGTAGGATACATTAACTGTGTGAATGCAGCATCACGCAGTCTGCTGTGCACACAAAGCTGTATTGCCCAACCCAGCCTAAAACACAGTGATGTGTGTAGTTTGCAGCCGGCAGCCCTTACGGGTTGCTGTAAGCCCGTTCATATAGAGCAGCGTTTAAAGTTGTTCAGTGCCTCTGTGGCTGATGACAATGAGACACCTCTGAACAGAGTCACGCTGCATGAAGACGACGACCGAGTACGTCACTTCTGGCCGACACCTCGAGCAAGGAAGCGTACTGCACAACGGTTCGAGGAGGGCGGCAACATATTTACAGTTTACGACAGCTGATGTTGATCTGCGGAATTTTCTTCATGTAGTAAAGCAGACCATGAGAGTAATCGCTGTTCACACCTCACTACTACAGCTTCGTTCTCTGTCACTTTCTTTCTTCATGCAAGCCATATGCCAGTAACCTCCCCAACATAATTCTTTGTTCTCTCCAAATCCAGGCAGTACATGGAAGATTTTGAATTTCTCTAAAGGAACATTATATGACAGAATAATGGTTCGCTGTCAGTTCTTTGTAGTGTCGGTAGCTGGACCGACACTGTGGAGTTGACTGCTGCAAAAGAAAGCTAGTGACTAACGCTGTGGCCGATAGTGCACGCACAGCAATAAGCAGCCGGGCGTGAAGTCTGGAACATGAGAACTTATGAATGAATAAGAAGAAAAGTATGTAGATGCTTTTTACTTAACTTTTAATAGTCCTTAGAATACATCTCTCATGAATACTCGTAAGCTATAGGCACTGATACAAATGGCTCCTTGCTAGTTCGTAGCCATTAACTTCTGATGGCTATTCTGTCTCTCGGCTAATGAGAGAGAAAGGCTTCGTACAACTGGACGATAGCTAGGTCGCGTACAACTGGGCGGTAGCTTGGTTCTCGTACAACTGGGCCGGTAGCTAGGCTCTCGTACAACTGGGGCGAGTCCACTCTCGTATCACGAGACCTGCCTTGGTGGTGGCGCTAGGTCTGCGATCACAGTGGCGACACGCGGGTCCGACATGTACTACATGGACCGCGGCCGATTTAAACTACCACCTAGCAAGTGTGGTGTCTGGCGGTGACACCACATTCCTCCCCCGCAAATCGGCGAACGGTCGTGTAATAAGGCTTCCGCCCGCCGTGGGGAGGACCACATGTTGACGTATGCGAGGAGGTGGGGAGCCTAACAACAGGCGAGGCTGTGCCACCCGCACCCGGCCATCCGGTCCGAGGGGAGCTAGGAAACGCCTGCAAAACTAGTCCAGGGTGCACGTCAACATGCGGTGTATGCGCCCGTGAGAAACATGAGGGGCCGAAGTGTCGACGTCCATTGCGTCGGGGTAGCCGACGCGCGATGACGTCATGTGGTCCGGAGCGGTCGGGAGTTCCATGGCGGAGGACAGCTGGTCACGGGAAGCGATCGGCGGCGCGTGACCCTGGGAGGCGCTTGGCGGCTGCAACGAAGCGTCGAAGGCGGTCGGCGCCGGCGGCGGCTGCTGCTGCTGCTGCTGCTGCGGCGGCGGCGGCGGCGCGTCGCCATGGGGCAAAATGGAAGGCATCGTCGGTAACACCTGGGGATGAGGCGAGCCAGTAGATGGGTCCCCAGGGCGCTGACCGGACGGCACCGTCGCTGAAAGCAGACGGGGAGCGGCAGAACCCGAGCGACGACAGAGGCGCAGCTGATTGAGATGCCGACGCACCTCACCAGAGGCCCCCAAAACCAAATACATCGCGCGGCCGAGGCAGCGAAGAATGCGCCCTGCGAGCCAACGCCGTGAACCTCGATAGGTGCGATAAAATACAACGTCGCCTGGAGCAAAAGCAGGAGTCTGCCGCTGCACAGGAACCTGATGCGGCGGATGCAGCAAAGACATCAATGTGCGATGAGGACGACCGTGGAGCAACTCAGCCGGCGAGCGACCATCTCGGGGCTGAGAGCGATACGAAGACAAAAAGAGCAACAATGCGTCCTCCCGAGAATGCGACTCTTTCAATTTCAACATCTGTGACTTGAAAGTCCGGACCAATCGTTCAGCGGCACCGTTGGACTGAGGCGAAAACGGCGCGGAAGTCAGATGTTGAATACCATTGGCCTGGCAGAATGACTGAAATTCTGCGGACATGAATTGTGGGCCATTGTCGGAAACAATAGTCTGCGGAAGACCTTCAATGCAAAAGATAGCAGACAACGCTTGGATGGTGGCGGAGGACGTCGTGGAAGACATCCGGACAACAAAAGGAAAATTACTGAAGGCGTCGACCAGAACCAACCATCGAGCATTCCAGAATGGACCAGCAAAATCAACGTGCAAGCGTTGCCAAGGGGAAGTGGCTTTTGGCCACGCAAAGACTTTCCGCGGCGGTGCGGATTGTTGTTCGGCACACGCCGGGCACGAAGAACACATATTCGTAATCGCAGCATCGATTCCGAACCAAGTACAGTGCTGACGAGCAAGTTGTTTCGTTCGCACTATACCCCAATGTCCTTGGTGAAGAAGCCGTAAAACAGAGGACTGTAACGAACGTGGGACCACGACTCGTGACTGATCATTATCAGAACGCAACAACAAAACACCACGACGAACAAAAAGTCTCTCCTTGTGAGCAAAAAATCGGCGAACCAACGGATCCTCGATCCGAGACTTTGACAAAGGCCATTGCGTAGCAACAAAACGTAAAACAGTAGCAAGGACAGGGTCAGCAGCTGTGGCTGTAGCGACACGACGAAAATCAATCGGAAACGATTCGACCACTTCATCGGTTTCCGAATCAATGAACATGCAAGCAAGTTCGGAAGAATCGAATGCTTTATCCTCAGCAACAGGCAAACGGGACAACGCATCGGCGTTTCCGTGCTTAGTAGTGGACCGATACAAGATATCGTAGCGGTACTGCGAGAGGAAAATAGACCAGCGAATGAATTTCTGCGCTGTACGTGGAGGTACAGGCTTGTTCGGATGAAAAAGCGATGTCAAAGGTTTGTGGTCCGTGATGATGGTAAAGTGACGACCATACAAGAAATCATGGAACTTAGTAACACCAAACACGAGAGCCAAAGCTTCTTTCTCTATCTGTGAATAATTTCTTTGCGCAGACGAGAGCAATTTGGACGCAAAGGCAATAGGGCGATCATGTGAGCCAACTTTGTGCGCAAGCACAGCACCGATCCCGAAATCCGATGCATCTACCATCAACAAAAGGGGTTTCTGGGGATCGAAAGGCGTAAGGCAAGTATTAGAAAGCAACGCCGATGTCAACTGGCGAAAGGCGCGTTCACATTCCGTCGTCCAGACGAACGGAACACCTTTACGGCGTAAGCGATGAAGCGGAGCTGAAATGGAAGAGGCATTGCGCACATATTTATGGTAATAATTAATTTTACCCAACACACTCTGTAGCTGTGGATTCACTGTGGCCTTGAAGTCCACGCAAAGTCTCAATTTTCCAGAAGGTTTTGGCAAAATGACTAAGGGTGAGGCCCAGAGAGAAGCTTGCACACGTTCAATGACACCCTGTGATTCGAGATCGTGTAACGTTCTTGCGACCTCATCACGCAATGCGTGGGGAACATTGCGCGCCCTGAAAAATTTCGGTTGCGCGTTTACCTTCAGTTCTAAATGTGCTTCATAGTTTTTAGCGCAACCTAAGCCCGGTGCAAAAATGTCTGCAAATTCGTCACACAGCCGAGAAACACTGTCTGGAGGCACAGTCTGATTCACAGATAGGACCTGATTTACAATAGACATGTTAAACAACTTAAATAAATCTAGACCAAACAAGTTCACTGCAGAAGAAGAACGAAGAACGTAAAATGACACAATTTTTGTTTGTCCCTTGAATGTTGCAAGAAGGCTGCACTGTCCGAACACAGGAATGTTCTGTCCGGAATATGTAGTGAGCTTAACATTCGCGGCACGCAACGGAGGTGCGCCCAGTTGTTTGTATGTGTCGTGATTGAGCAATGAAACTGCAGCTCCGGTATCGAGCTGGAATGGTATCACTTTGCCTTCAAAGTCTAAGTCCACAAAAAGTTTATTGTCCTGCTGACGACAAGAGCGACTGTTGTGTGCAATTGGAACAGACACTGGTACAGAATCACTTGCTAATTGACGTGATTTCCGGCGACGTCGACGCACAGTTTTTGTGGGACGATCACAGTTACTGTTTGAGAAAGTGTCACTGGACGAAGCGGAATGAACGACATGAATGTCCATAGGCGAAGGTCCACGAGCCTGAGTGTCCTTGGTTCGATTCCGGCGCGAAGCAAAGGGCCTGGAATGATTGCGATTGTCTGATCTGAGCTTTTTCTGGCAAACACTTTGAACATGTCCTTTCTTATTGCAGAAAAAGCAAATAGCTTGGCGTGACGGGCAATGTTCACGCGAATGTCTAGTAGCACACCGCGGGCATGATTTCACTACATTTGTGGGCTGGCGCGGCACACCTGGCTTAGCACGCGGCGGTCGCTGGGCGGCCGTGCGCGAGGCCCGGTTACCGGGCCGCGCCGCGCGTCCAGCGGGCCGGTTAATGTTACACACGGCTGGCGAAGTGGCAAAAGATTCCTGAGCACAGTCCAGTGTGTCCTGTCTATCCAATATGTCTATCACTTGTTGAAGGGAGGGATTAACTAGTTTCAAAATTTGCTCCCGTATGCGAACATCAGAAACGTTCTGTGCAATTGCATCACGCACCATTGTATCTGAATAAGAAAGACCACAGTCACATTCAAAGGCACAGTCCCTAGTAAGTCCTTGCAATGTTGCTACCCACTCCCTATTAGTTTGACCGGCCGTACGTTTTGTACGAAAAAACTTATACCGTTTTGCAACCACATTAACTGTTTCTTTGAAATAGGCATCTAATGCAGACAAAATTTCCTCGTAGGACAGAGTTGCTACGTCTCGTCGGGGAAACAATTTCACTATCACACGGTATGTGGACACACCGACACAAGAAAGCAAAAACGGCTGCCGCTCATTACCTTGAATTTTGTAGGCTTCTAGATGAAAGTGGAACTGGCGAGACCACTCTTGCCAGGTCTCATCGGCTGCCACGTATGGTCGAAAGGGAGGTGCAACAGCAGGTTGTGGCTGCGGTAGCGGTGAAGCGGCGGCGGCCGCATCGGTTTGAATGGTACGTTGACCCTGGACGAGCTGTCCAAGGGCATCCAGTAACGCCTGCGTCTGCTGAGTCTGCAAGCGATAAAATTCGGACAGTACATCTGGAGAATGTGGCGAAGCCATGACACAATTAAATAGAAACAATCAGAACACTTGAAACGTCATCAATGGTACAAACAAAGTAATACAAACTCTTTATCTCGTCGCCATTATTGTAGTGTCGGTAGCTGGACCGACACTGTGGAGTTGACTGCTGCAAAAGAAAGCTAGTGACTAACGCTGTGGCCGATAGTGCACGCACAGCAATAAGCAGCCGGGCGTGAAGTCTGGAACATGAGAACTTATGAATGAATAAGAAGAAAAGTATGTAGATGCTTTTTACTTAACTTTTAATAGTCCTTAGAATACATCTCTCATGAATACTCGTAAGCTATAGGCACTGATACAAATGGCTCCTTGCTAGTTCGTAGCCATTAACTTCTGATGGCTATTCTGTCTCTCGGCTAATGAGAGAGAAAGGCTTCGTACAACTGGGCGATAGCTAGGTCGCGTACAACTGGGCGGTAGCTTGGTTCTCGTACAACTGGGCCGGTAGCTAGGCTCTCGTACAACTGGGGCGAGTCCACTCTCGTATCACGAGACCTGCCTTGGTGGTGGCGCTAGGTCTGCGATCACAGTGGCGACACGCGGGTCCGACATGTACTACATGGACCGCGGCCGATTTAAACTACCACCTAGCAAGTGTGGTGTCTGGCGGTGACACCACAGTCTTGTATGGAAGATGATCAGAAAACCTGTTGAAGTAAGCATCGGTGCTCCAGTGTATGGCTGCTCACACCTCTCGCAGCCTTGGACCACCTCACAGGAACACAAAACCAGTCCTCGCGACGGTTCTGGCTGGTCCCATATAATTGAGTCTTCCCACATCACTTCCTTCTCCTCTCTATTCAGCCGCTACATGAAGCTCACACAGTACTTGGATACATTCCCTTCTGTGCCAGGCTCTACTGTGTCTTTGATGAACCGGTACCCCACACCTCTCTGCCTGTTTCAGTTGCTCTATGGATTTCTATAGCCACCCAGTGAACACCACAGACTTGCATTCCACTGTGGCACTACCTATGAAATTATCTACCCCATCTATTACTGTTGCTATTCCACCTCTCATAGTCTGAACATGAAACAGATTCTGAGACCAAAATTCCCTTTTTTCTGCACCATCTTACAGTTACATATGTCCATACAAGTCTAGTACCCATTAACACTGATAAACCGTCATTTATTTTGCAGCTGTATTCTAATACTTAGGTAATATTTTGTGTGGTATTTGACATACTGGTAAGCTTGTGTTTGAGGTGACGCTAAATGCATTCCCTCAAACAACTGCAATGAACTTATAGCCTATACTGTAAATCATTCAATGTGTTTCTCTTTTGTTCAATAGACATCAACATGAAAATTCATGTTTGAAACATCGATCATATTACAATCTTTAGTTATGTTCTTGAAAAAAAAATTAATACATCACACCTAAATATATTTTCCTACATTACTCCAAACTCCTATTTCACACTATGTGAATGACACAAGGTCTTAAGTTTGAGAAAGTTTTTGTTAACAGTAACCTTTTTACTGACAGTAATCCTTGTGTACATTTTACAAATTCTCTTGATGTATATTAGATCCTTGTAATTCCTGATCTTCACCTAGTTCACTGCCGCATACTGCACACACTATGGGCGTCAGTTGCAGACAGAGATATCCTGTTCCTTTCTGGGTCTACCACCGTCTTTTACTGTATGATTCCCCTCTTCTCCCCCCATTGCCCCTCACACTCAAATTTTATACATCACAGACGCCTAGGATTTTCATAATAATTAAAATAAGATGTATAAAAGTGTTGCATATAAGCAGAATAATTTTTTACTTCAATAATACAGTGCTTTTGCATTTTTTGGGGAGGATGTCTCATTACCTCATGTTTATCCTCTGCTCCTTGTATCCGTGCCAGGACCTTGTAGACATAAGTTTCTTATAGAATTTACCATTCATGTCTCCTGTATGTGGAAGACAAACTTCACTTTGTTTCAGTAGTGAGTTCACAGCACAGCTTACAGACCACAATATCATCAGTCACAAACATTGAGCACCGCCCCAGCCCCCACCCCACCCACCTACCCACACACACACACACACACACACACACACACACACACACACACACACACACACATACACACTTTGTTTTCCATCATGGGGAAATGACACAGCTTACTTTGAGCGACTCATCATTTTGTGTGTGCTTATAAAGTGAGGTGGCTCATTTGAAAAATACTTCAGTTTCTGTTAATTGTGTTTCTTGGATGAAATTTAGATTTATATGGTAACTCTGTTAGGCCAAGTAAATTTCGCGTTGCCACATCCTCACACCTTCCCACACTTCCCACTGTACTGAATTTCTTCTCCGGCTCATGTCGAAAAGCGCTGTCCACCTTTTCATTATATGTACCTCCCAAAACCCAGTCTTTAACACATGCTTTGAAGACTGATGATCGGAGTATCCTGTTAATTAAATTAAGATATCCTTCGCAACCAGAAGAGCGCCGTGGCTGTCCAGTTGGATTGTTTCACCACTAGCGAGATATGCTCGTGCCTGAACTAGAAATTACACGAGGAAAAGTTCTGTGCTGACTGGGATTCTAACCCCGTACATACTATCACCGCTGATGACTACACATGAAGACATGTTGACTGTCAAATAGTTTTTCACCAGTAATTAGAAGTGGAATTTATAAACCTGAAATGATGTGATAAAAAGTTCTGTGCCCGACTGAGAGTCGAAACCGGCACCAATCGTTATTGTTGACAATGCATGTAGAGATGTAAAAAAATTATTATTGCCTTTCACCTATGATTTACAATGCAAATGCTACGACTTGAAGTGACCCGATGAAAATTTTTACACCTGCCCACTATTTAAAACCAGACTTGCACTTTTCTTGGAAAACCTGAAGAGTTGGTAATGTTGGGGAAGCAACAAAATGATGGAACTGTATAGTCCAAAAAGGGTCAAAAACTGTGGAAAGGGATATCTGTGTTAAACTCCCAGCTCGCCAGCTCAGCAGCAACATTTTGAACACCTTAACCTCAAATACCTGCTCTGTGAAATATATAATTTCGACTTGATTTTGTAATCGCTGAAATAAATAACGGTCAGCTGCACTATTGGCATTATGGAATGATGCAGAAATTTCTGTAGGAAGTGTTGGCCCCTAACTGAGCAGCTGTGACTTCGTACGAATCTATGGTTACACTAACACTCGATCATACAAAATTAACTCGGCGACAAGTATCAATCGAATTTCCAGAAAGTTCTCCAGATAGTGTTGTCGCATTTATAGCTGCCATATGTGTCATTGTGTCAAAGCAGTTAATTATTTTGTAGTGCTTTATTTTTGAGCTAGAGGTTTATAATTTTACTAAAAGAAGAGATGTATTTGGTTTATAAGGACGTCATTCGTAGACAGTCATTATTCTGTTCAGACACTGAGTCCATTGTTATTCTGAAAGTGTTGTGCTTTTATTACAATTTCAAAAGGAATTTCTTTTTCACCATGAGGTGGTATTAAGCTACAAAGCAACTTTGTTTATCCAATATAACAGTTTTTGGAGGAGGTCATTCATTATTATTCTGTTATTATTCACACCATTGATCTTGGCAAAGACGATGCATGTCTTCAGTAAATGTAGCCTATGTAGCGCAGGCCTAAAAAAAGTATCATGCAACTGCATAGTAAAGTGCATACTCTTTCTCACATAACATTCACATTGCTGCATATAGCCTTAAAGGGCATAATTAACTGAAACAAGTAGATTCATGCATAAGATGGTAGAGATATTGTTCGATGTGTTGTTACACAGGTTACTATAAGTTCGTTTATCTATTGTCATTTTTATTTGAAGGTATAAACTGTTTATGCAGTGATGTATTCAATGTTATACTCTTGAAGGTTATAAGGATTATTATTTAAGCATTCTAAAACGGTGTTTAACGAGTATTTGTAGCTATAAAACAATGATAGGTGCTGGAAGCAAATCCCAGTAAATCGTTAACAATTCTATTAGGTTCTGGGTTCTGGGTTTGCATCCAATGCAAAACTTTATGGAATGTCATTTCAAGATTTCTACCTGTTGTATGGTGTTGTGATCAACTGCTGTAGGGAGCTCAGGCGTGCATCTGAATGTCATTAACTCAACAGCAATTCATTTGTATTAACTGGACCGCTATTGCAGCATTCGGCACCTGTCGTCTGCCACCTGCCAGTGTGTGCACGGCCCCTCAGCAGGGCTGGCTGTAGTGAGCCACCCCCACATCCTCACATGGATACGCCAGCCAGCTCACACTCTGCTCTCTCTGTATGTGCAGCACACCAGCCGTCACCGCCACTACCGCCACTGCCACCACCACCACTGACGCCACCACCACCACCGCCACCACCACCACTGCCAACGCACCCCGCCAGACACCTGCTGCAGCTGCACTTCCCACATCTCCTCCACCTGGAGAAGCCACTGTCTCTCGCATGCGGTGAGTTCCCTCACTACACACACATGCACGCACACATTAGCACTACATTGTACAGAAGGTAGAAAAACAGAGAAAGGAAATGTAAAGGATCAGTCTACATTCAGTGAGGGTCAGCAAAATGAAATCATAACATATGGTCAGATGAATAATGGGGCAGTATCCACAGAATGAGTAAGTTGTATTATGAGAGAAAGGTCAATTAAAAATGGTTTGGTAGGGAAAGCAGTGATCTATTGTGAACATTTCAGTGATATATTCCCATCAGAACCAGTAAACCAATCCAGCAACAATTCTGGCATGTAAGGCGACTTCACACACAGAAAATCCAGTCACAGAGAGGGATTATGAGAGCACATGATGCGTAACACTATATTTAAAGAGACATAAACATCTAAAAATCATGGTGTATTGGAATGCAGTAGCAGGGGATGAGTAAAGACAGATTTATTTATGAGACAATTTAGGGTCGTTGGTAGAAACAAAAGAGAAGAAAGGATCCTAGACCCCTAAATTAAACTTGTGCAAGTAACAAGAATTACTCCGTTCAAGAATCAAAACAAAAGCAGTAGTTGGTCTCTTAAGCCTAAGCTCCTCAGGGTTTGGACCAACATGATTGTACCACTTTATTTTGCTATAACAGGTAGTCAAAGTAACAACAGACATGCAAAGCAGAAACTCTGCCAACTGTAGATCACATTTCTGTCTGTCAACACACTTAGAGTGCTGAGATCCCATCATTTATTTCTGGGAAGAGGGGGTGCCGGGTCGGACTCTTCACCACAGAGCAGCATTTGCATCCAAAGTCTCCAGTTATTTGTTGGATGTAGTACAATCTTTGTCTTTGTCTACAGTTTTTACTCTCTGCTGCTTCCACCACTACCATGGCAATTATTCCCTGATGTCTTCAGATATATCCCACTTTCCACAGTTCCTTTCTTATCAATTCACCTAATTCTCAACATCCTTTTATTGCATCCCAATTTGAATGCTCCAAGGCACTTCTCTTCCTGTATCTCCCATAATCCATTATTCATTTTCATACAATACTGTGCTCCTAATGTACATTTTCAGATATTCTATCACAAAATTGAGGCCTATCTTCGGCAGCAGTAGCGTTGTTTTGCCTGGAATGATCTGTTTTCCTCTGTTACATTACTTCATATAACAATCTCGCTGTGTCCCTCATTGTAAATTGGCTTCCCAGGTAGCAGAATCACTCAAATTAATTTACTTTGTGGTCCCTAATTTTGACGTTAAGTTTGACACTGATGTTATTTCTGTTACTCCCCAATATTTCAGTCTATCTTTGGTTTAAATCATAATTCTGTCCTCACCCAACTGTTTATTGCATTAACCACTTGGGTACTTCTTTCTCACTTTCAGTGAACATGGTAATAACACCAGTGAATGTTATCAATGAAATGCCTTCACCCTCAATTTTAATTAAATTTCTGGAAGTTTATTAAATTACGCGAACGATTCCTTGATGTTCAAACTGAACCCTTGGCGATACTAATTCGGTCCCTGTTTTGCACCTTTTTAATGACAGTATTCCTTGCTTCAGCTTTTGCTGTTCCATGTTGATTATTGTACATATAGTAATTTATATAATCTGCTTGTATTCTATATCTCACTCGTATTTTTTGAGATTTCACACATGTCGCATTACTTTACATTGTCAATCTTTTTAAAGGTGGCCTAATGCAATGAAGGCTGTGTGACTTTCTTTAAACTTTGCTTCCCTTTTGAAGTGTAAGATTAGATCTATCTCTCTGGTGCTTTTACCTTTGTTACATCCAAACTTACTTTCTTGTACATATTAATCGTGTCAGCAATTAGGATTCATAAGCTAATTAGCTGATTGTGCGAAATCGTTCGCATTTAGTGGTCCTTACACGCATGTGGAGTGTGTAGATGATATTTTTCTGTAAATTTGTTGCTATGTCTATAGTCCCGTAGATTGTACAGATGAATTTGAATAGTTGAAACTTCCTGGCAGATTAAAACTGCGTGCCCGACCGAGACTCGAACTCGGCACCTTTGCCTTTCGCGTGCAAGTGCTCTACCATCTGAGCTTCCGAATCACGACTCACGCCCGGTACTCACAGCTTCACTTCTGCCATTCTGGAATTTGAATAGTCGTTTCATTGCAGCCTCCTGCAAGCATCATATAAACTGCAAGGGAATGTTATTTAACCATTCGCTTTCTCTTTGCACAAATCGTCCAGAGCTTTGTTAAACTCTGTGTCTAATGACCAGTCCGCTATGTTTTCCAGCTCGACTTTCAATTTCCCTTCCATCATGTCATTCAATAGTCCCTCCCTCATGGAGGTGCTCATTGTACTTTTGTCAGCCATCCCTTTCTCTCCCCCCTCCCCCCTCTCTCTCTCTTTCTTTCCTCCCCCCCACCCCCTGCACTTAGCAGCGGAATTCTTTTCTAACTCTTACGCCCAACCCTGCAGATGTCAGACATTCAGATCAGTACCAAAAGTTGCAGGTCGATAGGTTATCAACAAAAACTGCGGTTTAGTTCATGCTGTCTGCTGTTGTCCAGCAGAGAGTACATAAACGTTAATTAAAAGTAACACCAGGACTACAGAGCACTTCACAAGCCTAACAGTGAGTATGTAACGTATGTTGCTTTCATGTGGAAGTTGATAGAGCCTAAGATTCCTGTATCAAAGATCATGGGTTCACAACCCAACGACCCTAATTTTTTTACCGTATTATGTGTGAAAGTGCTATATGGGACGACGCGCTTTTTTTTGGGGTCATCAGTCTTCTAACTGGTTTGATGCGGCCCATCACTAATTCCTCTCTTGTGCCAGCAACCTCTTCAGGACAGAGTAGCACTTGCAATCTATGTCCTCAATTATTCGCTCTATGTATCCCAATCTCTGTCTTTCTCTGGAGTCCTTGGCCTCTGTAACTCCCTCTGCTACCATGGAAGTCATTCGTCGATTCCTTAGCAGATGTGCTATCATTCTGCCTCTTCACGTTGTCAGTGTTTTCCATATATTCCTTTCCTCTCCGATTCTACACAGAATGACTTCATTCCTTACCTCGTCAATCCACATGATTTTCAACATTCGCCAGTAGCACCACAGCTCAAATGCTTAGATTCTCTATTCCAGTTTTCCCACAGTCCATGTTTCACTACCATACAATCCTGTACTCCATATGTACATTCTTAGAAATTTCTTCAGCAAATTAAGGCCTATGTTTTATATCAGTAGAATTCTCTTGGTCAGGGCTAGTCTGCTTTTGATGTCCTCCTTCGTCCATCCGTCTTTGGTTACTTTGCTGCCCAGGTAGCAGAATTCTTTAACTTCATCTGCTTCATGACCATCAATTCTGATGCTAATTCAGTTTCACTCAGGATAGGAAAGTGAGCAGCATATCATATCCTTGATATCCTTTCATCTTGAATTTTAATTCCACTCCTGATCCTTTCCTTTATTTCATTCCTTCTTCTTTGTACAGATTGAACAGTAGGGTGGAAGACTACATCCGCACCTTACACTCTTTTTAATCCAAGCACTTTGTTCTTGGTCGTTCAGTCTTATTATTCCTTCTTGGCCCTTGTACATATTGTATACCAGACATCTCTAGCTATAGCTTAGCCCTATTTTTCTCAGAATTTCGAACACTTTGCACCACTTTACATTGTCGAACACTTTGTCCAAGTCATCAAATCCTATGAACGTGTCTTGATTTTTCTTTAGTCTTGCTTCCATTATCAACCACAATGTCAAAATTGCCTCTCTAGTGCCTCTACCTTTTCTAAAGCCAAACTAATTGTCATCTAGCACATCCTCAATTTTCTTTTCCATTCTTCTGTATACTATTCTTGTCAGGAACTTGGATGCATGAGCTGCTGAGCTGATTGTGCGGTAATTCTCGCACTTGTCAGCTCTAACGGTCTTTGTATTGGGTTGATGGTATTTTTCCGAAGTCTTAAGACACATACATTTTACGCACCGACGTGAATAGTCGTTTTGTTGCCATTTCTCCCAATGATTTTAGAAATTATGATGGAATTTTATGTATATGATCTGCCTTATTGGATCTTAAGGCTTCCAAAGCTCTCTTATAATCTGATTCTAATACTGGACGTGCTCATGACATGTAAAACGGCTGTTTGGAGTCCACAGCAATGTTCTCTTGGTAGTCCGCTTTCGGTTCATCTCACTGAAAGCAGTAAAGCTGTAGAGTGCTTTAGTAGTTTCACAGAATATACAACCAGAACAGAAAAATAAAGAAAGAATTGCATCGCACATGTGGAAATAACAGCAATAACAATAATCAATAATACACAACATAACAAGACCAATGATAAGTACATGGTGTTCAACTAACGGAGCAAAAGAAGCACTGTCAAAAGAACATTGCTACAAACTCCAAAAAGTGTTTGTACACGTCAGGAAAATGTTGTCCCATGTAACAGCTTCGCGCCAACACAGTTGTCACTAGTGGTATTTGAACGTTATACCTTCTCATCCACGCGAGATCTAGGATGCAGTTACTCACCGATACGCTCTTCCCGTGCTCAGTAGCTCTCGTGATACTTTTAACTACCGTTTACACGTGCCCTGTTTCGGTTCATACTCCATCGACATAACAGCTTTTGGCACCGATCTGAGAGTCTGACATCTGGAAGGGTGGGTGTTAGTGTTGTCATCCCTGCATTTAATTTCACAGAAGGATCTTTAGGCTTTTCTATGTGCTGACTGCGTGCATCCTACGATCACTTTTTATTTATTTACCTGAAACTTATTGCAATCATTCTACTTCATCGTCCCTCGAACTTAGAATTACATTCTTTAGCGACCTGTAATACTTTATTCCTGGCTTTCCCTGGCTATTTTAGTACTTCTGTCTTTCATCAATCATTTTATGTATTTTTTCGTTTGCTCAGATTTCTTCAGAGTTGCCTTCCTTGCTCCAACATTTCTCTGTTCAGTTTTCGTGTTTCGCGTTGTCAGTGACACCAGCTGCTGAAATTCCAGCTGACACATTCATTATCGCGTTATCTACAGCCTTACAGAAGTAGAAAAACCCATTTCATTCGTCAGCTCTTCAGTATCCCATTTATCTGCACACTGATTGCTCCTAACAGTTGTTTTCAGTTTGTTCACCACCATAACTAACTGACCCTACGTCTGCTCGTGCGTACCTCTTACAATTCATCGGATTCTCTATCTGGGAATGATATAATGCAGCTGCAACCTTCCAATTCTTCCAGGTCTGTCTTACACACCACCACCTTCCTCCTTAACCTTCTTGATAGCCAGAGACGCTGAGGCGCTGAAGCAATCATACAAATATCACAGAACAGAGAGTGTAGACTTGCAGTAATTCCGCCACACGGGCAGGGGGTCTCTCACACAGGGAGCGGTGTGGACAGAACCAGCTTCGAACTGATTAGCAAGTCCACCAGAGGACTGTTCAGTAATGACTGCACATGGTAAGCAAAATGTCTTGAAATTTTTTCTGGAGCTGCTGTCCTACAGGTCATACATATTTCAAAAGTGGTTGTAACAATAAGGAAATTGAGAAGTAGCTCAAAGTGTTAATCACGATATTTTTCAAATTTTGGAAGTGCCACCTGTCCTTAACATTTGACTGTCTGTTACCATTACAACAGCTATACAGACAGGCAGACGTACAAATGCATCTACCTGAAGCACATACTTTGGTCTGTACTGGTCTCAGATGCCACACTTCAGGGATTGGTACCCAACCAGTCCCAGGACGTTTATTATGTATAGTAAAACGACAATATCTAAAAGGGTGCACATGAAATGCGAGGTAGTTAAGTTATGTGGGTCACGTACAAGGAGGCACAATCCAGTTCAGATCATTCGGATCTTTGAGAACGATAGTACCAGAGCTGGCCTGTACAGTGGGTCTGTAATTAAGTTTTGTGGAAGTGTCAGGCACTGTGTGTACATTTTCTTCATGCTTGATTTTGAACTTCCTGTTGTGTGGTATGGTGAGAAACTGCTGTGGGGAACTCAGGTGGTGCAAATGAATGTGATTACTGCACTGGTAAATCATTTGTATTTACTGGACCACTACTCCTGTTGTCGGCGTGTGTTCCGCGTGTGTGTATGAGTGTGTGTGTGCGCTGCAGTGAGCCGTCCCCAGGACCCCACGAGGACACGCCTGCTCACACTGTGCCTCCCTCTCTGTGTGTGCAGCCCACCAGCCGCTGCACAGCTGAGGCCCGCCACCACCTCCGCCACCACCACCACAGCCGCTGCCGCCGCCGCCACCACCACCACTGCCGGCACAACCTGCCAGACACCTGCTGCTGCTGCTGCTGCACTGCCCACGACTCCTGCACCTGATGACGCCACTGTCTCTCACTTGCGGTAAGTTCTCACCATACACACACACACACACACACACACACACACGCACACACACACACGACCATTCTGTGGTAGATAAGATTTATATACCGAAAAGCAAAGTGTAAATGCAGAGTCTAGAGTTAATGACGGTCAGCAAAGCGAACTGGCACTAAAATCAGAACAATACAGTCAGATGAATAATGGGGCTGTATCGACATGATAGGAGGTTGTATCGTGAGAGAGAGAGTCATTAAGAATAGGTTGGTAGGGAAAATAGTGAGTTATTGTTAACAGTTCAGTGATTCATTCTCATGCAGCGAATGTCAGCGATAATTCACGCACATACTCCAACGTCGTACACAGAAAATCTGGTGGCAGGGAGCCACTGTGACTGCACTGAATGTGTGACTCTCTATGTCAAAAGAGATAAACGTCCAGCACTCTTGGCATATTGGAGTGGTCTAGCAGGGGTCAGATAAACACATGTTTGTGAGACCATTTGGGGTGGTTGGCAAGACTGAGACAGGACAAAAAGAAAAACAATTATTTGCCATAAAATTTCCGCTAATAACAACAAATATGCTCGTCAAGCAGCAAAGAGAAGCGAATGTCGGCAGAGCGTCAGCTCGTCAGGGTATGGACCCCTTTGGTCGACCCGCCGCAGTATGAAGTAACAGCCAGTCCCAGTAACAACACACATGCGAAGCAGAAACTCTCTACGGTCGCAGGTTCGAATCCTGCCTTGGGCATGGGTGTGTGTGATGTCCTTAGGTTAGTTAGGTTTAAGTAGTTCTAAGTTCTAGGGGACTTATGACCTACGATGTTGAGTCCCATAGTGCTCAGAGCCATTTTGCAGAAACTCTGCCTGCTGTTGACCATGTTTCTGTCTGTCTTACCAACAAGTTTAAACTGCTGTGACCACCCAGAGTCCACAATTACTTGTGCTGTGCACTCCTATCTCTGTCCTGCCCTACAGGTTTTACCCTCTACAGCTACCTCTAGCACCATGGCACTTGTTCTCTGATGACTTCACATGTAACCTATTACGCTGACCCTTGTACATGTCACGGTTTTCCACATATTGTTATCCTCACCTATTCTGGAGGGACGTTTCAGGGTTCCTCTGGTATGAATTCACCTAATTTCAATATCCTCCAATAGCACTGAATTCAGGATGCTTCGATTTCTTTCTCGTTTTTTCCCGTAATCCACGATTCATTTTCATACAGTACTTTGTTACAAACATACATTCAGAGGTTTCTTCCCCAGTTAAGGACTATCTTTTGTACCAATAGCCTTGTTTAAGGAGGAATGTCCTGTTTTCGTGTGCTAGATAACTTTTTATAACAACCTCGCCTTGTCCCTAAGTGTAAATACGCTTCGCATTTAGCAGAATCCCTGCAATTTGTCAGCTTCGTGGTCCTTAATTCTGATGTTATTTCCGCCACTCCCCAATATCTTCCTCTTTCTTCTGTTCATTAATCCTAATTCAGAGATCATTCGACTATTTATTACATTCACCAACTCCAGTGATTCTTTCTCACTTTCAGGGAAAGAAATATCGCCAGGAAATTTTATCAATGAAATGCTTTTTACCCTCAGTTTTAATTAAATTCCTGGAAGTTTCTTCAGTTCCACCAACGATTCTTTAGTGTTCAGACTGAATATTTGTGGAGACTACCAGCATCGCTGTCTTTCACCATCTTTAATCAAAGCACCAGCCCTTCCTGATTACTGTACATATTCTGTGTTATCTGCTGTTCCCTATGTCTTATACCTATTTTTTTTAAAAGTTTCGTACACTTTCACTATTTCACATTGTCAAACGTCATTTAAAGATCTACAAATCCAATAAAGAGCTCCATTTTTCTTACACATTCCTTCCACTATCAGGTCAAAGGTCTGATAGGCCTCTCTCGATCCTTTACTCCAAATTTAGTGTGCTCGAACAGATCCTCAGTTTTACCTTTGATTCTTCTGCGTATTATAATTATTCTTGTTAGTAATTTGGATAAATGAGCTGTTTAGCTCACTGGGCGAAAGCTGTCGCAATATCGACCCTTGCTCGCCTCTGTAGTGTTTGGATGGTGTGTTTCTGGCAGTCTGTTGTTACGACTCCTGTCTCATGGATCCTACAGACAAAACTGAATTGTCGTTTGATTTTCACCTTCCCAAATGATCATGTAAGTTCCAAGGGAACGTTAACTAACCGTTCCACCTTGTTTGTGTGCAAGTTTTCCAGAGCTTTGTGAAATTATGAGTGTAATGGCCAGTACCGCACGTTTTCCAATTCGGCTTCCATCTCTTCTTCTGTCACGTTATCTGTTAGTTCCTCCCACTCAAAGAGGTCTTTAACGTACTATGTTCTGCCACCTGCTCTCTCTTGCGCGTTTAAAACACTCTTTGTGTAGTCATCCTTCCATTTAATTTCACAGAAGGTTTTTCCAACTTTTGCATGTGCTGAATGCGTCCTCCCTATGTTCCTTTCATTTTCGATTTCTTCTAATTCTTCCTGCAGTCATCCTACTTTTACTTCCCTTAAATTTCCGACTGATTTCATTTCAACACTGTGACCTCAGACTTAGTTCCTGGAGTGGCAGAGTATCGTCCTGACGCATTTACTTGATATTTTCCTGTCGTTACCATTGAACATTCTGGATGGTCGTTAAATAAGGGACGGTATAGATTAGAAGATTTATGTTTCCGAGTGCAGAAAGCTCGTTCCAAGCTGAAACTACAGCCACTTTAACCTTTTACATCGAAAATTATCCAACTTGACCCCCACGGGGTCAAGGAGCGAGCTACATGTGATGGTTGTCCGATAGCTCGGGGGTGAAGCATTAACCCTTCAAAGGGCTGACTGTGTTAGATGTAGGCTGAAATCTCGCTGGAAAGAATTTTTTATTTCTTCTGTAACAAAGTTATCCTTAGACAGACCCACAACCAGTTAAGAAGTTCTTAGAAAACGTCTCCACATAAGTTTTTTTCCTAAATTGATTCAGTGCACTGTAGGTATAAAAGTGAAAAAACTTATGGATTTGAAAACGTAGTTGCTGTTGTTTCGTCTTCTCCAGAGATAATTTCTAGTTTTTTTTTTAAATGCAGAAACAAGTGTAGTCACTCAATTGGGGCACTGAATAACTTGTTAACTTGAGTTCGTTATATGTGTGCACCCACTGCTACTTTTCCACACATACTTTCGTGGTAGTCCTGTGACACAACTTCATTGTGACTGTGGGCTGCGCATTGTCAAAGCCTCCTTTTGTGCAGGAAGGGCACAATATCTCGCCAACTCACGACTATTTATGGGCGTTTGTGCTATGGGAACATTGTTTTACTCTAGAATATTTTTCTTGTAAGGTTAACATGGTAAGTAGCAATACGTTCGTGTTACTACAGCGTACACCTCGTTGTTTTCTTTTCTAGGTTTACTGAACTCTACAACTAAACGTAAGAAATAGCATTAGGAATGTAGTCTCCCAAATTATCTAACGTTATCGAACTTGCATAGTATTCATTAGACTGTTTCGTTTGCTTAACACATTTTCAATGCTTTTTCTTTGGTCATTGATGAGATTTCCTTGTACTGTGTGTTTTTCTGATTGGAAGCATTCTGTTATTCGCGCCTTATGAAAAATCTTTTGTAATCGGTGTTACACTGTCTTTGGTGATGCCAAGCAACGTATCTGTAACGGAGAGCGCTTTAAGTGAATAGTATTAAAAATAAAGTTATTAAGTTATAATGTAAATAGTGTCTACATCTACATCTACATCCATACTCCGCAAGCCACCTGACGGTGTGTGACGGAGGGAACCTCGAGTACCTCTACCGGTTCTCCCTTCTATTCCAGTCTCGTATTGTTCGTGGAAAGAAAGATTTTCACTATGCCTCTGTGTGGGCTCTAATCTCTCTGATTTTATCCTCATGGTCTCTTCGCGAAATATATGTAGGAGGGAGCAATATACTGCTTGACTCTTCGGTGAAGGTTATGTTCTCGAAACTCCAACAAAAGCCCGTACTGAGCTACTGAGCGTCTCTCCTGCAGTCTTCCACTGGAGTTTATCTGTCATCTCCGTAACGCTTTCGCGATTACTAAATGATCCTGTAACGAAGCGCGCTGCTGTCCGTTGGATCTTCTCTATCTCTTCCAACGACCCTATCTGGTACGGATCCCAAACTGGTGAGCAGTATTCGAGCAGTGAGCGAACAAGCGTACTGTAACCTACTTCCTCTGTTTTCGGACTGCATTTCCTTAGGATTCGTCCAATGAATCTCAGTCTGGCATCTGCTTTACCGGCGATTAATTTCATATGGTCATTCCATTTTAAATCACTCCTAATGCGTACTCCCAGATAATTTATGGAATTAACTGCTTCCAGTTGCTGACCTGCTGTATTGTAGCTAAATGATAAAGGATCTTTCTTTCTATGTATTCGCAGCACATTACACTTGTCTACATTGAGGTTAAATTGCCATTCCCTGCACCATGCGTCAATTCGTTGTGCTAAAAAAGCGAATCACTCCTGGTGAATGAGCTGCATCTCTACAGCACAATTTTACCCATACCACGTGAAACAGCAGCAAGATTTCTGTCAGCTACGAGTCATTTTCTAACTCGTGGTAATATTTTTAAGATAAAGTTTGACACGTTTACCATCTCAGGCGGAAACGGGGGGGATGAAACCTCACCGACTTTGGGAGAAAGTCACAAACTATATTCGTGTGTTCCACACACGACATGCGGAAGAAGACACACGCGGCCCTCACGCCGCACTTACCAGACGAAATTACTCCCACTGTCTGGGATCCACCCACAGATGTACGGCACGTCGCCAATGGCTTTTATCATTTTGAACAATTTTGATTCCAACTCAGTTATACTCAAACCAGAGTTGGCCGTCGAATATGGTAAAAGTCAAGGACATGTACGTGGAATTAATGAGAAGCAAAAGCGGAAACGTGACTGTACAAAAGTAGCCGCACTACGGCTGGAGGGCCATTTGGACAAACATCGGCACCCCTCACCTACCAACAAGTGTGAAAACTACTCGGTAGAGGGCAGTAAACAGGAAAGTAGCAACCAAAGCGAAACTTGAGGCAGTCCACCTGGGTGGTCGGCAGCACGTGAGAGAATTACGACCTGACAGCAGGCGAGGTTCGTACGCGCTCAAGTGAAGGACATCTGGTGAGTTATCGGACAATTGTTAGCCACAATAACACGAACTCTACTCCCAATACCTTGCCTTACAATTTTCTTGAATCGTAGCGACGTGCCGCGTGAATAAAGGAATGCTGTAAACTGGCTAAGAGGACAGACAACGTACCACCTGCCAGCAGAGGGAAGCGAGACGGGCGGGCGCTGGGTGGGTCGCCGCACGCACGCCGGCCACAAGCGGGCCACGGGGCGGCGCGTGCGTCGCTGAGGCGGGAAACTGCGAGTGGAACTTCGCAACATGTTTCAGTACATACAGTTACGTGGTACAGCGTGCAAAGTGAACAGAAAAAGGCGTGAACGCAAGAACATCATAATGAATCGTCCTTAAGCTCTTTTGTGTTAAACGGTGTTTCTTACTGACTTATTTATTTTTAAGGAAACATAAATCTAATTTGAAATATATAGGTCAGAAGCACTCTATTTTGTGTTGAAGGAATCTCGGAGGAAAAGCTGGTCCTCACGACAGAACACGTGGTACTTTTTAGTACACTTTATTTCACTTCGTTCCGTATGTTAAAACTCCTTTTAACGAGAAGCGACTGCGCTGATTTCTGCTGTTCTGCGTTACATTCATCGCCACCCGCTGTATCAGGAATCGCAGCACGGAGCTTCCAGCGCGTGCAGTACTCAGGGATGGCAGAAGACCAGCTTTCCAAACGAGCCTCGGGAACAGAGGCATTGGGCGAGTTACAAGATGTTGCGAAATAAATCGGAAAGCAGACCATCGTGAACACAGAAGTTGGAAGGCGTCGCTCTTAGCTGAGTTAGTTTGTGTGCAGACATGGTCTTTCAGATGAAGTGTTAAAAAAAAAAAAAAAAAAAATAGAAATAAAAAAATAAAAAAATTATGCGCGAAAATAGCGCTGCGACTCGGTGACAGGTATGGGGGGGGCCTCGTGGCCAGACCTCGGAATGGTTAAAAAATTAAATGAAAGAAAAGGGGTTAAGGGCGCGAGTTTCTAGTCTGCATGTAGTGGATTCGAATACCGCAACTCGCATGAATTTTAATTCGTGGTAATAGTTGCTAGTTAAGAAAAAGTTGAAATGATTCTTGCTACATATGCTGAAGGTCTGGGTTCGTTTCTCACATCCGGCAATCATTTTTACCAAGCATAAGCAGCATCTCTCCCACCTCTGGTAGCCTGGAGGAGAGTCGCTACAGGTTGGGCCCTGACAGAGGCGGAAGTCACGCCGGGTCGAAACTCTGTCACCAGTCACCTTTCTTAAGCGATATTTTTTTAAATCAATGAGCCAATCGCCGTACAAGGCCGCAGCGCACTTGACTCTTACTGTATTCGAGCCTGAGATGTGAAAGATATTGCCTCTGGACTGGCATTCGAACTCAGATCTCCCTTTTCGTCACGTTTGATCACTTTCAGATTATGCATTTCCACTGCTTCATTGTCTCCACTTGTCTGCAAAGTCATAAAGACATTCACAAGAGACATCCCTGGGTTCGAATCCTGGCATGTCACTTTAAGTTGCAACATGAGCACAGCAAAATACATGTGAGATATTATTATGATTTTACCGATTCTCTGGGCTTTGTTAACAATAATGGTGGTACTGGTTTCGAGTCCCAAGTCAGACGGGCAGCTTTTCGTCCTGTCGTGTCAGTTTCAAACATGCCACTCCTAGCTACTGGTGAAAGAGAATAGTACAGTCGAGGTATCTTTGTATGTAGTCAACAACTGTGTGTCCAGGGTTCGATTGCTAGTCAGCAGAAAATTTTCATAATTTTATTTACAATACAGAAATGCGCACATTTCGCTGCTAATGAAGTAAATCAGTGTAGAACGTCTACGCATGACTAGAAGTCAGTGTCGATAGGTACTGGGTTTGAGTGCGCATAACGCAAAACACTTTCGTCTTCTGGTTTCAGTTTGTCATCTCATTGCTGGTTAAAAATGACGGTTTCTGACGTTTCATTGTGCTTAGTTAACCATCCTATTAAGTGCTGTGGTCGAATCTCCGGGAAACACACCACTTTATGGCTGATCATTTCAAGTTTCAACTTGCACAGTCTTTGTTACTTGTGACTGAAACTATACTTCACATATTTCTTCTTTACTTGTTAGATTGCATTCCCGGATTGTAGCGAAGTAAGAAAACTTTCGTCGTGTCATTTAAAGGAGGATGCTGCTTTCTGAGGTTTCATTTATTACAATAAATTTGAATATGCAAGCGTAATGGTTGTGTAATCTCGAATAACACGTTTTCTGGTATTTGCATTATGGAATTATTAATTTGCATCCAAACTGATGGTCGCACAGAGGAGTTGTCTCTTGTGGCCTCATGCAGTGAACATTTTGTATAGGCAAAGACTGTACCGAAAAGATAGCAGAGGAACAATGTTATGAGGATTGATTACAAATCAGGCGAAACACAATTCAGATCGTTCCATAAAGTTTCTGGCGTGCAGCCGCATAAATTCAGCCTCTTCTCCTAATATTTCGGCCGAACACCGTCCAGCCATCTCCACAGTGAGCTGAGGTGACTGACGCTGCCGCACTTGGTCCGTTCTTTTAAACCCGAGGACCGAACCACTGAATTTATGCGGCTGCACGCCAGAAACTTTATGGAACAGTCCTTACGCCGCAAAAACATTAAGATGGACGACAACTGAGATCGTTCAGATGATCTTGAGCATGATAGCACATCTTAAATACATGTGCGTATGCTATCAGGCGATGAAATCTAACACACACACACACACACACACACACACACAGTTTTTAGTGGGAGTTGTTTTGCCAATTTGGTGTTTGTTATGTCTGACATGTTTTCAATAAATTGTCCGTGTGTCAGAAAGTTTCAGTGTTTGGTGAGGCTGAATGAAGAAAACTGCCGGCAACTGCAGTGAATTTTTTTTTTTTGCCTGCATAGCAGGGAAGTTTCTGTTTGAAAACCAGGAGATGGGATTCTTTTTGAGGGTGACCTCTGGCAGTGAAGCTGCAGACAGAGACCAGTATTAGGCTGCACGATGGCTGTTCTGTAGTGGAGGTGAGCGACTGGTTAGGTGTAGCGTCCCGAGAGCAGAGGAGCTGACATGCAGGAATGAGTGTGACAAAGTGTGGTAATGAAATTCTTTCAGAGGTTGTATAATGCTATTTGTAATGGACGATGAATGAAGATTTTCTTATGAGGGGGATAGAACAGATGTACTGCAATTTAATACATACACACAATTGCGCACTGTTTTGTACTGTGGGAGGAGGAATACGGTAGGTTTGTTTCAGGACAGATTTGTATTCACAACAGTTGTTTCCTCGTGTGGCTGTTTTCCCCATTCTGTGTGCTGTGTGTTTGTAGCAGAGAGTGGCAGTTTGTGTGTTTTGTGCAGGAGCCTCTCTGCAGAGGAGAGGGACAGGAGGCTGGTCGAGGCGGTTGAGCATGGGGCAGTGGGGGAGCTGAGGGCGCTGATCGCCGCAGGGGCCGACGTGGGGGCGACGGTGGGGGGGTGGACCGCCCTGCACTGGGCAGCGCGCAGTGGAAACGTCGAGGCGGCGAGGCTGCTGGTGGGGGCGGGTGCGGCGGTGGACGCCAGGACTGAGGGTGGGTGGACGCCGCTGCATGTTGCGGCAGCCAACGGCCACACACAAGTGGCGGCTGCGCTGCTCGTCGCGGGGGCCGACAGGGGGGCCACAGGTGTTGATGGGCGGACAGCGCTGGACCTCGCCAGGCGGTGGAACAGGAGGCGGCTGGTGGGGATGCTGTCATGAGGCAGGCAGTCCAGCGAACTCTGCGCAAAACAACAGGAACTGAAAGAGTTTGTACGAGAGCAATATTCATAATTTTTTAAATAAAGATCCAAAAAAGTCAATCCTATTGTGACTCACTAATTTCAGCCCTCCTCGAGTAGCATACAGCACACAAATACTCTAAGCAATGCTGTAGCAAAACCCAGACAACGCCAGATAACAGCAAAATAATTCAGGTAACAATGGACAATCCACCTCTCAACAAAAATGTCTCGAGTAAAACTTCCAGACTAAACTTGGCAAAAGTCAACAGTTCATTGTGAACAAACACAACTGTTCTATAATATCTGATCGCTGAAAAGTATTTCACACCAGTCTGCAAGGTGCTACATCAGACTATTCTAATTTGCAACATACCGAGATTAACGCTGTATCACTTCTATCACCAGAATTCTCGCTCCTGATATCAGACTCAGTTTACTTCTCCATATTCAGCAAACATTCTACTCTACCGTACCTGTTGTGTTTAATAACAATGAGATATTAGTAGCAGTATTCACAACACATTATGCGACCATCATCTGGAACCATACAGTCAGTCTACGTTTAACTAAACACAATGAGACCAGAACATGACACGCATACAAAATGTGAAGGAAATCCTCTCTATCTGGTAAAGTTGTCACTACTTGACGTAAAAGATTGCAACAACCAAAGTAATTCTAGCTGTATTGGAGACAGAACACAGAGGCCCGAGTTTCAGCACACGAAAGCAATTTCGCGACGACTCACACGAGTCTCCACACTCATCGGTCACAACGGCACAGCTGAGACGGTGACGCAAGTCGTGGAGCTACAGGTAATAAAATTACACTTACTTTGACTCGTACATCGAGTAGATAAGTGTAGTGGAGAGAGTGTACGCCTGTCAACTCAGCTGCTGTCACCTCACTTCACTCCCTGTGGCCGCAGCTGACGCAGCTCGCCGCTCCCCGCCAGTCCGTGGCTCCTGCAACAACTGTCAGCGGCCCCTCTGCTTGTGAGGCGCCAGCAGCCAAACGGCACAACAGTCCGTGAGGCCGTCACTCACACTTCACTCACAAAGAGTACTGACAAGGCGCAGACACAACATTGCCTTCACGAATCTTTTCAACAGTAAAATTTCTTCTCCGAGACCTCCGCTATTCACGTCTACACTGTAGCAAGATTCGTCGTTTCCCACAAGCTCTTGGACCGGAGAATCGCGTTCACTTACGTAGTTCCACGGGAAACGGAATGTGTCCGTGTTGCGTGTGGCTGCACACGGTACAGTCAAGTTCCCTACAGCTGTGTAATAACGTGGCAAACATTTAGCTGAAAACTGTTCTTCTGGCTTTGGTTTAAATCGTCCCCTGCTGCTTCATCAACAAAGCGTTTCCTTCTGCCTTGCCGTTTCTCTCCGTCATCAATCATTACATTCACTTCATGTGATATTCCAATATTTGCTGCTACTTTGCAACTTCCTGCGTAAATAGTATCCCAACATTTCTCAGCTGATTTAATTCTTCAGCGTGACTCTTATTAATACTACATCAAACATATGTTTCTCCGGTTTGAAGTACAACTTTACGTATGTTTATTGCAGGTAATAATTTCAAATACTTCTGAATGCTCCTTAGTTCAATGTGTGCTCCCGCAGTCCAGGTTATTGGAAAGTTCAATCGCCCATTGTAATCCTGGCAAATCCTCGGCAAATGGATGCATGGCACCTACCCACACAGACCCTCTCGTTGCCGATATTTTCTTTTAAAGCCTTCCATAGCTGTCACTTTCAATTTAAATGAGTTTCTTAGAAACAGCAGTTGTACTGGAGACAGAGGAGAAACGTCATGGGGAAGTATCGCAGTTAACTCGAGTGATTCTTTTTGCCGCGTCTTCCCCACATGTGGCACATGTAAGCTGACGTTTCGTTGCTCTGTGTGCAACTATGACTTCCATATCAGACGCAATCTTACACGCCTCCGCCGTGATATTAAACGCTCTTTAAGGAGGTAACAGAGAGCCATGTTATGCATCTCGCCGAAAGTTCGGGACGCGCCTGACGCCCTCCACCTGGTGTTGTCCGCTACTGCGGCTCACTGGAACGGCACAGCACGCTACAGCAGAGGGGAAACAGCCCAGAACTCCGTCCCCTTTCCTCGCATCGTCAAACACGCCGGAATTCACTGCTCATATCGCTCAATAACCGGACGCCAGATAGTCTGAAACGTGTTCCTGTTTAAACTCGTGCATGTAAATGTCTGGTTGGTTTCTGAGAAACTGGTAAAATTTATGTTGATATGTAAATAGGTTAATCTCAGAGCAGGGCAGCAAAACTGTTTTAAAATTAAATTTTGATCGGAAGTATGTGAAGCACACGCTACACGATGCGAAATCCAGGCTGACCAGCACCTCAAACAATTCGCCTGCGAGAGAGCATGGTGTTTTCAATGAAACTTACAAGTGCTATTTCATTGCAAACAAATGACTCAGGTTAAAACGTTGGTCCTGAATGTTGTTAATGTTTATCTTCAGCCTCGCAAAGAATCACTGTACCAGCAGTTTTACGGTAATTACAGAGCAAATGAACACAAAATTTTACGCATCCAACTTTGTGTTAAAACTGTTTCAAAACTCACGAGGTAACACCTGTCTCAGATCATCTACCGATTTGAAACCTCTGAAGTGATGTACTTTCGCAGATATATCCCGACAAATACACTATCTGACAGTGGGCAATGGTAATTAAAGATGTTGGCCTACCTCTGAGAACGGAAGGTTCGTTTCTTCTGCAATCTATTTAGTATTAGTATAATGACAGAACTGTCAAAAACCAAAAAAGAGGAACTGAAGTTAACGACTGAGAAATGAGAGGAAGGTTCCAAGTATAACTATGCTTCACCAATCCACAACAGCAACACACCCTTCCGTGAATTACTCACAACCACACATGTCAGCACACTCCCTGGTGCGACGCGCTTACATACTACGAGTAAAATACTTAAAAAGACTCACCACGCAGGAACTGGAGAATCTATTGTGATTTCGCGCGCTGCGTTGATAGCTACAGTGCTGTGCTATAATGCAAAACACATTGCCCACCTTGCCACCATGATTGTTTACATCGTTTCATATTTCGAATATTTTGTGGTATGTTATTAGTTTCGGGGTAGTTTCTACCTTTTGTGTTTTTGCTGATACGTCTGTAGTTGACAGCCTCCAGCTGTTCCAGCACAATGTCTCCAGAACTGAGTCTGAATGCAGTGCTGCACGGCCCAGACCGTACATGAGAAAATCATTACGAAATATTATCAGCCCTGTATATGTTTACTTACAGCTGCACAGTAAAGGCTGATATTAGGAAAAATACTTTGTTTTTCTCGCATCTCCAGTTATAGAACAGTTCTTACAGGTAGCGACAATCTGTAGGAGACTAGAGAACAATCAGGTGAAGAAAGGTTCAACCGTAATTTCGAAAATGTAATGTATTTCAAATGACGCAACGGATATCCAATTCTGCAAAAAATGTCTTAGAGCTGAAGTGGAAAAATAAACATAATCGGTGTTGAGCGCACCGCCATCGAAGAAAATGGAAAAATCTACAAAGTAGAGCTAAATAACTACAAATATTCCAAAGTTTAGTTTTCGACCTCTTTCCTTTGGCAGATTCTTAAAATAAAACGTGGTATGTATGTCTGTTTTCACCTCTGCAACTGAATGTAGCCCAGTCAACTGGTTGTTGTCCCATAACGAAACTGCGGAAGATCTTTTAATGACGTGTTTTGGCCTACTAAATAATAATTTCGTGGTTGCTGCCTTGTAGCAGACTGGCTTCACAACGAGAGATCCAGAAAGCCTCAAAATTTTCACTCTCTTCTCAGATTTTCGTTCGTTTCACGAAGACTATGCGTTTCTCGGAGTTGAAAACCCTGAACAAAACTACAGCAGTCAAACTCTACTACAAAACGCACCAATCAGGTCTGATTTCGTGACGACGAGCGGTGACGGCGCTAGAGCGCGCTGAAGAACGGCGACTGCCGAAAATTCGGAACGCTCCTTTAACGGCCTTCGTCTGTTGTTCTCTGGTATTACGGCGCACTGCAACGGTACGGCACGCTTCAGCAGAGGGGAAACAGCCCAGAACTCCGTCTGCGTTCTTCCCATCACCAAACACAACGGCATTCACCGCATACATCTGGCGATGAAACTAAAGTGATATCTTTTGAAACGTGTTCGTATTTATTTAAACTCGTCGTTTAAAGTGTCTGTCTGGTGTCTGAGAAATTATTGAAATTTATTTTGATACCGAAATATGAAAATCTCAGTGCAGAGCATCAGAAATGTGTAAAAATAAAATTTTGAACAGAAGTATGTGAAGAACACGCTACACGATGCGAAACCCAGGCTAGCCAGTACATGAAACAATTCGCCTGCGAGAGCGCAGGCGGTTTTCGATGTAATTTATATACGCTACTTGTCTACAAAACTAATGTTGGCCCTGGATACTGTTAATCCTTATCTTTAGACATGGAAACAATGACTGCACCAGAACTGCTTTTGTATTTATAATGCAAATAAACATAGAATTTAACGCATCTGAGTTTGTGTCAAACTGCTTAAATATTGACAAATAACACCTTTCTGAAACAATTTACCGATCTGAAACGTCTGAAATGATATGATACCTTCACAGATGCATTCTGGTGTGTGGCGGAGGATACTCTGAGTACCACAGGTGTTTCAGCCTTTTCCTGTTGCAGTCGCGAATGTGTTGTACTCTCATCAAAAAGTTTGAAATCGACTGAAAAACTTCACGCCCACAAGAGTTAACAGCTTTCATAAGTTTTAGCTCAAAGTATCAGTTCCCATTACGATTAGCAGAAGTGCGGAGCGCATCCTTCACATACTTCCGATCAAAATTCAATTTTTGTACAGTTCTGTTGAACTGTATTGAGATTATGAAATTGCATTGTCCTCCTCTTCCAAAAAGCTCCTTCACAACTGTAGTGCACAAGGTTCATTCTCACGCTAGGCTTACTGTAACTGAGGAAGCAATCGAGAACGGAGCTGAAATTCTGCCGTTTGTACTGACATGCTTTTAAGGTGTGAATGATTTTGGAACGGAGGACTGTAGAATATTCGGTAAGTAAAAGGCCGTGCCAGGTTAGTCCTCAGGGACGGTGCGAGAAATATCTTTGGACTACTCGTCTGTTAAGAGCTCTGTCTGGTTTTTCGTCCCTTGGCGACAGACCGACGTTGGGCGGCCATTGCTCCCAGAATCCACTCAACTCGTGACGTGTTTATTACAACCGATCCAGCGCCGTCACGCATGCAGCACGCTATAATCTGGAGAACTTGGCCTTGAATTGTTCTCACTGTCTCAACATGGTATTAGTTAACAGCAGGAGTGTCTACGTAAAGTTCTCAGAACTAATCTCGCTTATAAGCAGTAACAACGTCCACACAGTAGCAGGGACGGAAAGCTGGGTGAAACGCGAAGTCAGTAGCAACGAGATACTAAATTCCGTTCGAAACGTAGGTCGTAAAGAGAGGTCGACCGCTGGTGCTTAAAGCAGTGAGAAGTAGGATTACATTAGAGAGATCAGTGGAGATCCCGAATGTAAAATAATTTGTATCAAGAGAAGTGTTAAAGCTGGATCAAACGTGGTGATCGGACGCTTCAATAGACTCAGCAGCAACAATGGCGGAACAGTTTGAGGGGAACCTGGAGAATATTTCGCGTGAATTTGCTGGCCATGTTATAGTTTTAGGTGGAAACTTAATGTTGCCATGTATACAAGGAGACTCGGGTGGCTAAAACTGGTGGTAGGGCCAGAAAATCATAATAAATTAATCCAAGTGCTTTACCCAAAAACTACCTCGAGCCATTAATCTGAGAACCGACTGGTAAAGATAAGATCTTACACCTGCCGGTAACAAAGAGACTCGAACTTTTCGAATCTGTTAGGGTAGAACTGGGAATCGGCGATCACAAGGCCGTTACAGCATCACTGAAGACGACAGTAAACAGGAATACAAAGAAAGGTGGGAAGGTCGTTCTGCTTAGCAAGAGCGACGAGAAACAGGCCTCAGACTACCTGAGCAGTCAGCACCAAAATTTCCTCTGCAGCACAAACAGCGTGGGTGTCAGTGGCAGAAGTTGAAGAGCATCGTACAGTACGCTGTAGGATCACAGCGATGAGTTTAAGGCACCGATTTCCATACAAATGCGCGTCGGCGCACGCCAGAACACGAGAGAACAGCACAGAAATGACAGAGATCCGAATGTCAACAATGGAACTCGAGCCAAAGAAAGAGTTCTTTGTGGGCAGCGATTCACACCTGTAACTTGCTGCGTTACTCTCTACGTGACGAAAACCTGCGTAAACATTCGGTCTGGTAGTTTAGGGAAAAATGCTTACGGCACTTTTATCCACGTACAAGTAGCTGCAGGGGGCGACATTTACGCCGCGCGGAAAGTCGTAGGTGGGGGCGTGACGCGGAATGCTGGCAGCGAATCCGGCCGCGCATGCGCAGAAGCAGCGGGCGGGGCGGGAACAGGCGGTAGGGGCGCTGCGAGCAGAGAAAGGGAGAGAGAGAGAAAGACTGGCCACGCGACGGGGACGCCGAAACTAAATCGGGATTATCACTTAGCATATAAAATCTGCAACACTGTTTGGCGATTCGAGCTCCAGTTCTACTCAACAATTCAAAATTCAGTCGTGATCGCAGACACCAGCGTCCGGCTGGCAGTTAATGTCACGATATTACAAAGATATTTTCTTCTGCTCTACCAGTAATTTCGCAGTTGTATCTCAGCAGGTTACATCTGCCTAATGGCCGTATACGGTGTACAAACACTAAACGCTATTTCGATAACAGTTGTCTCACTTACGAGACAAAACGTTGGATTACAAAATTTCTGCTGCAAACTTCAGCCATACGCAATGTCATAAAAATAACAAACTACACAGTTACAAGTATGTGAAATACGGACATTTTTCCATTACGCGACGTATGTCGGTACAAAGTCCCCCTGATCTAACGCTGTCTCCAGCACACGGCAGGCCGAGTACACAGCCAGACCGCCCGACACACACACAGCCTGCTACTGCCGTGAAAGGAAGCAACACCCGTGCTGTCAGCAACAGACCTACAACGAATATGGTTGTACCGATACTACAGAAGTTGAGTGCAATTGCCAAATTCACAACTTCATTCAGATTTGTGGCCCAGACTTCTACAAAATTGGCACAGCAAATAGGACACCCCGTTTCCATTTCTCATTTAAGTGCCAACACGAGATATTTCTGCATTATGGGCATTTTCCAAAAAGCGTGAGAATACAGTTTAATGGGAATGTCATCTCCGAAATCCAATCGAGGGTGGAACGGAATAGCGTACAGTAGAAAGAGACCAACACTTCACCACCACTTACACACGTAATTTCAGTACCGCATCCTACACAATGCAGGAAGGCCATCCTTGCATAAAATATTGCCCGGTTTCGGCCGACAGTTGTGAATTCTGTATGTCTGGAGAGACGCCCACAAGGCCGTACCTCTTTGAATACACCGATTCTCGTCCGCCGACCCAAGTTAAGCTACTCTGGATGGCGAGCGCCTGTTGGCTTCAGTCTTGTTTTTTCGCGTCCTCTGCTATTTATACCCAATATTGCGATAGGAACTGCATTAATCATGTCGTACCACGTCGCACGCAATGTTCCACACCGTCGCCGTGGTGCTGGACACCATGTGTAGAGGCGACACAGCGCACTCCTGTACCCAGCTGCCGGCTGTAGCGAGGTGTGAGAGGTTACGGCAAAACACACACCGTGTCCTCCAGAACTCAAAGTAGTGCCGTGAAGTCGATCTCACGTCGTACACAATTCCCGCCACGCCCACTGCTTACACGTTTCGTCATTTATCCATAGCCACAGCTACACAACGCCCAGCAGAGAATAAATCCGCACCATCACCTCATGAGCGTAATTCGTGTTAAAAAAATTCTTCGCGTTCAGTCTCGCCACCCAGGTCATAGTGAGTGCCGTGAATGTTTCGCAGCTTGCTACGGAGATTTAGGATTGGCGCCAACTGAATGCATCAAAGTGAAACACGCATCAAAGGCAGACACCTGTAAGGACTGTGTGAAGAACAAAATTGTAGTTAACCATTCAGATGAGCGTTTAAATAGTGCAGCATGTGGTTCGTTGGGACTGAAATGCTCGATAAAACCGACTGCTGGTTCTCCGAAGTGAAGAAATCGTAGGCAGTTACTCTCGTAAAGAAACGGCCAACCGTAGTGACGTAGATGACCAGCAAATGTTTCCGAAATAAATTTAAGAGTTAAAATTTCCATGCCGCAAGTACAGAAAGCGTTGGTGTATGGGATGAAAGAACGTGCTGAGAAGTGTGTGGTAAGGAATGCTTACATACTGGTAGCCCTGGTGGAAAGCAATCCGATGAATAGGAAGATGCAGAATAACGTGAAATCCGGTCGTTAATAATCACGACGTTTAATGTACACGCTTTGGACCTATTTCTATGAAGCAATAGAAAAGTCAATCAGTGACAGAAACACCATCTTGCAGGACATGGTTTCCGATATTGCTAACGATATAAGGAGCGAAAGAATTTGTGCTTCACCAAGTTGGACAACCCGCTTCGAAAACATCGCAGAAAATCACGTCTAGAAAGACAATAAAGAAGGTAGCGAGAAGAAGGTCTTAAAACTGTATAATTCAGATTTCGGTGTTAGTACGTTTCGTTTGATGGCAAAGAATACGATCGCTGTTCACAGTGACTCTACCGTGAACAATGAAACCAGTCCCTGAATTTGCGATAAAAGGACGCTTTCATTGAGAGGCGTTAAGAGGCGGATACAGGGTAATACACATTATCACTGTGGGTGGGTCAGGTGTTCATTGTTACCTGTGTCAATCGGCTGGAAAGTGCAGGACTTGTGCAAAGGTCAACGTCACCCACACACAAAGTAGTGATAGACTCTTCGACATCTGGAAAAATGGCAACATGAGTGTTGTTACAGTTGTAATGCGTCACGCTTTTCTTCCGCTTTCAGGAAGCATATCCATCTTCTTTGTAGATTTGTGTTTAGCTTAACAAAATGAAACTAAAAAGCTACCGCCATTCACAACCAGAATTAACCATCGAAGTGTTGGCAGAAAACAGTTCCACTCTTCCGCTAAACAGCTACTTTGTACATTCCGCGTCATACGCTGATAAAAATTAAATTAAGTTAAGCCTGTGTCACATCTGTAACGGAAAAAACTATTTTCTATTTCTGGCGACAATTTTGTGGGGCCTTTCGTCTCGCTACGGCTGCTTACGTCCGTCTGAGCAGCTGCCAGGGATCGCCAGGAAACAGGCGTCACTGCGCACGCGCGGCGGCGACTGCGTGGGAAGCCCGAGGTTCCTGTGAGCAGTTGCCAGCGCGTTCGTGCGCATGCGCAGAGCTGAATTCGCGTATGAGCAGTGCCTTCTCCCGCTCCTGGCCACTTGAAGCGCGGCTGTTTCCCGTATGAGCAGCAGCAGCGAGCAGCCAGATGCTACCCAGAAATTTTTTTTAATAATGCCAGATTCGCGCATGCGCAGAGCAAGCTGAGTTACAGTGGAGGGTCATTCTCCACGTGACCCGTGTGTATGTTTCGTGATATGCCGGTCTCTCTTCGTTTACAGCTTCCACATCAAATGAAAACAAAACGGATTTGTGTGTCTGGCAGCCATCAAGTGAATTAATATACATTCTCATGATAATGAAAGACTAAAATAAGTCAGTAGTTTCAATTTTCCGATTTTATATTATTTCCACTTTATTAGCAATCAACCATTAATGTCTTAATGAAGCTATTTCTGTCAGTTCTGTGGACAAATTTGCTTCTATTAATTTTCCGGAAGTCTCGGAACCGAGGTGATCATTTTAACATATAGAACGTAATAGTAAAGATGTTAACCAGATGTAATTACTTACCGAATGAAAGAAGGACGTACTGATTTCTGTGTGTTTAAAAGCGTTCTTTCGGGCAGAGCATCTTCATTTTGCAAATAAAACACAGTTGTTGACAGAAAAAATAGTGGCAGCGAGAATAAAATCATAAATCTGCTGAAAAACAACAGGAGAACAATGGTATTAGTGCAGTTCATAAGGGAATCTGTAGACAGCATTGGATATAGCAGAATGTAATGTTAAAAATGTAGCCACACGTAATTACTTACCAGAATAAAGAAGGACGTAATCATTTCTCTACATTTGAAAGCCAGCTTTGCAGCAGCGCGTCTTCCCTTTGCAAATAAAACGCAGTCGATGGCAGAGTAAGTGGCGGCACCCATAAGATGCTCATTAACCTGCTGATAAAAAGAAGGCGAACAAACCCATTGCTACATTTCATACAGGAATCTGTAGACAGCATTCGAGGTTCCAGGATGTAATATTAAAATCGTTTATAAGATGTAATCGCTTAGCAGATGAAAGACTGAAGTACTTATTTGGCCATATGTCAACACCAGTTTTCCAGTAGCTCATCTTTATTTGGAGTTAAAGCCCAGCAGGTGGCAGAGTAAATGGTGGCAGCCAGAACAGACAGCTTAACTTGCCGAGAAAGAGCAGGAGAACAAACCTGTCACTGGACAGGTCTACTGGGAGTCTGTTATTTGCACTTCTGGATTTTGTACGTACTACGTATGTCTAAGACGCTGAGAGACACTTCTGAGTCGCTTATTATTCGCTCGCAGTCTTTGCTCAGGGCAACTGTGTCGCTGGAAGGTGTTTTCGTTTTTGTCATCGCTGCTGGGATGAAGCAAACATTTTTTTATTTCGTGGCACTGCAGTCGCGCGTAGTTAGATTCATTGTTGAATTAGACAGCCATGTGAGGGGAATTGAGATTTTTCATTAAAGATTGTTTAATTTTCACTGTAAGGGTTTTTTCATGTCTGTCAATTATTTTTCTAACAATTGTGAGAGTAAGCATTTGACATAAATGTTGTCCTTTTTCAATGTCAGTGCATGTTGTAACATAAATTTCATACAGTTAATAATACATCAGATAATGTAAAAACAGTTTGTTAAACGAATATTTCACATAAGAGCATTGTCCACATCCTCGGTCCAAGTCATTTTTATTTAAAGCAGTCTCTCACTCAGTGGTGTGTACAACACAGTTTACTTGCTGGCTGGAGCATCGGCAGTAAGCTCTCAGCAACTGTAGTCAGAACTTTGCAACTGGCGTGCGCAGAGAAGCAAGCACTGCGTTTCCAAGCAACTACATTACGAGGTGAGACATTTCCATTTCACGATCTGTTTGCTACGAAAATTATCAGCGCACAGGGACCATTTCATGTACAACATTATTTGCCAGATCACTGAAGCACAGGGACAACTTTGTTTAATTCAAGAGATTAACAGTACAGTTTCAGCAGAGCATTTCCATCGAGGAACAGGAAGTTAACAGATTGGAGCTTTTTCCACGCACAAACAATACACAATGGTATACACAATTTTTCACTGACCCATCTTCTGTTCTCGACAATATAGGTGAAGAATCAAAGCCAAGGTAGACACTTGTGAAGCAGCAACAGACGAACTAAACAACACACCGAATGGGACAGATATTTCAGCACACCGTTCACAGAATTCCTAATGATTCAACTTTTAGTTTTGAAGAATAAAAATCCGCCAGACAAAATAAAAGAACTTGTTTCTTTCCCCAAGTCATAATGTTTACGTCATCGTGAATTGATTGACATTGCAATTACTAATACAAAAAAGGCAGCTGAGGAAAGGAAAATGCTAATAAAGAAGGTAAGTCACAATAGAAAATTCAAAGTTGGACAAAAAGTTTTAGTTCGAGCGCACCCGTTGTCTTCTAAAGCAAAGAACAGGTGTCAAATATTTCTAGTCCTGTATAACGGACGATTTCGGAGTCGACGAATCCCACTTCCGAACGTAGTACATCTTGAAACACTCAGAACGAAAGTTTCCAGAGGTTTCCATCACCTCACCAATATAAAACCTTTCATTGTATAATTATTTAACTTTCTACTCTTCCTTGAGATGACTACACCATACTAATATATAACACTTATGTTCTGACAACACGTATTTCATTTTCTTATGACGTCAAGCGTTTGCGAGTAGTAGTTAACCTTTTTCTACAGGTTTTCTTTCATTGACATGTATGTGTACATGAAAATTACAATTTTTTCTCATCCGGTACTATAAGTACAAGCCACTTTGTATGTTAATTTTCACTGTCATTATTTTTATGTAATAGATACAACAGAGCACATATCACGTCATGCTCTAACATAACTCACCCCGATCTTTACATTACATCATTGTACAAGCAGAGATTACGTAAAAGAAGAGAGCAATAATTTTTTTCGTCAATGCCAAAGGCATCACAGAACATAAAAGCAACACGAGAAACAATAAATCGAATTTTGCGCGTCGTAAAGCATTTTCTCTTACAGGGTCACGTAAAGAAGTATGCAACAACGGATTCCAGACAGTACTGATAAAACAGATAGAGTATATATTTTTTCACAGGTATAACACGTACTGTCAGTAATCGGAGGAGATATTCAATTTAAGCGTCTTGCACTGAGATACTCAAAGACTGAGATATAACCAGGATTTCTTCATTCACTGTCAGAATTTTATTGTAGGTGTCGTATGTGAAGTGAAGACTTAAGGCTTTATTATAGATGAAGTATGTGTAGCAATGATTTATAGATTTCTATAATGAGAATACGATGAGATAATAGGAAGTGAGAATAGCGAACTTTTTATGGTTATTATGCAGGCGTTTATTATTTATGACATGAAGTGGCATATTGATGTTAGGTATTGTCACGGACTGCGTGATGATTTCGCCCTTGTTGCATTCCTTGTTGATTGTGTTTTGGTGTGTATCTCTGACGAGTAGTACTTTAATGGTTTGAGAAAAGATGTTGCAAAACGATAATACAAGGCTACGAATTTACAGGAAGATAAACACATTGTTTCAAAAATATGCAATTTTTTGTGAACAGCAATGAGAAAGTTTGAAGACGCTTATTACGATGTACTTGTTTTGATGAATTTCTGACTTTGCTTGCGCTAGTGTATTTTTTTCTCATTTACAGGGTAATACCATTTCTCATTCTTATTCGCATCTAGACAATAGACTTAACCGGAAAGAGATAAATTCTTAATTGTTTTCGCTCTGCACCTTGACTTTACTTCTTTACAGATATTAAGTACTCTTCCTGGTACCACTTAAATTTTGCATTTGGGGCAGTTATAAGTAATCGGCACGTGCATACGTTTCGTGAACACATTTTCATTTGCTTTATGTTTTGTGACTCAGAGGCAAAAGACAGATGTAATAATTTCTTTTTTTTTCTCTACAGAAGTAAAATATTGTTCACATTTCATTCCTTTCCTTCCCTTTAGCCTATATCGTTATGGGCATCTACTCGAGTATATAAAAACATACACGCTGCAGAAATCAGTATTGTACGCTTGCATAACAACACGAGTGGCAGACGCATGCTCGTGTGAAAAGTAAGAAGACAGACGGCAATGTTTGCCTATTGATACTCTCACAACGCATTGTACGTGTAGTGGTTACTGTATTTTAATGTTTCTTTTCTCTCACAGCGTGAAACCGATTTCCATTATGATTATTCTGTCTGACATGTCACTGCCGACACAGCAGTGTATATTGTAATTTGAATATTCGTAAGAAATGCTTGTTATTCTTTGTTTTTTAATCTGAGAATTCACCATAATTTATGTAGTTTTAGATAAATGTAAAAGATTTATTTTCTTTCACTGCGTTGTAACAGGATACACGTACTTTGAGAAAAGAGCACATTGATGGACTCGAGTAGAGTTATTCTCTGCACTGTGAGACAGTTGGACGTATTATGGACGTTTTCCTTACGACAGCATGCCACATCGATTATCGTGATTTTAGATGGCTTCACAGACATTTTGTTAAAGTGACGTGGAGGTACCCTTTGTGAGCGGCCTGACTCTGAGTTGTCTCTGGGTTCATTATGGACAGGTACAGCACCCACTGAGTCCGCCCTCAGCCGCCTCCCACACAGTCAGGGTACGACGCTCTCACCTGGTCAGATATCACAGCGATGTGAGTGAGTGCTGGAAGACACTCCAGCATGAGCTGCGTAGCGTACTGTGTACACTCGTGCCAGCAGCTTCGTGTACGAAAACCACGAAAAGACATTGCTTCGATACACATTTGATACGACAAGCAGACGACGTAATCACAGCCAGTCTCACGACATTTTGTGCAGAATAACGGCAAAGGAAAATGCCGTGAATGGCATTTTTCCCACAGTTAATGAGTTTACAACTAGGCCACACAAATCTAGTGGACAATTTTCTTTAACTTGTGCACACTGCCTTCAAACGAAATGTAGCGCATTCTAAATACACCTAAACGCCAGTGTAATCAACATTCGTAACTTTACTTGGAGTGCACCTGAGCAAGAAATGGACGATGATTTTTGCAATTTAATTTATCAGCGACGGAGCACTGCCACTTACAAAACAAAAAAGTTTTTCATGACTTGTTTACACTGCATATATGCCAGTCACATGTATATATTGCATATTCTGTTATATATTTATGTTTCTTTATAATATACTACTCTACTTCCTACTATTTTTGTGTAATATTACGCAGACGAATTTTTCAGTACAATATTTGACATGTGCAAACATGCTCGTGCAAAATTCTAGCTGGAGAGGCTGTGGGATAGCGAAATAGATTGTGAAATAGGTCTACTGTAAGTTTCTTCTTCTTCTTCTTCTTCTTCTCCTTCTTCTTTCGAATAACCCATTTGGAGGGTACGATGAATCAACTGTGAGTACTCTTCATTGTATTAGATTGCCTTAGTTTCCAAATTTCCTTCACCCTTTCAGAGTGTCGTTCCCTTTCTTCTTGAGCCCGCTTTCGTCTAGTTGTTTTCTTTCTCTCCTCAAATTCTGTCTTTTGAACTGCCTTTCTGAAATGTGTTCTGTTTTCTATTATGTCTATTGTAATTTCGCGGTTTTCCAAGTCCATTTCAGTCTCTATGAACCATGCGGGCTAGGATTTGTAGCTATAGAGTAATCTGAATATACGTTTGGTTAGTCTGCTGTTATCCATTCCGAATATACCTCCAAAAAACTGTAGTCTTCTCTTCCACATTACATCACTTAGTTTTTCAATTTTCAAGTACAGCACTCTGTCTGTTCTTAACCTGTGCTCAGCATTATCGTTTCTTTTAGTTCCATGTATTTTCCTTAAAATTCTTCTTCCGACTTTCTGTGAGTTTGCCATTTGCATTTCGGTATTTATACGTACTATGTGTGCCTGAGACGCCAAACGACAATGTTGAGTCTGTTATTCTTCACGGGCAGTCTGGTCAGAGTCTGCCTGGCAGCGAGGATCGCTGGAGTTGTGGCGTCAGAGGGCTAGCGAGGCAGGCGCCGAGCAGCGGACTCGTGGCAGAGTAGGCGTGGAGGCGGCCGTGGGTGCGTCTGAGTTAAAGTGAACTGTGTCTGAATATTGCGAGACAGGGGGGGATGATTTGACTAGTGATTTGGAATGAAATTAGAGCAGGAAAGAGTATGAGGTGGATTGAAGTGGAATGAAGGCAACATTTCTTATTTAGTGACACCACAGTCGCACGTAGCTTGAAACGTCCCCTTAGAAAAATTATACATGACTGTGCTTAAACTGACACACAATATTTTTATTAGCGCAACGCAATCTGACTTTGAGAAATCCCTATAAAGGAATGGCCCTGACTAAATTAACCTATTCGTTTCACAAATCACTTACCTCACAAAAAACTTCGTTACTCGAACTATTGCAATACAGTGAGCACTACTACTGCCAGCTAAATAAAAGATTCAAACTACAGAAGGCACTAACTACTGATAGGCATAGTTAGCAAATGAAAGATTTTAATAGAGAACAAACAATGTATTTACCTTAATAGTCATAATATACATAGCAGTTCATGACATCCATTCTTACAAATGTACTGTTTCTCTCACTTCCCCATATCCACTACTGCTGGTGGCTCGCCTCCAACTGCACAACGCTACGCGCTGTTCACAGCCAACTGCCCAACGCTACAATAGCGAGTATTACAACAATGCCAACCAGCCACAGACTGCACAGAGCACAGCCAGTGATTTTCATACAGAGCGCTACGTAGCGGCGGTGTTAGCAATTTAAGAACCTAAACAGCTTACTTACATAGCCCCCATGCTCCCCACAAAAAAGTTTTACAAATTGTTTTGGGCAGTGGCCTATAATGATTTGTTAAAATTTTTCATAATTACAATAACAAAGATATCAAATGCACACACTTATTGATACAATGTTGTTCAAAAGCTAAAATTTTCTCACAGTCCGTAAAGACAGTCCTTATCATTCATCACAATAAAATTGCAGTGTTTTTTTTTTCAAAGTCTGAGCAGTAAAAGAGAATGCACATGGAAATAATGGATTTCCATGCAGTCTTGAAATAGTGTTGTCCTTCCAACGGAAAGACAGTGCTGACTCTTGACATGCAGACAGGTAATGGGCCACAACAGAGCAAACCCACAGCAGAGTCAGTCGAAGTTTTGAAGAATATTGGTAGGTAGGTTATCACAGAGCAGACCCACTGTAGTCTTGGTAGAGATTATGCTATTGCTGTGCCACCGGAGGTGCAGTCCTTGTAGAAATAATGGTACTGGTGAGTCATCAAAGGTGTAGACCCACTGTAATCCTTGTAGAAATAATGGTATTGGTGGGTCATCAAAGATGCAGACCCACTGTAGTCCTTGTAGAGATGGCCAGCAGCCATCTGTTTGGCTGTGCAGGTGCACAATCACCATTGAAGAGTCTTGCGGGTAATATAGCAAGTCCATGAACCACCACTTGTGCACTCACAAAATTTTTTTTGGAATGTCCTTCGAATCAGCAATGCTGTTATCCAGTCCCTTGCTGAATTATTAACACACATGCAAACACTATCAGTCCCTACGTCTCACATATTGTCCATATACTATGACCAACAGAAACATGTGCAGTGAAATGTAACTTACAAGTTAGTTCATTTGATGAACTGGTGTCAATTACAATTTTATAACATAAGAATACAATAACAAAGGTACAAAATACATAATTAAAAACATAAAAATACAGATAACATTTGTAGTAATACAGGCTTTACGAAACAATAGAAATGAACATATATACATCAGTGTTACAGGAATTATGACATAAGTAAATCCATAAAAGATCAGAATAACTTTTGAATCATCAACTTCTCACATGAGCATTAAAACAAAACAGAATAAATAATGTCTAAACATATTTACAAAGTAAATATATTATTAATACCAATTATATTTGAGGATAACAGTATTCCTCATCATAGTGAATGTAGCTTAGTATTAGAAGAGAAAGAAATTCTATGAAACAGTACACAGAGACAGGAAGAAAACAAATACACAAGGGTACACAAACACATAGTGGGATAACACAAGGAAAGGACAGGGTTTGTTTTACTACAGTATTTTGCAAACAAAACTTTCTTTGCTTCTCAGAGATCTCCCTTCATTCTTCATTATTTCCAAAAAGTCCTATCTATACCTGCTTTCTGTACTTTTTTAGTAAAACTTCTCAATGCATTTCTTCCAATTCATCGCAACTCATTCTCTTATATAGTCTACCCCTCTTAAGCTAACTTAAATCTACTGAGCTCAGATGCTAAACTAAGGGACGAGGCAAGGCAGCAGCACAAAACAATTAATACAAACAGCAATGAAAAAAATGGAAATTGTCAAAGCAAGCAGCATAAATTAGCAAATCAAATGCAATATTACAACTAATATAAGGCAATGCGCAGCAAACAAGAAAAATAAATCCGTAGTAAAACTGGCTTAACAGTGTAATACAAAGTCAAATTCAGCAACATTATGCCTGGCAAACAGCAGCAGCAAATGTAATAACTTGTATCTAAACATGACAAAGCTCAAGCAGAAAAAATATTACAGTAAAAATGGCCATGTTTAATACCTATGTCACATCTTAACACTAGAGTGATGCATCACCTTAACTTACACTACTAAATAAGTTACCAGTCATTGACAAAAATTATGTACGCAATTCCTGTGAAGGGAAATGTCTTTTTGTGTTCCCTCATTTTTTTGGAATAGATTATAAAGTTATTATTTACTGGATCTGTAGGCATAAAATATTTATATTAGTACATCCATAAAATTTTATTTTAACCAATGCTGCAGTCCAGCTAGAAACTAGATATTAAACAAAATGAGCAATCTCTCAACTGGAAAGACAATAGATGTAAAATGTTTCTCATCATTTCATTAGGCATTTTAGTAAATATCATAAATTAAGAGCTCCACAGTGTAATCATATGTTTTCGAGTTTGAGTGTGTCATATTTGCGATGCTTTCGACAAAGAAATGTCAATAGCGAGGATAATGGCATCTTTTTTTTTTCTCCACCTAATGGCTTTCTTTTGTCAGACGACTATCTCTCAGCTGGGCGCCCAAACCGCATTACGTCAAGTCACTTACCTTTCTTACTGAAATATTTACGACAGCAGTTTCTGCTACAGTGACAGTCACATATAAAAATATTTTCACAGGTTGAGAATTTGTTACAAATGTGTAGAAACAAAATCCTGTAAATATAACAGTGCCCAAAAAATTTTCATCGGCATTGTGATACATTCACGAATATACACACATTTCATAACTCTTAAAGTACGATTCTTGTTTCCAACATCCTTTTCATAAATCAGAGTCCCTAACCACTACCCCTTATTCCATACCTTATTACACATGTACATATTCGTCGACACATCAATCTTGCAGCGACACTTAAATATTTCATCATAATAAATACATAACATAACCAAATTCCTCATATAGCATCAGATTATTGATCATAAACATACCTCAACAGCATAATACACATCGTTGTCATAATAATAACATCATAACAGATCAATCACATCTCAAAATCGTTGTAGCTTTCTGAATATTTTAAAACCTACAAAAAATTCTCCGCTCGTTTCAAAAGTGTCATCTACCTCAAACGTACTTTAAAAATCATGATCCCATACCAAGTACGACATTCAAAGCTCTCATAGTATCACAATGGTTCTGAAAAAATATGAACAATTCACAAACTACAGACAAAATACAATTTCATAAGTGTGAAGTTATCCAACTGTGTAATTGCGTAAACATGTGTCACTGACGTAGGAAAAAGAAGGTTTGTTTCTCTACCAAATAATCAGATATCTGTGTAATTCTGTGTTACAGAAATATGGTACCGATGTGTAAAGTTGTATAAGCAAATACCATATTCGCTAGGGCTCCTTGTGTTTGCCAAACACATGGTACACAAAGTAAGCGTGTACCCCCCTGAGGATTAATGTAATTATACCCTCAGGTGTTACAGATTACAGCAATGGAATGAAATGTATCATGGAAAACTTTCTTTGTAATTAAAAAAATCTTGAAAAATAAATGGTTTAAGTACAAAATTAATCACTCAAATGCGTGTCCTATAGCGCTAAATGTGCGTCTTGCTGTAAGATAATTCTGTGGAACTGTCGTAGTTATCGTCCTCTGTAGGCAAAGTTCTGCTGAAGTCAATGTACTTACCTCATCATAAACGAAAGTGAAATGCTTTGCGTATAGATATTGTAGTTATTACATACCTTACTGTGATAAAGAAAGTACTATAATGTAACGTATTGTTGTGCTACAAAAAAGGCAGTCTCATTGTAGCTATACCACAAAAGATACCACTAAAACATATTTTACTTTCCAGAATAATACAGAAAAACTGTGCAGATATGAAACAGATTCACAGGAAAAGCAACAATATAAATTGTGTGACATATTAGTAGTGTCGTGATATAATTGTGTAGCTGTCAAAGAAATCAAATGCTAAGTCATCTTTAATCTCACTGAATGTACTTCAAATAAAGAGTATCTTTTCAAGTACCAAAATGTTGCATTAAAATCTCATTAGCAGTATATGTTCTAAGTATGTAAGCCTGATAGTCGTTACGTAATCGCGCAACTAACAAGCAAGAATGTACAAATAACAACACTGTGTCGTCTGTTCACTATAACAATGCATTCGCAATTTCTGTTTAAATAAGTTCTCTTGAAACTTGACTGGATATTTAACTTCAAAACATTGTTGCATGTTAACAGTTTCTCAGTGTGACGAAGAGTACTAGTAATGTGAAGTGAAAAATTTTATAGCAAAGACAAAGTTAAAAAGCAGATTATCTTTCAATAAACGGTTTTACATGTGAAATGTGATGCAATCCTTTACTCTTCCTAGTACGCAGAGCAATTATGATGCAGTATACGTCAGTAAAAAATACTGGAATTTTTCTCAAGGTCAGCGTCTATGTTATTTTTCTCTGTGCCAGCCGGCGCACGCGGCTGCCTGCGGTGTGAGTCATTGCCTATTGTGTCTTTGTTGGCGCGCGTCGTTATTGGGATTAGGAGACCTAACTTCTACAAATTCACCTTGTCGAGAGGGCCCTGCCCTGTTTGAACCACGCCAGTTCTGATGAAATTCAGGTCTGTCGTTTTGTCGGTAGTTTACATAGTTCATTTTTTGTCGGTCATGTGGTGGAGAATTTTTCCCAGAATCGTAACTGCACGGTGGACCGTTGCGTCTGAAGTTATTCTGTCACCCTTGATAATAATTGTTTTGGTTCCCATATTGTCTCTTTCTGTGCTTATCTCTGTCATATTCATTACTACGGAAGTACGATCTTTCTCTGTAGCTATTATTCTGCCAACGGTTGTCATATGGGTGGTGTCTGTTTTGGTCACGATTTGCGTTGTAAGAATAGCCTTGTCGTGTCCAGTTATTATTTCTGTCATCGCGGAATTGTGACCGATGTGACCTGTAACTATTGTGTTCCTGTTTTCGCGTTCTGCGATTGTCAGTGTCAATTTCCAATTCTTGTAACAGTCCCTGAAAAGCTTCAATGTCGTCTTTGCAACGTCCTGCCAAAATAACATGTCGTAAATGTTCAGGTAGTTTGATTAAGCAAATGCGGATGAGTTCTGAGGGACTGTATGGGTTGGACAGGTACTGATTCTTGTGCAACATGTCTTCAAAATTTTTCACAAGACTGGAAAATTCAGATTGTTCGAAATGTTTCATCATTATGATGCTATGTTTTACTCGGTTTTGTGTAGCTTGAAACCAATATGCTGAGAGGAAGCCATGATAAAATTCTCCTTCACTGTGACAATCGTGAATGACCGATCGCATTCTATCAGCTGGTTCATTCTCTAAGTAGCCACACACAAATTTTAATCTGTGCTCTAATGACCAGTTGGGAGGAAAACAATGAGAGAATTGATGGAGCCACGCTTGTGGATGAATGTCGTTGCCAGAATTCGTAAATGTTTTGAATTTACGTGTAGTAATGAACAGCTTATAGTCAAAATCATCGTGTCGGCGAGTAGCATATCGGTCATTGTTACGTCGTGTCGGCGGTTTCATCTCAAAATTCGGTGCACCTTGCCAATTTCTTTCATAATTTTCGAAATGCCCTGTGTTATTATTTTGCGGCTTTTCCGTATTTCTATGTCCCTCTTGCCGTATTGGGGCAACTGATCTTGTACTTCCCGAATTTCTCTTTTGTGTTGCGTATTAATTTGATTCTGATTTTGTTTGAATTTCTTAATTTGTTCATACTCTTCTGTGTCAGTGATGGCTACAGGTCTTTTTTCATTCAGATCATCATCTACCTTTGCAGATAAGTTAGTGAACTGATCCGAAAGTTCGGCTACTTTCTCCGATAGTGTACTTATTTCCTCAGTGTGTTTTTCTGAACCAAATTTCAGAGTGTCCATTTGTGTTGAAATAGTATCTACTGTGTCCTTTAAGTTTTCTTGAGTTTTTGCAAGTTGTGTAACCGAATCGGTAGATGCAACCGAGTCAATTTTACCCCACAAGGTCTCATGATTTTCATGAGCAATCGTTTGCAGTTCTTTTATGGCTGCTTCGTGATTCTGTAATGCATTTTCATGCCGCGAAAAAATAGGTTGAAAATGCTCACAAATTTGTGTTTTTACGTCATTACAGACTTTTTGACATTTCGATTCATTGTTATGTAACTCAGTAGTTAAATCTTCACGTGTTTGTTCAAGCGTATGTTCCACTGAGTCTAACTTTTGAAGCTCTTGTTCCATTGTGTCTAACTGTTGCTGTGTTTGTCTCTGGTGTTGTTCCATTGTGTCTAACTTTTGAAGATTTTGTTCCATTGTGTCTAACTTTTGAAGCTTTTGCTATGTTTGTCCCTGATTTTGTTCCATTTGTTGAATTAACTGTAATAACAATGCATTAGTGTCTGGAATCTGTTCCTCTACGCTTTTCAGCAGTGCATTTGCACCGGCAACATTCACATTTTGACAAGCTGAAAATGTGTCTTGACTTATTTGAGAAAACGGTGAGGACGCAAAACCTGAATCTACAGTATTTGCAAGATTGCGTCCTGTCATTTCGGATTCCTGAGGCGAGCTGTTGCCGACCGATCGATCGATAATGCTTCCCTGTTCACTAATTGTTTCACTGTCTAGACCATTATTTGCAGCCCGCTCCATTTCCCTATGCACAATTATCAAATTACTACTTTGAATGTCTGTTAATTCATTACTCGGCGGCGCTGATAAGCTACGCTCGTCGTCACTATTATTTCTCAGTTTACTTTGGAGCCTAGTGTTACGTTTTTCACACGCCATTATTGTCACAATATTTCACACGATAACACAGAAAAGCACAATTTGAAGAGCAAAATAAGAAAACACATTAACATAGCATTGAAAATAATATCTCGTTAATTGCAAGCGCAAGTGCAAATCTACATGCATGCCACAACTGTTTTACTGTACAAGAATGAAAAACTACAACTACAAAGGAAAGTCTCTCTACAATTACGCGCTAGCAATAAACAAAGGCTGCACTAATTGCACAAATTACAAGAAAAAATCAGAAGATTCCAGTGAGGTATCCTCGGCTAAGGGTCGACGTATGAAACGTCCCCTTTGAACAATTCTACGTGACTGTGCTTAAACTGACACACAATATTTTTTTGCGCAACGCAGTCTGACTTTCAATAATCCCTATAAAGAATGGCCCTGACTAACATTAACCTATACCTTTCACAAATCACTTACCTCGCAAAATCTTCGTTATTCGAACTACTGCAATACAGCGAGCGCCACTACTGCCAGCTAAATAAAAGATTCAAACTACGGAAGGCGCTAACTACTAATAGGCATAGTTAGCAAATGAAAGATTTTGATAGAGAACAAACAATGTATTTACCTTAACAGTCATAATATATATAGCAGTTCATGACATCCATTCTTACAAATGTACTGTTTCTCTCACTTCATCACATCCACCACTGCTGGCGGCTCACCTCCAACTGCGCAACGCTACGCGCTGTTAACAGCCAACTGCCCAACACTACAATAGCGAATATTACAACAATGCCAACCAGCCACAGACTGCACACAGCACAGCCAGTGATTTTCATACAGAGTGCTACGTGACGGCGGCGTTACCAATATAAGAACCTAAGCAGCCTACTTACAAGCTAGATTCACTGTTGAATGAGACATCCACATAAGGGAACTTTAGATTTTTCATGAGAGATTGTGTAATTTTTACTGTGAGCTGTTTTTGATGTTTATTAATTATTTCTCTAACGTTCGTGAGAGTAAGAGTTTGTTATCGGTATCGTCCATTGTCACTGTTAATAAATGTTGCAATATGAACTACATACAAGTAATAATATATCAGATAATTCTTAAAAAATGTCGTTAAAGGCATATTTCACCTAAGAGCATTGTGCACATGCTCGGTCCAAGTCATTTTTATTTAAAGGAGTGTATCACTCAGTCATGTGTATGAAATGGTTTACTTGCTGTCTGAAGCACTGGCAGTAAGCTCGCAGCAAGTGTTCGGAAGCGTGAGGTACTTTGTCTCGGTGGTATCTACTCCGAATACAGTATAAAGACGCACACTGCGTGGAACAGAAATTGCAACGTAATATCGAGTACGCATCTAACACACGGGCTTCCAAACGTTTCCTCTGACTTCTTTCCACTTCGAGAATCTTGGTAATTTTACGGAACACCTTGTTTGTTTTGAACGTTAATGAAACTTTAAAAAAAGAGAAGCATTTGTTTTATTCGGTGATTACTTCAATGTAGCTCATGATCAATAACACAGGAACCATAATAAAATGAAATAAAAATTAATATCGTCAAGATGTTGACGAAAAAAACTCCATGTTATAAACATTTTTTCGTGGAGCACATTTTCTGTCCTCGCGGAGCACCAATGTTCCACAGGACACAGATTGGGCAACCCTACTCTAAGAAAATGCTCTGTGTTGAGTGCAGGGTGAAAGAGCACCGGTTAGTTTGAGACACACTGCGAATCTGTATGTCATCCTCAGCAAACTAACAAAACACAGTTGCACAGGTGCGTCTAATTTTGGCTTCCAGAATGAGATTTTCACTCTGCAGTGGAGTCAGCGCTGATATGGAACTTCCTGGCAGACTGAAACTGTGTGCCGGACCGAGATCGAATCTCGGCACACAGTTTTAATCTCCCAGGAAGTTTAATTTTGGCTTACTGAAAAAGACGCACCGTCCAAAATACAGGGGCGAAAAATTCATTAACTGGATAGAATTGGAGTAAAATTTTTCCCAATACGTATATTGGGTAACATGGGACTAGTACCATCGCCGTAGTTGTTTTCAAATCGATAGTTCACTTAACTTTTTTGTTATGACTGACAGTAAACATTGAATGTTTGCTACGAGACTGTTTCTCCCGTCCCGGGCTACTTATCGTTACAACGCAGAAGCACTGTAACAGTGTGTGTGTGAGCGGGGGGAGGGAGGGAGGGAGGTGTTGGTGCTCGGTTCCTGTCTGAGCTGGCTGCGTAGGGTTAACTGCCTTTGGTTTACTTCGAACCGGCGGCCATTTGTGTAGCCATTCGACATCTGCCTTACTGCAGCTACGTTACAGTGTACTGTATTAAGCGAGGTTCGAACGACGACCCCGAGCTGGCGCCCAGGCAAGAGTTGAAATGCGATTAATTCGTTTTGCAAAAGATTTTAATTGGGATGAAACTAATGCACTGCTAATGGCACCATTTGTAGTTGCACCGATAGCATTTTATGTGCAATAACATGCAGAAAACACGCTTATCCGGGAATTTTTTGAAACGTGCAGCTTCTGTACTTTTAACTTGCATAAATGGGTTCAAATTTTGTACGAAGGTAGGTGAATGGATAAAGTCAAAACGAGGCAAGGTACTAGCTACACACGGTTTCAGTTTTCAGTTGCTACGACGTGCTATTTTAGGTGTCCACACGTGCGCCTTTACATGTGTAAGTCAACAGGCGCGACTGATACGTGCCCGTGTAAACTCCGCTTAATGTACCAACTGCATCCTAGAGTCTGAAATGACTCCGCCAGTTTGCTGTTTCGGTTGTGTCTTTGCGCTACGACATACCCGACAGACGCAAATGCACAGGGTGACTCAGGAGGAACTTTCAATATTCAGGGATATTCCAGCAACAATCATTCGAAGCAAAAAACGCCTTAGCAAACGTATACTCTAAAGCACATACCTTAAGAGCTGTGACCTCCTCTTCATCTTCGATACTGTGAAGCAAATCGCTTCTACTGCCAGCTCTTTGCTTTCCATATTTTGAGAGGAGGTGTAAATAGCGATCAAAAAATTTCAGTATGAGGGTATTGCTGCAATGTATATGAAAGCCAGCATGATTCCGATGCTTGTATACAATCACTGACGTGTAATCAAGGGCGTAGTGTGATGATGGAAACTAATATGTTATAGTGATCAGTGAATGTTTCGTTATGTTTTCTTTCTGTTACCCAATAATTGTATTTTGTTACGCCTCAGTCGGGCAGGTAGTTTAGAAAATTTTAAAAGGGAAGTGGATAGGTCAAAGTTAGATATAGTGGGAATTAGTGAGGTTCGGTGGCAGGAGGAACAAGACTTCTGGTCAGGTGAATACACGGTTATAAATACAAAATCAAATAGGGGTACTGCAGGACCAGGTTTAATAATGAATAAAACAATAGGAGTGCGGGTAAGCTACTACAAACAGCATAGTGAGCGCATTATTGTAGCAAAGTTAGACACGAAGCCCATGCCTACCACAGTACTACAAGTTTATATGCCAATACGCTCCGCAGACTACGAAGATATTGATGAAATGTAAGATGAGATAAAAGAAATTATTCAGATAGTGAAGGGAGACGAAAATTTAATAGTCATCGGTGACTGGAATTCGATAGTAGGAAAAGGAAGAGATGGATAAGTAGTAGGTGAATATGGAATGGGGGTAAGGAATGAAAGAGGAAGCCACCTGGCAGAATTTTGCATAGAGCGTAACTGAATCATAGCTATCACTTGGTTCAAGAATCATGAAAGTAGGTTGCATACATGGAAGAGGCCTGGAGACACAGCAAGGTTTCAGATAGATTATATAATGGCAAGACAGAGATTTAGGAACCAGGTTTTAAATTGTAAGACATTTCCAGGGGCAGATGTGAACTCCGACCACAATCTATTGGTTATGAACTGTAGATTAAAACTAAAGAAACTGCAAAAAGGTGGTCCTTTAAGGAGATGGGACCTGGATAAACTGAAAGAACCAGAGGTTTTAGAGAGTTTCAGAGAGAGCATTAGGTAACGATTGACAAGAACAGGGGGAACGAAACACAGTAGAAGAGGAATGGGTAGCTTTGAGAGATGAAATAGTAAAGGCAGCAGAGGATCAAGTAGGTAAAAAGACAAGGGCTAGCAGAAATTCTTGGATAACAGAAGAAATATTGAATTTAATTGATGAAAATATAAAAATGCAGTAAATGAAACAGGCAAAAAGGAATACAAACATCTAAAAAATGAGACCGACAGCAACTGCAAAACGGCTAAGCAGAGATGGCTAGAGGACAAATGCAAGGATGTAGAGGCTTATCTCACTAGGCGTAAAATAGATACTGCCTACAGGAAAATTAAAGAGACTTTTGGAGAAAAGAGAACCACTTGTATGAATATCAAGAGCTCAGATGGGAACCCAGTTCTAAGCATTCCACTAGAACTATTGACAGCCTTGGGAGAGCCAGTCCTGACGAAACTCTACCATCTGGTGAGACAGATGTATGAACAGGCGAAATACCCTCAGACCTCAAGAAGAATATAATAATTCCAATCCCAAAGAAAGGAGGGGTTGACATATGTGAAAAATACCGAACTATCAATTTAATAAGCCACGTCTGCAAAATACTAACTCGAATTCCTTACAGACGAATGGAAAAACTGGTAGAAGCTGATCTCAGGGAAGATCAGTTTGGATTCCATAGAAATGCTGAAGTACGTGAAGCAATATTGACCCGATGACTTATCTTAAAAGACAGATTAAGGAAAGGTAAACCTACGTTTCTAGCATTTGTAGACTTGGAGAAAGCTTTTGACAGTGTTGACTGGAACACTCTCTTTCAAATTCTGAAGGTGGCAGGGGTAAAATACAGGGAGCGAAAGGCTATTTTCAATTTGTACAGAAAGCAGATGGCAGTTATAAGAGTTGAGGGGTATGAAAGGGAAGCAGTGGGTGGAAAGGGAGTGAGACAGGGTTGTAGCCTCTCCCCGATGTTATTCAATCTGTATATTGAGCAAGCAGTAAAGGAAACAAAAGAAACATTCGGAGTAGGAAGAAAAAATCCATGAAGAAGAAATAAAAACTTTGAGGTTTTTCGATGACATAGTAATTCTGTCAGTGTCAGCAAGTTGTAAGTAGGCTGTTTAGGTTTTTATATTGGTAACGCCACGTAGCGCTCTGTATGAAAATCACTGGCTGTGCTGTGTGCAGTCTGTGGCTGATTTGCATTGTTGTCGGCCATCGTAGTGTTGGGCTGTTGGCTGTTAACAGCGCATAGCGTTGCGCAGTTGGAGGTGAGCCGCCAGCAGTGGTGGATGTGGGGAGAGAAATGGCGGAGTTTTGAAATTTGTAAGACTGGATGTCATGAACTGCTATATATATTATGACTTTTGATGACTATTAAGGAAAATCATTGTTTGTTCTCTATTAAAATCTTTCATCTGCTAACTATGCCTATCAGTAGTTAGTGCCTTCTGTAGTTTGAATCTTTTATTTAGCTGGCAGTAGTGGCGGTCGCTGTATTGCAGTAGTTCGAGTAAGGAAGATTTTTGTGAGGTAAGTGATTTGTGAAAGGTATAGGTTAATGTTAGTCAGGGCCATTCTTTTGTAGGGATTTTTGAAAGTGAGATTGCGTTGCACTAAAAAAATATTGTGTGTCACTTTAGTGAATGTTTGAGTACGTTCAGTTTTGCTCAGCTGTTTGAAAAGCGAATAATGTAAGAGGTTTATCAGCACAGTAATTTAGAAATTGTTCTAAGGGGACGTTTCAAAGTTAATTGGAAGGGCAGCTGAGCGGTACGGACGGTGTCTTGAGAAGAGGATATAAGATAAACATCAACAAAAGCAAAACAGGGATAATGGAATATAGTCGAATTAAATCGGGTGATGCTGAGAGAATTAGATTAGGAAATGGACACTTAAAGTAGTAAATGAGTTTTGCTATTTGGGTTCAGTAGGTACTGTGAGATGAAGAAGCTTGCACAGAAAATTGAGTAGCATGGATAGCTGCATCAAAGAAGTCTCTGGACTGAAGACCACAACAACAAAGTATAATTTAATTCCTCAAGTAAAAGTGTGTGAATTCAAAAGCTGGACACAAACCGTAAGTTTTCGGCCGTGGGTTTTTGTCCAAAATATTATGTACCCACTCCCATCTACATGTATTAGAAGTTTGGAACAGGAATTTCAGAACACCCTGTAGCTCAATGCAATTACTAATTCACGATCGCATTTATTCCGGTAGTTCCACATTTTTAGTATGTTAAGCTGTAAAGTCTAAGGCCTCGACATTAGAGTGGACGTGTGCATGTGGTCACATTCGAAAAACCACCCGAAATCACGACAAAATCTTTTTCCCTATATGTCTACTTTCCAGTGGAAATTTCGGTAAACGCAGCGTTAATAAGTTTTGTAGAGCATTTTTCTGCAAACTTGCATCTACGATTTTTTCTCTCCATTATGGGTTCCTAGATATTATGCTTTAAAAATATGTATGAGTTAGGAGAGTAGTTCTTTCCAGGGAAATTTTGAGAAAAATTAACTGACAACAATGCAGTACAGCATAAAACAGCCATAATACGTATAAGCTGCAATGGGTTAATCCTGAGCCCTAGTTAGAAATGCCGAGATAAGGGAAGAAGAGCAGTAGTTTAAGTCTGCACACTATTTTAGTTGACATGTTACAGTTTCCAGTCTGTAACATCCCAAAAGAACGTTAATGCATTTAAACTCTTGTTTTTCTGCGGGTATTAATCGACATGCGAGATTTTGCTCATCACTCCAGGTAATTTTCGATAGCAGGTGTTCCAGACTTTGTATCGTTCGAATTACTGATTAAAATTGCTATATAAAACGCTGGTGTGTTTTGTGACCAATACCTAGCAACAACTGCTGGTGACATTGCCAGCGAGATATTGCACATGTGTAGGCTGCTAGATGAACTCGTCGTCGGCGATCCTATCAGATAACAGGATACATAAGTGTGTAAGAGGTCACAGGTAAATGATGCTCACTGCTGTATGTTACATATCACTGAAATAAAACACAGCTTTAATCAATGACGATCACAGCTCTTGAATGATATTTCCGCCTTCTGACTGTACACACTTCCTTGTTCTATATTAAAATCATGATTTTGGCCTTAAGTCATTATCAGGTTCACTGAGTATAATCAGACATTGTTAAGTGAAGTCATCGTCAAGGTCTATTGAAATGGATGTCTCAGCGTGCAGAAAGTCCAAAATCGTCTAAATCTGTGACAAACAGGTAGCAAATATGTTTTCCAGTCATTAAACAATCGAGCCACAGAATGAACATTAGTACAGTAGTTACATGTGTAGTGAATTTGGTCTGAAAATATACTATGGAAGATACTGATGGACTAATGCCCAAAGATGAATAGCATAGGTTTTATGTCCCTGTACGATAACACATGTTCACAGGAAGATCATAGGTACATAAAATCATACATCTTTGGAAGAACTATGTTTTCTGTGAATACACTTACAAATACATCTTTGGAAGATCAGTGTTTTCTGTGCCTAGAAGGTGTAAACAGCATGTTCATAGCATGAAAATGTGACACCATGCCGAAAGGAATACCCACATGATACACAGGATTAAATGAGAAACATGTCCATGTGTCATACATACCATACTACAGAAAATTACGAGAATTTGCCTTTGCCAAAGTCGACAGCGAAATGAATCAAAGTATCAGCAGCTCGAATTCGTGCAGTCTCTACTATTTCAGTTCCAGGAGATGGGAAGCCAGCATAACGTGACAGTATTGCACTGGTGTTAAGGATACGAATTTCATTGGCGCAAGGACGATGAAGACGCCTCATTTAATGATACACAAACGGTAAAAAAGCAGTGAATAAATTCTAGTGCCCCGTTTCACCCTCGGCTTTGACCACAGGGTGAGCATTCGGACGCACGGATTTAATTTTCTGTTGTCGACACACATTGCCACAGTGGGCACGTGACCTCGGGGCGGCGTAGGTCTGTCCGTAAAACGTCCCACAAAGTTGGAATGCCGCCATATCCTTAGTACCGATAGAGACCCTTCGTATGCGCTGTGTATTTGGGACAGGTGTTTTGTAGACGCCATAACAATTTGCATTCGATACCTGGAATAAATTCTTCTCTCAGCTTAGATGAGTAAAATGAGCGGGCGTCATCTAACTGCACCGTCAAGTCAGCGTGTGTTTACACTGTCTGTCACGTCATGTCACGTCAGTTCGCTTAGTCTGTGTGAGAGTATAGTATTGCAACTGAGGAAACAAAGTTGTTAATGGCCAAAGCAAACCAAATAAGGCATGTTCTTGATCAGTTTTGTTTGTGCTAAGACGTGAAACAACATTTCAAAACGTCGACATTTCTGTGCTGTGGGAAAGTGGCCATCTGTTCTGCTACTCTCAAACCTAAATAGTTTTGTCGCTTTCGGATATCTCACACTGCTTGTGTAAAAACATCCAATGCAAAAAACCTGCAAGTCAGCATGAAACATTTACAATTTGCCACGAAAATAAAGCACAATAATAAAAGAAATATTAAGAAGATACAAAGCACAATATCCACTACTATAACACGCGTGAGTGCGGGAAAATAGGTTAACTTACGATGTTAGCAGACGATGATACTGTCGACATTTCCTTCCCGGGAACCCTTGACCTGCCGTGACGTGACGTGACGTGACGGTCTGTTGACGACTTGTCTGAATGCCGCCATTTGAAATGCAGTGTGAAACGTTTTGACGGGACGCAATGGCCAAGATGAACTGTTCTTAAACAGAGTCATGCCGAGATCACGTGATAATTTAATGTTGACAACGTGAGCATCACGCAGTGACCACTCCAGAGATTTTTCTACTCCATGGCTTTGACCGATGTCATATCCAAGTCACAGACGCTACATCTGAAGGCAATGAGGTTTATTCCTAAACCAAAGAATGTATCGCAGAAAAGAAAGATAGTAGACATACATACAATAAAATTTCATAGCAGCTCACGCGAATTAAATAGCCACAAGATATATCGCAAAGAAATTGATGTAACAAAAAAGAAAGTAACAACATTAAAAACAAACAAGCATAAAATAATTCCAGAATGAGATTTTCACTCTGCAACGGAGTGTGCCCTGATATGAAACTTCCTGGTAGATTAAAACTGTGTGCTGGACCGAGACTCCAACTTTTTTTTTAACGTATATAGACTTTTATTTACAAAATAACAATTTTCGTTTTACAATTACAGTTTGCGTTTTACTTCTAAAGACGAGACAATCCATTCTTTGCTTTTATTTTTCTGTTACTGTACTGTCCAGGTAATTATTTCATTTGGTGCTTTTTTATATATATATTTTTCGAGAGTCTGTCAGTCACATTTCGTTAGTTGTTTCTTGCACTGTTTATTGTTGCAGTTTAGCTTTTTCTGAGTCTTTGTACACTACATCTGTACGTGTGGCAGAATGGATTGGGAATAAGCATTGATTGTACGATCTAGTCATTTACAGAGAAAAATTAGCAAAAAAAAGTTGTTTTGTGGAAATTTTACTTATTACTAGTTATGGTATTATTATTATTGTTATTTTTGTAGATATTTTGAGTTGTGGATGTGCTCTATTCATTTTACAATAATGTTGAGTTATTACTATCTTCTTAGTAAATCTTGTGTTAGAAAACAAGGGGGAGGCATTTTACGTTGGGTCTTGAAAACGTGAACTTAGTGGGACATGCACTAGGCATGAAATCAGTTTGACAGAAATATTAACGAGTCTATCAATTGTCCGCTGTTGTTTGATGAGTGAACTCACAGCTGTACCTCTGGCAGTACCTCGTCTCCTACCTTCCAAACTTCCTGTGTTTGCAGGAGAGCTTCTGTTAAGTTGGGAAGGTAGGAGACGAGATACTGGCAAAAGTAAAACTGTGAGGACAGGGCATGAGTCGTGCTTGGGTAGCTCAGTTGGTAGAGCACTTGCCCGCGAAAGCAAAGGTCCCGAGTTCGAGTCTCGGTCCGGCACACAGTTTTAATGTGCAAGGAAGTTTCATGCATTAAATTAGTTTATGCAAGCAAGTGAAAGAGCCATAGATGGCCTGTCAAGTCCGTAATATCACTCGTAGTAAACCCTTAATCTATATTTACACCTACAGGGATACTTTGCAAATTACATTTACGTGCCTGGCAAACGGTTTATCGAACCACCTTCAGGATAATCCTCTATTATTCCAGTCTCAAACAGCGTGCGGAAAAAACGAACACCTATATCCTTCTGAGCGAGCTCTGATTTCCTTATTTTATGATGATGATAGTTTCTTCCTGTGTAGGTCGGCGTCAAAAAATTTTTTGGCATTCTGAGGCGAAAGCTGGTGATCGAAATTTCGTGATAAGTTTCTGCCGCAACGAAAAACGCCTGTGTTTTAATGATGATCCTGTATCGTGTCAGTGACACTGTCTCCCCTGTTTCTCGATAATACAAAATATGCTGTTCTTCTTTGAACACTCTCGATGTAGTCCGTTTATTCTGTCTGGTAAGGATCCAACACCGTACAGCAGCGCTCCAGAAGAGGACGGACAAGCGTGGTGTAGGCAGTCTCTCTAGTAGATCTGTGGCATCTTCAGCCAATAAAACGCAGTCTTTGGCTCACCTACCCACAACATTTCCTATGTGTGCTTTCCAATTATTGTTGTTCATAATTGTGATGCCTAGGTGTTTAGTTGAATTTACGGCCTTTAGATTTGACTGATTTATCGTCTAATCGAAGTTTCACCGATTCCGTTTAGCACTCATGTGGAGAACCTCACACTTTTCATTATTTAGGGTCAACTGCCAATTTTCGCAACATACAGATATATTTTCTAATCGTTTTTCAAATTGGTTTTGATATTCTAATGACTTTACTAGATGGTAAATGACAGCATCATTTACAAACAAGCCGGCCGGAGTGGCAGAGCGGTTCTAGGCGCTTCAGTCTGGAAGCGCACGAGCGCGACGGTCGCAGGTTCGAATCCTGCCTCCGGCATGGATGTGTGTGCTGTCCTTAGGTTAGTTAGGTTTAAGTAGTTCTAAGTTCTAGGGGACTGATGACCTCTGAAGTTAAGTCCCATAGTGCTCAGAGCCGATCTACAAACAACCTCAGACGATTCATCAATTGTCTCCGAAATCATTTATATAGATAAGGAACAGCATTACCTTGGTATCATTAAGTGCATAAGAATCACGTTGGGGAATTTATAACGGAATGCAGAGTTCAGTAAACAGTTCATTCGCTTATCGCCTCACGGCAGCAAAGCAGAACTCGGAGGTCGCTTCTGAGGACAACAGGTCGAATCGCCAGACTGACGTACAACTTAGCAGTCAGGGTGCACGGAGTAACCACGAGAGTGATCCAGCCTTCACACGAAGCCACACTGCAGACCGTAACCCCGCGTGTCTGGCAGGCAGGCGGGTCGGCTGCAGGCACTCAAGTCGCCTCCTCCTAGTCAACTCCGGCCATCACTGGCACCGAGGTGGAACCAGCCTCCACCAGGAAACACACGACACCTCCACCCTGCTGCGCTCCACTGAGTTCTCGCTTGACACCACTCAACTCTCAAACGTCGCTGGTCTGTGGGTAGTAGAATGCACGCTACAAGCCACCCACCTCGGACCTGTTCTTGAAGTAACCACTTTGTAACAGTTCATTGTGTCAGTGTGGTGCCAACTACCACATAAGCTGCCGCTGCAGATGCAGTACGGTACGCCAGAGCCATACGCCAAACACAATTGTTCTCCCTCTCTGTAGTTGCACGAGGCCGTTTGGAGTCCAATCTTATTGGCTCCGCAGTACATTGTCGTGACCTTTTCTGGCAAGAATGATGTACAGTGGCAACATTCGGGGCAAGTTTTTCTGTAATGTTGCAAAAGGAACATGGACCTTCTTGTAGCCCTAATACACAACCTCTTTCAGTCCCAGTGACAAACATCAAATGGCAAAGTCCAATTTCAAAGATAAATGAAATATGTGACTAGGGCCTCCCGTCGGGTAGACTGTTCGCCAGGCGCAAATCTTGCGATTTGGCGCCACTTTCGCGACTTGCGCGTCGATGCGGACGAAATGGTGATAATTAGGACAACACAGCACCCAGTCCCTGAGCGGAGAAAATGTCCGACCCAGCCGGTGTTCATTCCTTCCAGCACTGCTTCAGACATTAGTCGAGCGCATGTGGCACTTCTGTGTGTTCGCTGGTGCCTTACATGATGTTAGGCAGGTGTACCAGTTTCTTTGGCACTTGAATATGCATCAGTTCCCAATTCATTATTAAAGACTGGCACGTCATGAGATTTTTGTGTCGGAATAGTAAATCAGTACGCCTGGACATCTGCTACAAGTCTCTTAGTGTAACTCGATGTCGTCCTAAGTCCACGTTGCAGGCGTATTTGTGAAACAAATACTCTTTTGTGACGAATGCGTGTCCGCAGTTGATGTCTGGTAAGGTAAAGGGAAAAATGAGCGAGTCACGGGTCAGAGACGTCACGCTTCCTGCGGTTTAACCTTCCTGCGGAAACTCTTCCGCTGCACGTAGCGCACACTCAGTCAGTGCTCCCTGCGGTACGCACCGCGTGTGTTCGTTCGCACCTCTGCGTGAGTAGCTGACAATGGACCCAGCGGGCGTAGCTACGTCGCTGCTGGTTTTGCTGGCAGCAAATAACACCTCGGTGCTCGACTGTGTCTGCAACCACGTCGCCAGCGTCACCGACGAAATGAGTTACGGCGATGGACTGATGTGGGAGACGTACTGCCAAGACCTCGGTGAGTACATCTTCGTACAGCGTCGATTCACTCGACGTTACGCAGTTGCACAGTTATGTACTCAAACAGGCAGCTTAACTTGCACATAGTGCTGTGAAACAAGGTAAAACGTTCACAGGCCACCAGTGAAGGACTACCTGTACGTCTATATCTATATGATCACTCTACAATTCATATTTAAGCAGTTCATCGAACTACATTGTACCTTCAAGTTACGTGGCTAGTGTTCCACTCTCAAACAGCCTGCGGGAGAAATGAACATTTAAATCTTTCCATGTGAACCCTGATTTCTCTTCGTCTTCTCTGTGTAGGTGGGCGCCAAAAAAGATATTCCCACACTCTGAGGAGAAAGCTGGTGATTGCAGTTTCATGAGAAGAACCTGCCTTAACGTGAAAGGTCTTTTTTTTTTTTCATGGCAGCCACCCCAATTCCTGTATTATATCCGTTCAAGTGATTCAAATGTCTCTGAGCACTATGGGACTTCTTAGAACTACTTAAACCTAAGTAACTTAAGGACATCACACATACCCATGCCCGAGACAGGATTCGAACCTGCGACCATAGCGGTCGCGCGGTTCCAGACTGTAGCGCCTAGAACCGCTCGGCCACCCCGGCCGGCTATTATATCCGTGGCACACTCTCCCCTATTTCGTGCTAATACAGAACGAGTGCCCTTCTTTGGACATTTACGATGTCCGTCAATTCTACCTGGTAAGAATCCCACTCAATACAGCAATATTGCGGAAAAGGGCGGACAAGTGTAGTGCAGGCAGTCTCTCTAGTTGCCCTGCTGCAGCTTTATAATCTTCTGCCAATAAATAGACGCCTTTGGTTAGCCTTCCCACACACATTACCTATGTGACATTTCCAATTTAATTTACTCATAATCCTAATCTCTAATTGTGTAACTCAATTAGATTTCCGCAATTTATCGTGTTACTGAAATTTCGCGGACATATTTTACTGCCCATGTTAATGACTTCACACTTTCCATTATTTAGAGTCAGTTGCCACTTTTCAAATCACACAAATATCTTGACTAAATCATTTTGAAATTTTTTTTGATCATCTGATGACTTTACGACAATAATAAATTACAGCATCAGCAGCAAGTGGCTTGTAGTGAAATAGCGTGCTGACGGAATATCGTTTCAATTATGCGACTGGATTCGTGATTTCCTGTCAGAGAGGTCGCAATTCGTAGTAACTGACGGAAAGTCATCGAGTAAAATGAAGTGATTTCTAGCGTTCCCCAAGGTACTGTTATCGGCCCTTTGCTGTTCCTCATCTACGTAAACTATTTGGGAGACAGTCTGAGCGCCGGCGCCGTGCGGTTCTAGGCGCTTCAATCTGGAACCGCGTGACCGCTACGGTGACAGGTTCGAATCCTGCCTCGTGCATGGATGTGTGTGATGTCCTTAGGTTAGTTTGGTTTAATTAGTTCTAAGTTCTAGGGGACTGATGACCTCAGAAGTTAAGTCGCATAGTGCTCAGAGCCACAGTCTGAGCAGCCGCCTTGGCTTTGTTTCCAGATGATGTTTATCGATTAATAAGGTCATCAGAAGATCCAAACGAATTGTAAAATGATTTAGAAAAAATATCGGTACAGTGCGAAAATTGGTAATTGTCGCTAAATAATGAAAAGTGTGAGATCATCCACATGAGTGCTATAAAGAATTCGTTAAACTTCGGTTACACGATAAATCAGTCAAATCTAAGCACCGCTAACTTCCACTATATAACTAGGAATCACAATAACCAACAATTTAAATTTGAAGGAACACATAGAAAATATTGTGAGGAAGGCTAACCGAAGACTGCGTTTCATTGGCAACACACTTAGAACATGTAACAGGTCTACTCAAAAGACTGCGTGCACTACGTTTGTCCGTCATCTTTTAGGATACTGCTGCGCGGTGTGGGATCCTTACCAGATAGGATTGACAGAGTACATCGAAAAAGTTCAAAGAAGGGCAGCACGTTTTGTATAATCGCGAAATATGGGAGAGGGTGTCACTGAAATGAACAGGATTTGGGCTGGACATCATTAAAACAAAGGCGTTTTTCGTTGCTACGGAATCTTCTCACGAGATTTCAATCAGCAACTTTCTCCTCCGAATGTGAAAATATTTTGATTACGCTGACCTACGATAACCATAAGAAAATAAGGGAAATTAGAATTCGCACTGAAAGATACAGGTGTTTGTTTCCTCCGCGCTGTACGAGATTGGAATAATACACAATTATTGTGAAAGTGGTTCGATGAACCTCCTTCCAAGCACTTAAATGTGATTTACCCGTGTAGATGTAGATGCAGATGAAAAAAATCTTTGTGGGCTGTTCAGATTGTCTCCTAAATGATTCATGTAGATGAGGAACAACAGAGGTCCTATAAATATTCCTTTGGAATTACTCGAAGAGTTTCCGTCGATTACTACGAACTATGACCTTTCCGACATGAAATCACGAATCCACTCGCACAACTGAGACACACGTAATTTGATAACATTCCGTCTGTGGGGAACAGTGTCAAAAGCCTTCTGAAAACATAAAAGTATTAAATCAATTTGACATCCCCTTTCGATATCACTTATTACTTCGTGAGGATAAAGAGCGTGTTGTTTCTTCACAAGAACAATATTTACTGAATATGTGTTAGTTATCTCTCGATAAAACGCCTTCTTCCAGGTGATTCATAATGTTCGAACACAGAGCATCTTCAAAATCATACTGCAAATCGTAGTTACTAATGTGGATCTGTAATGCACAGGATTACTCCTGCTTCCGTTCTTAGTATTGGTGTGACTCGTGCAACTTTCCAGTCTTCGGGTGCGGATCTTTCGTGGAGCGGGCGGTTGTACGCGACTTCTAAGTACGGAGCTGTTGCATCAGCATATTTTGTAAGGAACCTGGCTGGTATACAGTCGGGACTAGAAGAGTTCCGTTTCTTAATAGATTTGAGCTGCTTCGCTACAGCGAGGACAACTACTTCTAAGTTACTCATGTTGACAGTTGTTCTTTATTCGAATTCTGGTATATTTACCTCGACTTCTTCGGTGAACGAATGTCGGGAAACGATGTTTAGTAACTCTTATTTACTGGCACTGTCATCACTAACATCACCATTGTTAACGCGCAGTGGAGGTATTGATTGCGTCTTGCTGCTGCTGTATTTTACATACACTTCTGGAAATGGAAAAAAGAACACATTGACACCGGTGTGTCAGACCCACCATACTTGCTCCGGACACTGCGAGAGGGCTGTACAAGCAATGATCACACGCACGGCACAGCGGACACACCAGGAACCGCGGTGTTGGCCGTCGAATGGCGCTAGCTGCGCAGCATTTGTGCACCGCCGCCGTCAGTGTCAGCCAGTTTGCCGTGGCATACGGAGCTCCATCGCAGTCTTTAACACTGGTAGCATGCCGCGACAGCGTGGACGTGAACCGTATGTGCAGTTGACGGACTTTGAGCGAGGGCGTATAGTGGGCATGCGGGAGGCCGGGTGGACGTACCGCCGAATTGCTCAACACGTGGGGCGTGAGGTCTCCACAGTACATCGATGTTGTCGCCAGTGGTCGGCGGAAGGTGCACGTGCCCGTCGACCTGGGACCGGACCGCAGCGACGCACGGATGCACGCCAAGACCGTAGGATCCTACGCAGTGCCGTAGGGGACCGCACCGCCACTTCCCAGCAAATTAGGGACACTGTTGCTCCTGGGGTATCGGCGAGGACCATTCGCAACCGTCTCCATGAAGCTGGGCTACGGTCCTGCACACCGTTAGGCCGTCTTCCGCTCACGCCCCAACATCGTGCAGCCCGCCTCCAGTGGTGTCGCGACAGGCGTGAATGGAGGGACGAATGGAGACGTGTCGTCTTCAGCGATGAGAGTCGCTTCTGCCTTGGTGCCAATGATGGTCGTATGCGTGTTTGGCGCCGTGCAGGTGAGCGCCACAATCAGGACTGCATACGACCGAGGCACACAGGGCCAACACCCGACATCATGGTGTGGGGAGCGACCTCCTACACTGGCCGTACACCACTGGTGATCGTCGAGGGGACACTGAATAGTGCACGGTACATCCAAACCGTCATCGAACCCATAGTTCTACCATTCCTAGACCGGCAAGGGAACTTGCTGTCCCAACAGGACAATGCACGTCCGCATGTATCCCGTGCCACCCAACGTGCTCCAGAAGGTGTAAGTCAACTACCCTGGCCAGCAAGATCTCCGGATCTGTCCCCCATTGAGCATGTTTGGGACTGGATGAAGCGTCGTCTCACGCGGTCTGCACGTCCAGCACGAACGCTGGTCCAACTGAGGCGCCAGGTGGAAATGGCATGGCAAGCCGTTCCACAGGACTACATCCAGCATCTCTACGATCGTCTCCATGGGAGAATAGCAGCCTGCATTGCTGCGAAAGGTGGATATACACTGTACTAGTGCCGACATTGTGCATGCTCTGTTGCCTGTGTCTATGTGCCTGTGGTTCTGTCAGTGTGATCATGTGATGTATCTGACCCCAGGAATGTTTCAATAAAGTTTCCCCTTCCTGGGACAATGAATTCACGGTGTTCTTATTTCAATTTCCAGGAGTGTATGATCGGAATCTCTCAGTTTTCATTCAGATTTTTAGAAAACTATTCAAGACATGTTCCATCGAAGTTCCCGCTAAATTTCGAGCTTCTGTATAACTTTGACGATCTAGGTGTTCTTTCGTTCTTTTAAAAATTTGTGTGCTTTTTTCTGTTGCTTCTGCTACACCGTTCTGATATGTTTTGTGTATCGTGGGGAATCTGTTTGATACGCATCTCTCAACTGCGATCGATGCCATTTCCTAGCATTCAAACTCCGTCTTGTCTGTATTTAGATATTGCGATCGAAAAGAGTGGAAATTGCGTGAAGCGGATTTTTATCTGCTTGTTTAAGTAGATGTATTTTGCATGTACACTATGTGCTCAAAAGCATCCGGACATGCCAAAAACATGCGTGTTTCATATTTGATGCATTGTGCTCCCACCTACTGCCAGGTACTCCATATCAGCGACCTCAGTAGTCATTAGACATCGTGAGAGAGCAGAATGGGGCGCCTTGCGAAACTCACCGACCTTAAACGTGGTCAGGTGATTGGGTGTCACTTGTGTCATACGTCTGTACGCGAGATTTCCACACTCCTAAACGTCCCTAGGTCCACTGTTTCCGATGCGATAGTAAAGTGGAAACGTGAAGGGGCACGCACAGCACACAAGCGTACAGCCCGACCTCGTCTGTTGACTGACAGAGACCGCTGACAGTTGAAGAGGGTCGTAACGTGTAGTGGGCAGGCATCTATCCAACCATCACACAGGAATTCCAAACTGCATCAGGATCCACTGCAGGTACTGTGGCAGTTCGGCGGGAGGTGCGAAAACTTGGAGTTCGTGCTCGAGCGGCAGCTCATAAGACACACATCACGCCGGTAAATACCAAACGACGCCTCGCTTGGTGTAGGGAGCGTAAACACTGGACGACTGAACAGTGGGAAAACGTTGTGTGGAGTGACGAATCACGGTACACAATGTGGCGATCCTATGGCAGGGTGTGGGTATGGCGAACGCCCAGTGAACGTCATCTGCCAGCGTGTGTAGTGCCAACAGTAAAATTCGGAGGCGGTGGTGTTATGGTCTGGTCGTGTTGTTCTTGAAGGGGGCTTGAACTCCTTGTTGTTTTTCGTGGCACTGTCACAGCACAGGCCAACACTGATGTTTTAAGCATCTTCAAAAATGGTTCAAATGGCTCTGAGCACTATGGGACTTAACTTCTAAGGTCATCAGTCCTCTAGTACTAAGAACTACTTAAACCTAACTATCCTAAGGCTATCACACACATCCACGCCCGAGGCAGGATTCGAACCTGCGACCGTAGCCGTCGCGCGGTTCCAGACTGTAGCGCCTAGAACCGCTCGGCCACTCCGGCCGGCTCTAAGCATCTTTGTAGTTCCCACTGTTGAAGAGAAATTGGGGGAATGGCGATTTACGCTTAAAACACGATCGAGCACCTGTTCATAATGCACGGCCTGTGGCGGAGTGGCTACACGACAATAGCATCCTTGTAATGGACTGGGCTGCACAGAGTCATGACCTGAATCCTACAGAATACCTTTAGGATGTCTTGGAACACCGACTTCTTGCCCAGCCTCACCGACTAACATCGATACCTTTCCTTAATGTAGCACTCCGTGAATAATGGGCTGCCACTCCCCAAGAAACCTTTCAGCACCTGACTGAACGTACGCCTGCGAGAGTGGAAGCTGTCATCAAGGCTGAGGGTGGATTCCAGCATTACCACGAACTTGTAAGTCGTTTTCAGCCAAGTGTCCAGATACTTCTGATAACATGGCATATTTTTGGTGGGTTTAGGTGTTACGGTATTCAGTCTCACTACAACAGCCTTGTAGCCACTAATCTGTGTATCCGCTATTGTGCTCTCTATTGGTTCACCTTTATTTGTTGCTAAGAGTTAAAATATAGTTTCTAAACCATTAACACTTCGAGTGCGCTCCTGAACTAACAGTTCGAAATAGTTTTCTAAGAAAGCATTCAGTGGTATTTCGAAATAAGTTTCTTGCATGCCACCGACTCTAAACATTCATGAGGTTGTCTCCATACTCGTACACGTTCATCCACTCGATACAATTTGAAACGGGAGTCGCCCGACCAGAAAACACGTTTCCAGTCATCAACGGCTCCAGTGTATATTCTCTGCAATTCCTGTCGGTATGTACTGGTGTGCATTGAACAGCTACAGCCGTTTCCAGTCGCTATATTAGTTTTCCAGTGCCCTCTGTTATTTCGAGCAGTGGTTTGTAGAGCTACCAGTGTTTTCCAATGGCCGGTGAACGTGCTTAGCTGACATGGCGAGCCAGACTGCGTGGTGCTTACAGCAGGCCGTAGTTGTGAGGGGTGGAACGGTACTTGAGAAGACATCCTGCCTGCATACAGTCATGTAGATCGCGGATCACCCAGAGAAGGGGCGGCAAACATCATAGTTATAATAATCTATACACACACACACACACACACACACACACACACACACATATATATATATATATATATATATATATATATATATATATATATATATATTGTGGATCATAATTACTAGTGTAAACGCATGTAGTTCAAAGTACACGATACTAGAAGTAAAAAAGTCTCAGTAAACATAGCGTCGTAAATGCATACCTTAAGAGCTACGAGCAATTCTCCATCTTCGATACTGTGAAGCAGGTCTCACCTACTGCAGGCTCTTTGCTTTCCACATTTTGGGAAGTATGTCCAGTAACATTTGCTATAAAATGCAAACCTGTAAAGCTATAAGCAATTGTTCATTAGAAGAGTTGTGTTTCCAAGTAGCGAAGATGAGCACGTGTTCATAGCTCTTAAGGTGTACATTTTAGAGCCAATGTTTACTGGACACTTTTTCTTGTTTTGGTCCCTACTACTACTTCCCAAAATGTGGAAAGCAAAGAGCTTGCAGTAGAAGAAATTTGCTTCATAGTATCGAAGATGAAAAACTGCTCGTAGTTCTTAAGATATCCATTATCGACCCCATGTTTCCTGAGACTTTTTTGCTTCTAGTATCGTGTACTTTCAACTGTATGTGTTTACACTATTTATTATGATACACGGTGTATAGTGTTCGTTTCATTGTAATTCATACAAATCTACAGTATTATTCCGATCTTCATGAAATTTTGCACACTTTACCTTCAAGGGAAGAGGAAGGTCACTGTCTGCATAATATTTCGTAATCTGACTTTAAATATATGTGTTTGTGGTACATATAGAGGAAAGGTTTTTGCGAAATAACTCTGAAAGTTCTTCGCCGATCTACTTCAAATTTCTACATGATGCCATAGTGAAAATTTGGGAGGACGTAGGCTACATATATTTTTAGCAAGAGCTGGTATTGTCATTTGGAGAGCGAAACCGGTAGATACATAATACTAACTGCGACCTGTGGCTCTTTTCAGAAACTTGTATACATACCTACACACGAGCAGTGGCGGATACAGGAAAACCTCAAGGAGGGGCGCTAAAGCTATCTTGAGCTATCTTTACTTTTAGCTTAATATTAAATAATCGCCAGCCGGAGTTGCCGAGCGGTTCTAGGCGCTACAGTGTGGAACCGCGCGACCGCTACGGCCGCAGGTTCGAATCCTGCCTCGGGCATTGATGTGTGTGATGTGCTTAGGTTAGTTAGGTTCAAGCAGTTGCAAGTTCTAGGGGACTGATGACCTCAGAAGTTAAGTCCCATAGTGTTCTGAGCCATTTGAACAATTAAATAATCAAGTCACACGGAAAGTTTAAGAAAGTATCATTTGAACTGATTTATACGCATATACAACAGCATGCCATCTTACGATATAAAAAAGTTACAAATGTGGTTCTCTTCCTCAAATGAAGAATAGTATGCGCAAATTGATTAATTCGCATAACATACATTACTGGGCAACTGAAAATCCATGTTGGCTGCGGCAAGTTGCACACCAAAAACCGTGGTCGGTTACTGTACGGTGTGGGATTCTGGACAGAATTACAGGCCCCTATTTCATCGAATGAAATCCTAATGTTAGGAAGTACACCATGTTACTGGAAGAAACATTAGGTCTGTTATTGGAAGAAATACCTTTAGGAACAAAATGTAGTATCGACACTTTGCGTGTCCGGCACATTTTTCGCTGACGGCCAGAAACGAGTTGCAGAGACAATTCCCAGATGGTTGGATTGGACGCGGAGGAGACGAGTCGTGGGCGGCTCGTTCGCCAGACTCGACGCCTCTGGAGTTTTTCTTGTGGGGATTCATAAAGGACATTGTTTATAAAGACGTTCTACTACAGCTGAAGATATGCGAGAGAGAATTGTCAGAGCATGTGGTTCGACAAGTGCCGAAGTGAGAAGGAATACCACTCAATCCATGATAAGAAGATTGCAGCACTGACTTGATACCAATGTTCATCAGTTCGAACACCTTCTGTACATGGACGTTCGTGCCGCGTTTTTGACCTTCGTTGATCTTCAAAGACCTTACTGTTACACGTCATTCGATTCGTCTCGATAGCCGCTGTGAGCTAATAAGTGCCAAACTATAGCATCCCATTTAAGAAAACGAAGTTGTCCTTCATATCTCTGACGCGACACCACCTAGCAACAAAACACCAACGTCGTATTATGGCCGCCGTTGTCCCATGCAACATCTGCCCCACAAACTTTTCAGCTACTATCATACTTTCGGAGTTATTCTTGGTGGCAATAGTTGGTGACTCACCCTGTATATTCGTATGCGACTCTCATTTTCGATTCATCTGTATCTGTAATTTAATTAATTACTAAATCAACTTCCAGTATTTTCACTTACATAGCTGTCGATCTGTCTTTTATTGCAACTGCTTTTGTAATACTTTTCTAAAATTTTTCCTCTCATATGACTGAAGCCCGGCAAATAGTGTCCCCTGACGATCCAACCAAAGCCCATACGTTGGCGGGGGGTGGGGGAGGGGGGGAGGAGGGGGAAGCAACAGTAAGGAAGAAAAAAAGTTGATTGCTGTTTCCCAAGCGGGTTGCTTTCGCTGTGGGTATCAACAAGTCACAGGGCCAATCAATTTCTTGACAGATATTAAACATTTTGGGCAACGTCGGGAATTACTTACTTACAAGTATTAATGATTAATTATGTTGTAAAAAATGTCAGGCAATGTCTTTCAGCCACTGTGACGCTACTCCGATCCAGTACACTTCCAGCCTTCTCCAAACAGATGACGAGGACAGTGATCAGACGAGAGGCCACGCAGTCGTACCAAACTACGCAGTGGGCTGTGCTGCGTGCGAAGTGGATTCGCTGGCTCTTGGACACAATGCAGCCAAGATCTGTGTGTCGATTAGGACCTGGAAGCTTTCTGCATTTACAAGTTTATTAATATCTCATGTACATTACTGTAAAGCTCGCACTGATTATCTGCAATATACACACTATGATGGCATCCCGATGTTTCGGCTGTTGATGATTGCTGCCTATCAGAGGCCTCGCTTCATGAGTTTACTTCACGGCAGTGCTACCGACTGCGAGGATCACCACAACGAACAGTAACACGGAGCAGGTACGAAACAGCTTAAATGTTCTCTCGCGAGATTATCTCTCAACCGAGATAAACTTTATCAGATGGCTCCGAGGTCGCTTCTCACGGGCTCAGCGTTGTTTGCTTCCAGAGACACTGAATTTTCTCCTCTATTTCTTATTCTAGGGCTCTTATTGCTCTTTCTCCGCGCTTTTCCTGAAGGAGACTTGAGTCGCCATTTTAAAATATTCTCCTATCCTTTGTAACGGAACCAGCGGAGAGAATGTAACGGAACTAGCGGGGAGAATGTCTTTTGAGTGCTAGAATAATCTGACCACGAATTTTTAGGCAGATGAATATATTTTTTTAAATTTTTTTATTTACTGTGGGTCCACTTGCTGCCATCCAATCCTCTGCTGCTTCATTTTCGGCGTGTCTCATGTGTCAGCCACATTGCTACAAATAAAGGCAGATCTTGTTGAATTACTGTTTTAACCGATCCGAAGACTGTTGAGTAATTAGCTATCATATTAGCTTACTGTCAACCGTGTAAGTGTATGTGGAAAAAATACTGTAACACTGTGACTCTCTTACACGAGCAAAAAACGAGGATTGGAGTGCGTCAGGTAAATAGACCTGACGAGATATGCAACGTATGCAGCCCAGATGCGCATCACAGAAATTAAAACCAGTACACTAGGGGCGTTCAATAAGTAACGCAACATATTTTTTCTCGGAAATTTTTGATTGAAAAAATACGGAATTTTGTATGGTACATATTGGAATATTCCCGCCCATTGCCTCATGGAGCTCCGATAGTTGGTGGGGGACAATACGTAGCTTTTAAAATGGCGTCTGTAACAGAGGTGCGTTCCAAGCAGAGAGAATTTCTAACTCATAGGCGCGTGCTGAATGTCTACGGTGACGTGGCAGTGAACGAAAGCACGGCGAGTCGTTGGACGAGGCATCTGACGTCATCGCAACAAGGTCGCGCAAGACCTTCCGATCTGCCCCGTGCCGGCCGTCCACACACAGCTGTGACTCCTGCAGTGTTGAAACGTGCGGACACTCTCATTCGAGATGATCGACGGATCACACTCAGACATCTCGCTGCAGAATTGGACGTCCGTGTTGTTAGCGCTGACACACTCGTCCACCACGTGAACTACTCAAAGGTGTGCGCCCGCTGGGTTCCTCGTCACCTAACAGAAAGAGTGTTCTAGCAGCAGTGGACATGGGAAGATCCTGAAGAAGATCCCAGCAGAGGGGTCGAAACGTCGATTATTTTAAAGAAAATATGAAGCGGCCTAATAGCCCCGAAGATTTTAACTTCACGCAAGGACCGTCTGTGCGGAAATGCTTGCACATTACGTAACTGATAGTTACAATTTTTTGTTGGACATCGTCACATGCTGTGAAACTTGGATTCATCACTTCGAAACGAAAACAATACGGCTGTCCATGGAGTGGCGCCACACAACCCCACTTCTGAAGAAAAAACTGAAAGCCGTACGGTCAGTTGGTTAAATAATGGTGTCGGTCTTGTCGGATTCTGAAGGGGATATTCTGTTTGATCTTCTCCCACGTGGTGCAAAGGACCAATCTGAAGCGTACTGCGCTATATTCAGCGAACTGAAGAAACGACTTCTGCATGTTTGCCATCACAAAAATGTAAACGTAATATTACATCTACGTCCACATGGATACTCTGCAGATCACATTTAAGTGCCTGGCAGAGGGTTCATCGACCAACCTTCATCATTCTCTATTATTCCAATCTCGTGTAGCGCGCGAAAAGAACGAACAGCTATATCTTTCCGTATGAGGCCTGATTTCCCTTAATTTGTCGTGGTGATCGTTCCTCCCTATGTACGTCGGTGTCAACAAAATATTTTCGTATTCGGAGGAGAAAGTTGGTGACTGGAATTTCGTGAGAAGATTCCTCCGCAACGAAAAACGCTTTTGTTTTAATGACGCCCAGCCCAAATCCTGTATAATTTCAGTGACACTCTCTCCCATATTTCGCGATAATACAAAACGTGCTGCCCTTCCTTCAAATTTTTCGATAAAGTCCGTCAATTCTATTTGGTAAGGATCTCAATGCGCAGCAGAATTCTGAAAGAGGACGGACAGGCGCAGTGTAGGCAGTCTCCTTAGTAGGTCTGTTACATTTTCTAAGTGTCCTGCCAATAAAACGTAACCTTTGGTTAGCCTTCCCCACAGCCTTTTCTCTGTGTTCCTTCCAATTTAAGTTGTTCGTAATTGTAATTCCTAGGTATTTAGTTGAATTTAGATTTACTGATTTACCGTGTAACCTAAGTTTACCGGATTCCTTATAGCACTCATGTGGATGGCCTCACACTTTTCGTTACTTAGGGTCAACTGCCAATAGTCACACCAATCAGAAATCTTTTCTGAATCGTTTCGCAATTTCTTTTGATATTCTGATGACTTTATTAGTCGATAAACGACAGCGACATCTGCAAACAACCTAAGACGGCTGCTCATATTGTCTCCCAAATCGTTTACGTAGATAAGGAGCACCACATGGCCTATAACACTACCTTGGGGGACTGATGACCTTCGCTGTTCAGTCCCCCTTAAACATCCCAACAACCACCACCACTACCTTGGGACCGCCAGAAATCGCTTCTGTTTTACTCGATGACTTTCCGTCAGTTACTACGATGTGTGACCTCTCTGACATGAAATCATGAATCCAGTTACATAACTGAGATGATATTCCATAGGCACGCAATTTCACTACAAGCCGCTTGTGTGGTACAGTGTCAAAAGCCTTTCGGAAATCCAGAAATGCGGAATCATTCTGAAATACCTTGCCAATACCACTCAACATCTCGGGCGAGTAAAGATCTAGTTGTATTTCACAAGAACAGTCTTTTCTAAATCGATGTCGACTGTGTGTCAATAGGCCGTTTTCTTCGAGGTAATTCATAATGTTCGAACACAATAGGCTATATGTTCCAAAATCCTGCTCCATATCGACGTAAACGATATGGGCCTCTAATTTAGCGGATTACTCCTACTACTTTTCTTGAATATTGGTGTGACCTGTGCGACTTTGCAATCTTTGGGTACGGATCTTTCGTCGAGAGAACGGTTGTATATGATTGTTAAGTATGAAGCTAATGCATCAGCATACTCCGAAACGAACCTAATTGGTATACAGTCTGGACCAGAAGACTTGCTTTTGTTAAGTGATTTAAATTGCTTCACTACTCCGAGGCTATTTAGTCATGTTGGCAGCTGTTCTGGATTCGAATTCTGGAATATTTACTTCGTATTCTTTCGTGAAGGCATTTCGGAAGGCTGTATTTAGTAACTCTGCTTTGGCAGGACTGTCTTCGATAGTATCTCCGTTGCTATCACGCAGAGCACACATTGATGGTTTCTTGCCGCTAGCATACTTCACATACGACTAGAATCTCTTTGGATTTTCTGCCAGGTTTCGAGACAGTTTTGTTATGGAAACTGTTATAGGCATCTTACATTGAAGTGCGCGCCAAATTTCGAGCTTGTAAAAGATCGCCAATCTTGGGGATTTGGCGTCTGTTTAAATTTGGCATGTTTGTTTCGTTGTTTCTGCAACGGTGTTCTGACCCATTTTGTGTACCAAGGAGGATCAGCTCCGTCGTTTGTTAATTTACTTGGTATAAATATCTCAGTTGCTGCCGATACTATTTCTTTGAATTCAAGCCATATCTGGTCTACACTTATATTATTAATTTGGAATGAGTGGATATTGTCTGTCAGGTAGGCGTCAAATCAATTTTTATCTGCTTTTTTGAATAGGTATAGTTTTCGTTTATTTTTGGAAGATTTGGGTTTTACAATATTCAGTCTCGCTACGACAACCCTGTGTTCACTACTCCGTGTATCCGTTTTGATGCTCGTTATTAACTCAGGATTATTTGCTGCTAAGAGATCAAGTGTGTTTTCACAACCGTTTAGTATTCGTGTGGGCTCATGAACTAGCTGCTCGAAATAGTTTTCAGGAAATGCGTTTAGCACATTGCCGATGATGTGGAGGAATTGTCTGATATGATAGGAGGAGAAACAAGAGTCGATTTAGAAGAGTTAGGGGACCCGGCATTAGAGTCAGAATTTAAAAGAGCTATGGAGGACTTAAGATCAAATAAGGCAGAAGGGCTAGATAAAATCTCATCAGAATTTTTAAAAACGATGGGGTAAGTGGCAACAAAACGACTATTTACGTTGGTGTGTAGAATGTCATCCACACAATTCCGAAAACGGCAAGAGTTGACAAGAGCGAGAATTATCGTACAATCAGCTTAGCAGCTCATGGATCCAACTTGCTAACAAGGATAATATACAGATGAGTGGAAAAGAAAATTGAGAATGCGCTAGATGACGATCAGGTTGGCTTTAGAAAAGGTATAGGCACGAGAGAGGCAATTCTGAAGTTACGGTTAATAGTGGAAGCAAGACTAAAGATAAATCAAGACACGTTCACAGGATTTGTCGACCTGGACAGAAAGCGTTCGACAGTTGAAAATGGTGCAAGATGTTCGAAATTCTGAGAAAAATAGGGGTAAGCTATAGGGAGACACGGGTCATATACAATATGTACAACAGCTAAAAGCGAATATTAAGAGTGGACGACCAAAAACGAAGTGCTCGTAATAAAAAGGATGTAAGACAAGGATGTAGTCTTGCACCCCTACTGTTCAATCTCTACATCGAGGAATCAATGATGGAAATAAGGTTCAGGAGTGGAATTAAAATTCAAGGTGAAAGGATATCAATGATGCGATTCGCTGATGACATTGCTATACTGTGTGAATGTGAAGAAGAATTACACGATCTGCTGAATGGAATGGTCAGATGAGTACAGAGTATGGATTGAGAGTAAATCGAAGAAAGACGGAGGTAATGATAAGTAGTTGAAATGAGAACAGTGAGAAACTTAACATCAGGATTGATGGTCACGAAGCAGACGCAGTTAAGAAATTCTGCTACCTAGGCAGTAAAATAACGAGTGGCGGACGGAGTTAGGAGAACATCAAAAGCAGACTAGTAATGGGAAAAAGGGCATCCCTGGCCAGTAGAAGTCTACTAATATCAAATATCGACCTTAATTTGAGGAAGAAATTTCTGAGAATGTACTTCTGGTGTATAGCACTGTATGGTAGTGAAACATGGACTGTCAGAAAACCGGAACATAAAAGAATTGAAGCATTTGAGATGTGGTGCTACAGACGAATGTTGAAAATTAGGTGGACTGATAAGGTGAGGAATGAGGAACTTCTGTGCTGAATCGGAAAGGAATATGTGGGAAAAAAGTGGTAAGGAGAAGGGACAGGATGATAGGACATCTGTTAAGACATGAGGGAATGACTTCCATTGTACTAGAGGAGTTGTAGAAGACAAAAAGTGTATAGGAAGACAGCAAATAACTGAGGACATAGGTTGCAAGTGCTACTCTGAGATCAAGAAGTTAGCACAGCAGAGAAATTCGTGGCGGGCTGTATCAAACCAGTGAGAAGACTATTAATATTTTCTAATGGGTAATCAACACATAGTTTGTACAGTAAGGCTCGTGGTAATGTTCCCTAAAGACCATTCTGTTTATGAACATAGTGAATTTCTTTACGTCAACCAGCAAAGAATCTGAAATATGTGGGACATGCATGAACAGACTATATCTTTATATATGTGTCAACTCAAAGGCTACGACTTAGGATATCAGGTAGGGTGTTTACTTATCTTAAAATAAATTTGAGTAGTCATCAAACCAAAATTTACTAAAAAGAGTACCGTGATGGGGTATCATTCAGGCTGCAATAACGCAGCTAGAACTGAGACTAATTCGACAGATGCAGAGGTAATCATAGCGAAGTACACTACAAAATAAATACGACGCACCAAGAATTATGCGAATGGGACGGTAGATGTGATGAATATAGAAAGACAAACATGTAACTGTAGTTTAAGGAAAATTGGATGATTTATTGAAAAAAAAAACTTCACAAGTTGAGCAAGTCTGTAACACGTTGATCAACCTCTGGCCTTATGCAAGCAGTTGTTTGGCTCACCTTACCACTGTCTGGGGCGCCTCCAAACAGCTCTCCACTGGCCATCGGGGCCCAGTTCGAAGCAGAATTCATCAATGAAGACGATTCTACTCCAGTCACTGAACTTTCAGACCAAAGACGTGTCTACAGACGTCCTGCGCAATGGCGGGGCACCAACCAGAATGTCGCCCGCCACATGGCGCGACACCCAGGAGTGTTCTGGGGCGACGTTTCTTTTCTCTTCGTAGCAGGAACTCTTTGGTAGCCATCTGCACCGCCTTTACTGCACAGTAGTACGTCGACGATTTCCTACGCCCACTTTTGTCGCCTTTCATGGCAGACCATCCTGGGCTTATATTTCAACACGATAATGCTCTCCCGCAGACGGCGAGGATTTCTACTGCTCGTATTCCTGCTTGCCAAACTCCACCTTGGGCAGCAATGTCGCCGGATCTCTCCCCAATAAAGAACGTAAGGAGCATTGTGGAAAGAGCCCTCCCACCGTCTCGAGGCTTTGGCCATCTAATTTGCCAGCTGAGCAGAATTTCGCACGATGTCCCTCAGCAGCCCATCCAACAACTCTGTCAGTCAATGCTAAGCCGAATATCTGCCGGCATAAGGGGCAGAGTTTTATCAGCACGTTACTGACTTGCTCAGTTTGTGAAGCTCTTTCTTTAGAAAAAGTTATCAGTTTTTTTTCTTCACTTGTCGTCACTTGTTTGTTTATATCTGTACACCACATCTACCGATTCGGATAATTTCTTCGTGGTGCGTCGTTTCTTCTTTGTGTTAGAGTGCACTTTGAGAAATTTATGTTCGTATTGAATGCTGATTACGCAGTGGAAAATATTGATATTAACCTCCCATGACGCAGTTATCTATAATGAAGTGCTACCCGAAAGAACCGGCACAAACATCTAACCATATGTTGAAAATCGATATGATTTCAAACTGGCACAAAGAATGGCAACTTGCATTAAACGTTCAGAAGTATAAAATCGTGCACTTCACACATAGGAATCACTCATCTCGTAGAAATACCTGGGTGTTACAACTTGTAAACATATCGGAATGATCACATGTGCTCAGTCATATGCCAAGGCGGTGGTGGACAACGGTTAACTGGTACGGTACAGGGAACGTACAACCCATAAAAATATTACAAATGTGAAAGTAACTCTGTGTGTTACATTGTCATGACTAAATCGCTGAACCAATTTGGATAAAATCTGGTATGGAGATAGCTTGGACCCCGAAGGAAAACGTGGTAAACTCAGGGAAGAAGAAAAAAAATCCTGTTAAATTGTGTAGCTGTTCAGCACCTAATGTTTCTTTGCTTCTCTAACACTACCTTTTTTTTCAGTTTCTAAAATGTTTTCAATATTATCTATTTGTAGAATATCCTTTCCATCTTTTTTTAAGCTGGGTTGTTGTATTATCGTTATAAGTATTATGCACATTTTTAAACATGGTATACGTTAGTATCACGCAGACGACACTCCTGCAGATGTCGACGACTACAAGTGTTTATAGATTAAACCGTTACAGTGCGAAACCGAGGTCTGCTCGTGTGTGTGGTTTCTGCAGTTTTAAAAATAGCTGCTACACCACCTGGTGAAATCGTACGATTTTTACTGGGTAATATTGTGGAGACGCAATGACAAAATGCTAAGGTAGGCCCGAGAACCGTGTTTAAAACTATTACTCAGGTTCATATGGTTCAAATGGCTCTGAGCACTATGGGACTTAACATCTGAGGTCATCAGTCCCCTAGACGTAGAACTACTTAAACCTAACTAACCTAAGGACATCACAAACATCCATGTCCGAGGTAGGATTCGAACCCGCGACCGTAGCGGTCGCGCGGTTCCAGACTGAAGCGCCTAGAACCGCTCGGCCACACCGGCCGGCTATTACGCTGGGAAAGCTATAAGAAACATACCACTAGCAGTGGAAAAATCGCTACTATCGGAGCACAAAATATGCTTTCCTTAAAAGGCTCTCACTCAAAAGTGGGTTAGCAGCTACTTTCTTCTGCACCTGTAAAATTTTACTCAAAAATTATAGCCATGCGAACGTATTCGCTCGTTTTTTTTTTTTTTTTTGACACGCAGACTTCAACAAGTTCCACTACCTAAAACTCGCTCACATCCAGTAGTCCACCCCTGTAAACGGCTAATACTCATCCACTTCCAGATGCCCGTCCGCACCCACCCATTCAGCCCATCCCATCGCTGTTATAACTTTGTGTATCTCTGTCATTCTCTCCTGTCTCTCAGCCACACTCCCCTTCATTCTGTCCTACTACTACACCCTTCTGTCACTGTCTCTCTCTTGCTCTTTCTTATTGCTAATATACTATTTCTTCCTCCCCACTGCTTGTGTCTCTTCTTCTTTGTCATTGTCATACACTTCATTCACTCTGTCTCTGGCTCTCCAGCACTCCCCCCCCCCCCCCCCGGCCTCGCCCCACCGCCCTGGGACTGTCTCCTTCACTCGTTTCAAAGAACTGTTCTGTCACTCTCAACTATGCTCCACTGGCTCTGAGCTTCTCTGTTCCCCCCACACTGCCACTGTCTCGTTTGAATTTTCTGTAGCACAACCACTTTCTACCATCTTTCAGCATTTATTACTTTCCTGTCTCTTCGCAACTGCTACTCCCTTCTCTGTTAGCATAAAAGAGCGTGAGTATGTATGCATGTCTAAATCTTTAAAGATGCTGAGGAACATAGAGTGGCCAGATAGCACTCAGTTTTCAGTCAGAGTCTTTTAAATAAACAGGGACATATTCGCATTTTTTCTGTCCGATATGAACATTTCTCAGTTGTTTTCTTTCCTTTCCCTGATGCAAGAGGACATGTAACTTATATGAAAAGAAAGTTATTGGCCAATAAAATATAGATACTTTACTTACACTACGTGATCAAAAGTATCGGGACACACCAAAACCATATATTTTTCATATTAGGTGCATTGTGCTGCCATCTACCACCAGGTAATCCATATCAGCGACCTTAGTAGTCATTACACATCTTGAGAGAGCAGAATGGGGCCCTCTGCGGGACTCACGAACTTCGAACGTGGTCAGGTATTGGGGGTCACTTGTGTCATGAATCTGTACGCGAGATTTCCAAACTCTTAACGTCCCTAGGTCTACTGTTCCCGATGTGATAGTGAAGTGGAAACGTGAAGGGATACGTACAGCACAAAATGGTACAGGCCGACCTCGTCTGTTGACTGACAGAGACCGCTCACAGTTGAAGAGGGTCGTGTAATAGGCAGACATCTATCCAGACCATCGCACAGGAATTCCAAACTGCATCACGGTCCACTGCAAGTACTGTGACAGCTAGGCGGGAGGTGAGAAAACTTAGATTTCATGGTCGAGCGGCTGCTCATAAGCCACACATCACGCCGGTAAATGCCAAACGACGCCTCGCATGGTGAAAGGAGCGTAAACACTGGACGATTGAACAGCGGAAAAACGTTGTGTGGAGTGACGAATCACGGTGCACAATGGGGCGATCCGATGGCATGGTGTGGGAATGGCGAAAGCCCGGTGAACGTAATCTGCCAGCGTGTGTAGTGCCAACAGTAAAGTTCGGAGGCGGTGGTGTTATGGTGTGGTCGTGTTTTTCATGGAGGGGCCTTGCAACCCTTGTTGTTTTGCACTATCACAGCACAGGCTTACATTGATGTTTTAAGCCCCTTCTTGCTTCTGACCGATGAAAAGTAATTCGGGGATGGCGATTCCATCTTTCAACACGATCGAGCTTTGTTCATAATGCACTGCCTGTGGCGGAGTAGTTACACGAGAATAACATCCCTGTAATAGACTGGTCTGTACAGAGTCCTGACCTGAATCCTATAGAACACCTTTGGGATGTTTTGGGACGCCGACTTCGTGCCAGGCCTCACCAACCGACATGAATGCCTCTCCTCAGTGCAGAATTCCGTGAAGAATGGGCTGCCATTCCCCAAGGCCCCTGATCAAACGTGTGCCTGCGAGACTGGAAGCTGTCATCAAGGCTAAGAGTGGGCCGATACCATTTTGAATTCCAACATTACCGATGGAGGGCGCGACGAACTTGTAAGTCATTTTCAGCCAGGTGTAGGGATACTTTTGATCACATAGAGAATGTGAAACTCAGTTTCGCCTTCAGACCTGACTTTTAGAAGCAAATGGATTTTTCATGTGCTTTAGTATTACAACTTGAGGTTCCCAGATGGTAACGGAAACACTTTCCAGCATAATTCTCCCTGTTACGTCACTTTATGAATTATGTTTTCACTGCAAACCGGATTGGAGGTGTGTAATGTGCTTGTACAAGTAGGATATCTCCAACCTCTGTATCTCGGAATGGATAAAGTTATGAAAAAAAATTTCAAGATTGTTCGAGATCGGGATCTTTGGAATATTTCAGCCATTTGCTGTACATAGCTGTTTTCGAATCCTCGGCTGGGTTCTAGTCAGCCGGTGCCGGCGAAAATATGGTAAAAGACCTTTTTTGTGTGGTTTCCCAAGGAACCGCTTATAAAATAACGGTACCTCCATCAGTTTCATCAAACACATTATAGACCATATCAAATGCAAAAAGAGAGTCAACCGATTTCCTCCATTTGCCTAAGCAGGGTGAAGTGTGTACTATTCGTACTTTGATCCTGTACTGTAGGGTAGTGGCACTGAGAGGATCTTTCTGCTGGGTATGCAACTGGCCTCTAGCCCAAGGTCCATCCTCAACACTTGGCCGTACCTTTTTATCACCATCATATCCTCAGGTACGAGAACATTAAGGTCCTGTTTTTATACACGGAGTTTTGGAATATATATATATTTTTAAATATTATTTATTGTGCAGAAGTGGTACAAAGCTGTATCACTTTTCAATATAATCTCATCCACGTTCAATGCAAGTCCTCCAGCGCTTACAAAGTGCATAAATTCCTTTAGAAAATAATTCTTTTGGTAGTCCGGGCAACCACTCATGCACCGCGTGGCGTACCTCTTCATCACAACGGAACTTCTTTCCTCCCATTGCGTCTTTGAGTGGTCCAAAGATATGGAAATCACTTGGGGCAAAGTCTGGTGAGTATGGTGGATGAGGAACACACTCAAAATGCAGGTCTGTGGTTGTTGCAGCTGTTGTACGGGCAGTGTGGGGCCTTGCATTGTCATGTTGCAAAAGGGCACCTGCTGACAGACCCACGTCGCTTTGATTTCATTGCAGGCAGCAGATAATTTTTTAGGAGATCTGTGTATGATTTACTGGTGAAAGTGGTCCCTCTAGGCATGTATCTACATCTACATTTATACTCAGCAAGCCACCCAACAGTGTGTGGCGGAGGGCACTTTACGTGCCACTGTCATTACCTCTCTTTCCTGTTCCAGTCGCGTATGGTTCGCGGGAAGAACGACTGTCTGAAGGCCTCCGTGCGTGCTCTAATCTCTCTAATTTTACATTCGTGATCTCCTCAGGAGGTATAAGTAGAGGGAAGCAATATATTCGATACCTCATTCAGAAACGCACCCTCTCGAAACCTGGCGAGCAAGCTACACCGTGATGCAGAGCGCCTCTCTTGCAGAGTCTGCCACTTGAGTTTGCTAAACAGCTCCGTAACGCTATCACGGTTACCAAATAACCCTGTGACGAAACGCGCCGCTCTTCTTTGGATCTTCTCTATCTCCTCTGTCAACGCTATCTGGTACGGATCCCACACTGATGAGCAATACGCAAGTATAGGTGGAACGAGTGTTTTGTAAGCCACCTCCTTTGTTGATGGACTACATTTTCTAAGCACTCTCCCAATGAATCTCTACCTGGTACCCGCCTTACCAACAATTAATTTTATATGATCATTCCACTTCAAATCGTTCCGCACGCATACTCCCAGATATTTTACAGAAGTAACTGCTACCAGTGTTTGTTCCGCTATCATATAATCGTACAATAAAGGATCCTTCTTTCTATGTATTCGCAATACATTACATTTGTCTGTTAAGGGACAGTTGCCACTCCCTGCACCAAGTGCCTATCCGCTGCAGATCTTCCTGCATTTCGCTACAATTTTCTAATGCTGCAACTTCTCTGTATACTACAGCATCATCCGCGAAAAGCCGCATGGAACTTCCGACACTATCTACTAGGTCATTTATATATATTGTGAAAAGCAATGGTCCCATAACACTCCTCTGTGGCACGCCAGAGGTTACTTTAACGTCTGTAGACTTCTCTCCATTGATAACAACATGCTGTGTTCTGTTTGCTAAAAACTCTTCAATCCAGCCACACACCTGGTCTGATATTCCGTGGGCTCTTACTTTGTTTATCAGGCGACAGTGCGGAACTGTATCGAACGCCTTCCGGAAGTCAAGAAAAATAGCATCTACCTGGGAGTCTGTATC